>NC_133526.1:158597803-158914231 GCF_048544455.1 Silene latifolia
TGTGATTATAGGAGGTGGTTTCTTAGAGGAGCAATATTGAATAGCTGCTTTGTGACGATCGTGGTGATTTGCTTATTTCAGGTAGGGTTTCCCTACTCGGTTATTGGTTATATAAGTTTTGGTGATGGTTGTGATTATTGTTGATTTTTAACGTATTGGTATTGTAATGGTGTTGTTGTTGTATAATTGGTTGTGTAATTGTCTGTGGTTCGCGAGGAGTGTCCTCGGCTGAGTGGAGTCACTTGCGGGAGTGGCTTCACACCCTTGAGTCGCCCTCTGTGGAACCCGCCACAGGAGGGAATATGCACATTAAGGAACATGGGTTATCGCTCGGAATAGATGAGCGGGGATTTGGTGGGTACGGATGCGGTCCCCCACTGGCGGCCTGGAATATCTGTTGTGATGGGTATTCTGGCAGGACTACACACTTTAGTGTGTAGTCAGGTGTGTGGAGTTGTGACTGAGTTTGGGTAATGTGTGTGTTGTATCTTATATATTGTGTTTTGTGTAATCACTAGCTGACCCCGTTTAAATGTTTTGAAAACTGTGGTGATCCATTCAGGATGGTGAGCAGTTATTGAGCAGCTATGAGATGGCTTGCGCGAGGGATAGCTGGGATGGAGTCATCACATGTCTTTAGAGTCTTCCGCTGTATCATGAACTTAGTTTGCTTTTCAGTTGATTGGTTTTTGAAACATTTGTATTTGTTTTACAGGTTGTATTTGATATTGTAATCACTTAAACTCATTTACTTAAATAAGTATGTTTCTTTATGGTCTATTTGATATACATTGCCTCGGGTAACCGAGATGGTAGCATTTCCATGCGTTAGGTGGTCCTGGTAAAGCACTTGGTGTTTGGGGGTGTTACAGTTGCAACCTTATTATATTTGAATTGTTTTCGTTTGATTTTATTACGTGTTTCATTCTCAATATTTACATAATTTTTATGTTTATATTGTCTATTGCATAGTTTGATCATTGACATATAGTTATATCATGTTTTATATGTCACTTTTATCGACTTTAATTTTATTTTATTTATAATTTTCTAATGAGTCGTCTTTGTTATATATGTAGGTATAGGTATTGACACGAATTGAAGAGAATGAAAGGGAACAAATTTACGTAAAGTGCATTGTCCATGCAACTTCCTAATCTTGACCTTCTCCTAATTTTAATGCCAATTCCTCTCCCAATCCTAAGAGTATTGACCCATAAAAGCAAAGGAAACTCTCTCTCTCTCTCTCTCTCTCTCTCTCTCTCTCTCTCTCTCTCTCTCTCTCTCTCTCCCGTGCCCCAAAACCCCCAAATTAAACACCCCTGATCCACCACACTCAGCCACCGCCACTCAACACTCGTGCTCCTCTGTCTTACGGCCCACCGCCGGAGATGTGGCGACAGCCTCGCTCATCTCCGGTGGTACGATTTACCCGGGTTTGTTTAGCTTTCCCTTTGTATTTGTGAATCCCTTTTTGATCGATCGTTTCTGGTGCCTCCAGTTTCACCATACTCCGATCAGCTTACATACATTTTTCCTTCTTTCGGTCTTCGATTCTCTCGTTCTTGTGTTGTTTTGGTAAGAGTTGTTTTGTCAGTGCCGTTTTTTAATCCCACCGGATTTTCCATCGGACTTGTACTTCGTTTTCTATTATGGGTTTGTCTTTATTGGAGTCGGAGTCGATGTTCTTGTCTCCATTAATCGTGTTTTAACTTAGTCTTTTGCGATGTGAGTCGGCCTATCACTCGGTTTTGTTACTGGTTTCGTCAACCGCCAGCTACCGTGCTTGCATCTTGGGACGGATCGACTTGTTGGATCTCCTTTCTCCGTGAATGTAACTTGTGAGGTGATCCCCCCCCCCCCCATTTCCTCCACCTCCCTTGGCTTCTCGGTCGGACACTGTTGATGTCCGTTGTTGTTTCTTATGTGTCTGGTTTCGTCCGATATGGTGTTCCCCTCTCCCCCGCCCCTCCCTCCGCCTATCGGACTTGCTGTCCCTTTGTCTCTGTGTGGTATGTGTCCCATTCTGGTGCTTGCATGCGTGCTTTTATGGTCGTTTTCGGTCTGTCGAGACGGTGTCCCTATGGTGGCTCTTCTAAGTTATTTTCTTAAAGTTGTTCGGGTCCGGTTTGGAATCGTGTCTGGGTTGGGTTCTTTATTGTCTATGTTTATGGGTTCCTTCTGATGTAAGTGGCTGAGTCGTTTTGTGTGCTGATGGGGTTTGATGTTGTGTGGGCTCTGGTTTTTTGGTGTTCCGAGCGGGTGAGTAGGTGACATTCTCCTCCATTCGTTGGGGTTCGTTGTTTCCTCGGATTCTTGTATAGGGCAAATCGTTATGGGTTGTTTTGATATGAGCTTGGCAGTGGAGCTGGTTGGTCATGCTATGGTGGTTTCTCATTCTTCATGAAAGGATTTTGCTAGAATTGTAAGGGCTTTAATAATCCTCTCGCTCCTACAATTGCGAAAATTAGAGCGATTCTGTCTAGTAGTTATTTTGATTTTCTTTTTTTAGTTGAAACTAAGTGTAATGTTACTGTAGTTGATCCTTTACTCCGCGAAAATTAGAGCGATTCTGTCTAGTAGTTATTTTGATTTTCTTTTTTTAGTTGAAACTAAGTGTAATGTTACTGTAGTTGATCCTTTATTCCGGACTTTTGGTTTTTCTCGGAGCATAGGAGTGGATGCTAGCGGAACCAAAGGAGGGCTCTGGTTTGGTTTTAGGGCAGGGCTTAATGTAGACTGTCTTGTTGCTTCTCAAAATTTCATCATCATCAAAATTAAGTATTGCAATGGTTTTTCTTGGTACTTATGTCTTGTCTATGGTGAACCTATTGTCCGTAAAAGACCTATGGTGTGGGATGAGCTAGGTGCATGGATAGACTCGTTTGACAGACCTTTCTTACTCATTAGCGATTTTAATCAAGTGGATTATCAAGAAGATAAGCTAGGTGGTTCTAGCAAGCGTATTGCAGGTGTAAACTTTTTTCGTAGTTGGAAGGTAGACCATAATCTAATGGATATCCCCTTTAAGGGACTACGGTTCACTTGGTGTAACATGAGGAAAGATCAAAGTATAGCTTACAAAAGGCTAGATAAGGCTTATGGTTCATGAGATTGGAACAATATTTTCCCCAACTCTCGGATTGTTCATTTGGCTATCCAACTCTCTTATCATTGTCCAATTATTTTTGAAAGTGACCTTGTTACTACATCTGGCAAACGCCCTTATAAATTAGAATTTTGGAATTTTGAATATGAAGAATGCATGAATTTGGTTAAAAAGGAATGGTGTTTTGTTTTTCATGGGTCCAAATCTTTTCAGCTTGTAAAAAAGCTTTCAAGGGTAAGAAATTTTATGAGGAATTCGTCTGTTGCTAAAAGGAAGGCTTGGGATGGTAAATGGGATAGTTTTCACGAAGAGTTAGAAAATGGTATGAAAGATGTCGTTGACAATGGGGATTCTAGTAATTTTCTTTCCTCGTATCAAAAGCACCGTGAATTTGCTACAAATTCCACCATCTTTTGGAAGCAACGTGCTAAAATTAAATGGGCGATTGATGGTGATACTTGTACCAAATATTTCTTTAACTGGGTTAAAGGAAGAGCTGGAAGAAATTTTATTGCGGCTCTCAAAAACAAGACCAAGAATGGATTTTTGATAAAGATGAAATTGAAAATACTTTTGTAGAACTTTATTCCAGCCTCTTCAAGGAAACGGAAGCTAATGAGAGTTTTGATGATTTTTACGTGAGAGAATTTAATTTCCTTTCTGCTGCAGGAGATATTCATTGCGAAGATGATCAGATTTCTCTCACTAAACCCTTCACTAGAAAGAATGTTAGAAGGGCGGTGTTCCAATTAGATGCACTTAAATCACCGGGTCCGGATGGTATCCCTGCTATTTTCTTTCAAAAGTGCTGGTACTTTGTCAAAAAAGAAGTTACAGATTCTGTTTTAGATATTTTAAATAATGGGCATATTCTTAAAGAGATGAATAGAACCTTTATTATTCTCGTACCAAAAACTAACGGAGCGGAATCTGTGGAGCATTATAGGCCGATTAGCCTTTATAATGTGATTATGAAAATCATAACCAAATGCATTACAAATAGACTACAAGGTTTTATGGGTAAGTTGGTGGGGGACTTCCAGAATGCTTTCGTCCCTGGGAGATGTATCGGGGATAATGTGCTTATTTCTAACGAAATTTTTCAAAAAAATTCGTCCTCAAGATGTGGTAAAATGGGAGGAATGGCTTTTAAAGCGGACATGAGTAAGGCCTATGATAGAATGGATTGGAATTTCATCAAAGGAACTTTGACTATGATGGGTTTTCCTGAGAAATTTATTGCCCTCATTATGAAGTGCGTCACGACCGTTCTTATGAAATTCTCATATATGGGGTGCCTTCTAGGAAAATCTTCCCAAATTGTGGCCTACGTCAAGGAGATCCGCTTTCGCCTTATCTATTTGTCTTATGTACTGAAGTCTTATCGTAGAACATTACCATGATGGAAAAGGATAATCTAGTTCAGGGTATTAAGATTAGCAGAGCAAGTTTCCCGGTTTCGCATTTGCTCTTTGCGGAGGATTCTTTATTCTTCTCTGAAGGTAATATTAATAGTAATAGTTGTGTTTCGCTGGCATCTACCCTTGATAAATATTGTAAGGCATCGGGTCAGAAGATTAATGACAACACATCTGCTATTATGATAAGTCCAAGTTCTAGTCTTTCTTATGCCTCTGCTTGTTTAAAGATTTTTAAAGTTCCTGGTACGAGCTCAATGGGAAATTACCTTGGTCTTTCTTCTAATATTGGCAATATGGAGGTTGGTAGAACTAAAAGGGAAATTTTTGAAATCATTTTGGATAAGATCAGGAATCGTATTTCAGCGTGGAATGGAATTTTGTTGTCCCCTGCTGGCAGGTTATCTTTGATCTCTCCTATTCTGTCTTCCCTCTCTATTTATTTCCTATCGGTATTTAAAATACCGGTAAGTGTTATGGAAAAGATTGATTCTATTCTATCACATTTTTGGTGGACTGGATTGAAGAAATCGAAGTTGATTAGCAGGTGTAGTAGACTCTTTATTAACCAACCAAAGGTCCTAGGGGGTTTGGGTATCCGAAAAACAAAGGATTTTAATCAAGCTTTGTTAGCAAAGATTGGTTGGAGGATGATTAACGACTCAAACTCTTTATTATCGAGAACCATTGGTGCAAAATATGGTTTGCGGTGTCTTAATCATGAGGTTACTTTCAATATGAGGGCGAGTAATATCTCTTGGGGTTGGAAGGGTATTGCTTGGGGTCTCGAGCTTATTCTACCTTTTATTGCTTGGAAGGTTGGACATCAATCTAACTTAAATGTTTGGGATTCCAAATGGGTCGATGGTGTATCACCTTTACCATCCACTTTTGATCTTATTTCAACTTCCCCATCCTTAAAATATTCGAAGGTTAAGCACTTATTCAAGGCAAATTGTTCATGGGATTCTAATCGAATTGATAAGTTCTTTAATCCTGAGTGGGCTGTTAAGATCTTGGCAATCCCTCTCAGTTGCGGGGATTGTAAAGATTCCATCTATTGGACCGAGTCTATTAGTGGATCTTATGATGTAAAGAAAGGCTACTCTATTGCTTTCAACTTTACTTGGAATTCTCAGGCTACAGTTAAGGATCTTAGTAGGATCGGGGCAGACGTGAAGATGTTTGTGAAAAAGAGACTTTGGCATTTACCTGGCCCTAAAGCATGGATTATTCAGCTCTGGAAAATTCTAACCAACTCTCTTTCTGTGGGTGAAGGTTACCTTAGGAGGAGTCTTGACGGGGATTTTAACTGTCACCTTTGTGATAAGCTGATTGTGGAATCTTGTGCTCATCTCTTTAGAGATTTCCCGTATGCTAACAAAATCTGGGCGGGTAGTATTTTGAGGATACGTGCTCATGTTGGAAAGGAGCTTAATATCCAAAGTTGGATTATTAAATGGTTGTCCCTGATTCAGAAATTGCTGGATTGGGAGTCTTCTGCCCTCTCCTTCCTTTGTTCACTATGGACTATTTGAGGGTGTCGATGTAAAAAGATTTTTCAGAAGGAAGTTATCCCCCCTTATGGAGCTATCAAGGTTTATGAGTTTTCTTACAATATGGCTTTGAAAGCGGAGGAAGTAAGATCTTCTAGGTTGAATCCTAAAGGAGTTATGCATCAATGCCGTGCAGACGACCAACTCTTGGATTTAAGGAATAGTATTACTTTTCCTTATATTTCGGCTAAGTATAATTGTGACCAACTTGAGTTATTTGTAGATGCTTCTTGGCACAAAAATCTTTATGCTGGTTTAGGTTGGGTTATAAGAAGAAGCTCTAGAGAAGTGGTTTTACAGGGTGCTCGATCGCTAGCTGCACAAAGTGCGGAACAAGCTGAAGCTCTGGCTATTCGGGAAGAATTAATTGCTGCTTTGAAGTCTAAATACGTTCATATCTCTGTCTTCTCTGATTGTTTGCAGGTGTTATCTCAAGTTCTCAAACTTAATCAACTCCACCAATATGGAACCAAGACTATTATTGAAGATATCCTTAATTTGGTCCACAATTTCCATTGTATTTCTTTCTGTTTTATCCCTAGAAACTGTAATATGATAGCTCATAGATTAGCTAAGGGAGCTATCCGTATGTAATATCTACTCGCTTTCCAATTGTAAAAAAAAAAAAAAGAGCAAAGGAAAATGCCATAGGCTCCTAAAGAGCTAAGCGTATGTATATATATTATGTGGGAGACTTAAAAGTTTTGACCAATTATTTTTTTTAGGTTACTGATCATCAACTATTATGTGGATAGAAGATCCGTGATCACATTTTACTATAAATTTGTGTAAAGCCGTCTTACACAATTATTTTTAATATATAAATATATATAAACCTTTCTCATACATGCAATCACAATTATTTGATAAAATAAGTTATCATGGTGCATAGTATATTTGTAACACCCGCAAAATTCTCATTATGACATTAATAATTTATTTTACCGTTCAATTGCATTATTTTATATTTTTAAATTATTTAATTTAATTAATTCATTTTAAGCACGAATTTTATAAAAAGAATATTCTAAAACTTAATTTATATAAAAATACGTATTTTAGTCGGACAGTAATAATAGTGACAGTAATAATATTAGTTTTCGTCTTAAGTTAATAGAGGCTCGAGACATTATTCCGTCTAGCTTTAGACCGTCACATTTCCACTTGTGAGACTAATCTTTTCTCGACCTATCCTATATCGACAACACACTCACCTACCCTCTCACACTCTACCTTTTAAATAATTCTTTTATTATTATTATTATTATTATTATTATTATTATTATTATTATTATTATTATTATTATTATTACTATTATTATTATTATTATTATTATTGTTGTTGGTGTACTATGTCGTCCCCACCCCGTCACTTTCCCCTTCACTCCTCTTTTCCTCTTTTCGAACTCATCAGCAACAACAATCAATAGATCACCACTTTTCAACCATTCAAACCCCGATTTCTCCCCAATTTCTCGACCAAATACGATAATTTTTCTACCATTCTCTTCCCCTTTCCTTCCTCCTCCTTTCAAGGTAAGAAAGTCTTGTTTTTGTGGTGATTTCAGTTTGACCCGTCTCATGAAAGTTCTGATTTTTAGCACTTTTATCTCGTTTTCTTTCCTCTAGTTGAAGAAACTGAAGACCCGGTGGAAGGCTCATACTTTTTAGACGTTTTCCTCGGAGTTTTGAAGGGCAAAAAGGTAACGGTGATAGGTTACTCGACAAATGTCAAACTTCCCTTTTTTTTGTGTCCTTTTATATGCTCTTGTTTGATAAAGGTTGACCCTTTATGGCTTTCTCATTTGTGTGATAATTTTCATCTCGAATATGCCCTTTGATTTCTCGTCTGAAAACGTACACTGCTAGGCTGCTCATTCCTATCTTATTTTTTGTTTTGCTGCGTTTGTTCTCAGTTTCGGAACGGACGAATCAGTCCCTCTAACTTATTTTCTTGCTTATTTGCTTCATGTAAATATCGTCATGTGTATACTTGAAATTCTTGCTTTAAATTGCCTTGCCTTAACGTATGTTGCTGCGGTTTTCATTCCTTTTTTTCGTGAATGACAAAGTTTCTGTCTCTGAACTCTTATATTCCATTGGCTTGATATTACTTCATTTGTAAAGACTTTGGTCAGTGTTGTCGATTTTATTGCCATTGTTGGAGTAGCTAGCCGTTTAAGTGGAGAGTGGAGAGTAGAGGCATAGTAAAACGCCCACTGAAGTTTATCTGGGGTTTATGTGAAATCTGTAGCTGCAGGGACATCTTTGTCATTTAGGCTAGAATTCTAGATGGAGTACTAGCTAAGTTGAGTTCCCTTCACCTGGTTGCGGGTATTAGGGTCTTATTTTCTGTGTTTTGTGGAACACACACACGCCCCCTTAACTTACTCTTATGACTGAATTTGGGACTGTTTTTGAGTCCGCTTTGCAGGTACTTTGGGACAGTTTCGGGACGGATAGAATGGTGTCCTTCAGGACTGTGTTTGGGGCGTGAGAGTGACTGATGTGGGACAGGTTCTCTGTGCATTTTTGGGAGTGTTTTGGACAGCCCATTCACGGCTGCTTTTAGTCCGGTTTGGGACAATTTCCATGATGAATATGGGTTATTGTGGGACGGTTTTATGAGTGTTATGCGAGCTATTTTAGGACGGTACATGGGACTGTTTTGAGTCAGCTTTGCAGGTTTTCTAGGCAGGTTTTCTGGCTGGTCTGACATGTTCATTTTGGGAAGGAATGTGGGGTGTTTTGGGACAGTCGAGCATGGGTTTAGGTGGCTGATTCGGGTAGTTTCATGGCTGAGATGGGTAGTTGTTCAGTTGTGGCCTTGTTGTGGCCTAGCTAGTCATGGGTTGAGGCCGTGTATGGTCAGCTGTAGGGCCATGTGTGGGTGTTACTAATTAGCTCCTTGAGTCGTGTTTATAAATTGTTTGGCGCAAGTTGGTTTATTTAAAATATTATTAATTCCCGTCTCATGCTCTATATAACTTAATTCGTTAAATATCGTCCGTTCATATATTTTTCTCACATTAATCATAAATGTGGAATTTATTATTTATTCAAGTCAAAATTTGATGAAATGTCTCACTTACCTATAATATGAATTTTTAATCCGTTCATTCCCATTTATTTATCGTATCTCAAATATGAGTGAATTATTCTACTTATTTAATTAAATTGAGTCATTTATGATTGGATGCTTGTTTTGCTTATTATAAATGGTTCATCACCGTTTGTTTACATTTTTATTCAAGTGACAAATATTGAGGAAATGGGTTACTTATTCATATTCATGATTATGATGTGACATTAAATGTCTCACTTGGATTATCATCGGTTCATTACTTGTAGTAGTCTCTTTCCAAGTTGATTCGTATCGCTTGGTTGAGTCGTATTCTTGATAATGCCTTTATGCTATACCGTATTGCTTGACTTATCTTTACGCCTCTTTCGGACTGTCCTGCCGATTGTGGGTTTAGCTCATATCTTCCGCCTCTTTCGGACTGTCCTGCCGATTGTGGGTTCTCGATTTCCAATTTAGGGTTCGGGTCTTGGATGCGGACTGTCCTGCCGTATGTCGAATCGGGAACTGTGCTGTCCCGAGAGTCTGGCCAGATTTAGACTAGGACTGAGTCTTGGGAGTACATTGTCGTCCTACCAGGGGAATTATATATTGATATATGAGTAGTAAAGGTCTTGCTTGGTTATAGATATTGGTATTTATCTTTCAAGGTAAGAGTTATGCCTTGTGTTGTTTGTCTTGGTCCTATCGGATACTAGGGGTGAGCTATAAGCCCTCTAGTTGCGATATGATCGTCGGGATTGATGTTACCATCCGTTCTTATGGTGAGATGCAAGCCATAAGTATGAATGTGACATTAGTAGCCACGTCCCGTGCAATGTTTGCTAAGTGGTTTTCCAAATAATGGCTACGGTTTCTATTCTTGTAATTTGCATTGGTTGATCCCTTACTTAATTGTTTCACATGATTCGGATTATAATCTCATATCTATGATTGTAATTCCTCGAAATACGTGCCTTTGCATAAATGACCGTATTCTTATCTTTCATATTTATTAATTATTTCACATGAATAATGAGTCTCCATTATGCTAATATTGATCTATCATATTCCATCTCATTTAATTGACATGTTTAAATATATAAACTTGATGTTCATATCTTTTGTAAGTATATTACTTGATTTATCTAATTGAGTTCTTTGTTGTGTTCATTTTGACATTTTGTGGCTGGGAGAACCTTGAGTTATTCCCCACTGACAGTGGCGTTCATGTTTACATGAATGACAGGTATTAGTTGGTGCATTCATGGGGTGAAGACATGTGTGAGCTAGCGAGCACTTTGGCCTAGTAGTTGGTTTATTAGGATTGTTTAGACTCACCTTTTATTGTTTTGTCATTCAAGAGATATATTTTCCCTCACCTTTGACTATCACGTTTGTATAATTTAATCTTTATTTCCACATTCTTTATTTGTGTTTTAGATTTTTGTGAACCCGCGCTTTAAATTTTAAAAGTTTCAAAAATCTCCTATTTTCCGCTTGAATTTTATAAGTTATAATTTCCGCATTATCGCGGGGTGTCACAATATTACTCCATTCGTTCCGGTCATTTGTTTATTTTTGATTTTAGCACAAAGATAAAGAAAAGAGAGTGGAGATCAAGTTGTTCATCAAAAGCATTCTCAAGATAGAAAGGTAAATAAATGACTGAGATACCCTAAAATGGAATAGGTAAACAAATAACAGAGACAGTGAGAGTAAGCCCTGTTCTTTTGGACTTAATTTCAGTTCTAATAAGTTCGATTCGATTCATTCACTATATTAAGTTCGATTCGATTCACTCCATTCGATTCATTCGATCGAGTAGTTTATTTCAACATTAATATTATTGTTCTTATTTTATATTGTTATTGTTATCATTATTATTATATTACTTTATTTAATATTTTTATTATTTTAATAAACTTTATTTTTAATATTTATTATATTACTATTTATATATTTATTATTATATTATTATGATTAATGGCAATATTAGGTTATTAATATTTATTATTATTATTATTATTATTATTATTATTATTATTATTATTATTACTATTATTACTATTATTATTATAGTATTATATTATATTTATTATTTATTAATATATTCATTTTTATTAATATTATTAATAACATATTTATTATTATTATATTAATTAATTATTATATTACATCTATTATTATTATTATTTATATTAATTATTATTATTTATAATATTTATATTATACTTATCATATTCGTTTTTTAGTTACTATTATTAATATATTATATAATTTAATATATTATAATACTATTAATAATATTATTTATATTACTAATATATTATTATTATATTTATTATTATATTACTATTTTATTTTTCATTTTTTATATTAATTATTAGATTATTATTATATTATATTGATATTTTATTATTAATAATAATAATAATGAATAATATTATTATAACATTTATTATTATTGGTATTATTGTTGTTATTTTTATTATTATTATTATTATTATTATTATTATTATTATTATTATTATTATCATTATCTTTTTATTTTTATTTCAGTTCAGTTCCATTAAGTTCAGTTCAGTTCAGACAATTTCATTCCAAAAAAACAGGGCCTTAAATAACAACTAAATTAGCATTTCCATGTTGGTTAATTGGACACTCTGTCAGAAAGTTGGGGCGGGTTCGATTCTTCTTAACAACACATTCATTTGATTTTTAATTTTAAAAAAAATGTGAAAATGAGGTCACAACGAATCGAACTCAAGATGTTCAAAGTGCAAGGTACAACTACTACCACTGAGACACCAACGACATGTTGATAAATGGGCAACAAAATGTAAACATATAACTTACGTATAAGTAGCTGGGCCTCAAATTGGGGTCCCTTAAAATTGGGGGCCTTGTGCGGCTGTACGGGTTGAACACCCTCTGAACCGGCCCTGCTTACATGGTCCATGTGGTGGTGCGGGAATGCATGGGCCCGGGGGGATTCAACCCCCTCGTCATAAAAAAAATTTGATCGTACAATTTACGACGGTGTTATTTCATAATTTGTAACATTTGTTTATAACAATTTTCCTTGGTCTTTGTATGTTATTTCAACTTGGATGCATGAAACAAATCATATCTTGATTTTGGTTTCACTTTTATTTATTACTTTTTGGTTTGAAATTTACATGAATGACAATGGTAGCTTAGTTTTATAATATGTGATTTGGGATAGGTTATGCAAGAATCTAAATACAGTATAACAAGGCAATGAGACTATACAAGTTAAGCAATTCTTCCAAGGAGGAAAACAATGAATGTATGTACATGAGTATATTATATATTATATTATTACTATGTATCATATTTTTTATGTAATGTTTCTTAAGCATGTTAATGTGAGTTGTATTATTTGTTTGTGATAAAATGGCTCCAATGATAGAGATTAGATGCTACAACTTAAGAATCGTCTTAAGTCACTTCAAAAAACATGTGATTGGAAAAGGTAAAGAAGACGACAAAGAGATGAAGATGAAGAATGCAGCAGAGCCGTACATAAAATTGTCTCTACTGATATTTTCTATGTACTGCTCTAGATCGACCGAGCCAAAAAGAAATTTTCCCTAGCGTATTTAGATATAACTAAATTGTATTAGTTTAGAATTTATGGGAAAAAATTGTCTCGTATTGATTGTTAGGAGGAATTTGGCATGTAAACATATATCATTTTGGAAAGTCGGGTCTCGTTGCCCAAAAAAAAAAAAAAAAAAAAAAAGCATGCAAGGGAGACTCTCGTCGGTGTACGTGAACGGAGCTATTTGTCTGCTACTTCTTCAATCATCTGGTACGTTTGTTGTGATTTCGTTCTTTTTAGGGTTTGTGCGGGTAGTGGTGTTGTATAGGATGGCGAGTTCGAGTAGGGATAAGGGGAAAAGCATTATGGGACAGGTTGATGATGGAGTTCCTGGTGTTTTCGAATGGGAGGTTGAGAGCGAGGTAGGTCAAGTTGATTATACACCTTTCTTGCTCATAGGGAAGATCTGTGTAACACCCCCTCATATCAAGGTACCTTACCAAGGACTACCCTAGCATGAAAGGCTGTTACCATCTCGGTTTCCCGAGGTTAGTATATCAAAGTTACAATTTCCAAACATCATTTATTTAAGTATAAAGAATTAGCGAATACATTATCTTAAACCAATACAAACTAAAAGTGTAAGAACTTCAATACAACTGAAATCATAGACGGCTAAACTCGTAACGGCGGAAGCTAGACTCGAAGTGATGTCTCCCCATGTCTGTCCCATAACTAAACATCTGCATACACATCATATCTGCTCACCATCCCCGAATGGATCACCGCAGTTTTACAAAACAACAACACGGGGTCGATTCGCATAATTCAAATAAGACACACAAATAATGTAACCAGCTGATCATCCTCCATCACCGGACTCCTGATTTCACACATTAACCGACTACACACCGAAGTGTGTAGCCCTGCCAGATTACCCATCGCAACAGGTAATCCTCGCCGCCAGTGGGTGACCGCAGCCCATCCCCACCTAGTCCAGCTCATCAACGAGCGACTAACAATCCCTGTCCCTTAATGTGCACATCCCCTCCCGTGACGGGTTCCACGGAGGGCGAACTAGGGTGTGAAGCCACTCCCGCAAGTGACTCCACCACAATCACACATACCACAAAGAACACAAATTGTCACAATACCACCACCGTCACAACACAACCACATCACCACCGTCACCACAACACCAACAATCCGATGATCAGCAGACAACAATCATACACAATACAACAAATATCTCAAATCAATTACACAAGAACTGAGTAGGGAAACCCTACCTTAGCAATCACAGCAGTATGCAACACGGACAATCAAAAAGGCCCATCTACGAAGTCTTCTCCTATACAATGATCATACAACACAATTACACTTTGCACAATTCCCCAAAATCCCCTTCTCATATAAATGTACAAAGAATCCAACAACTATAAATAATCACAAAGATAGAACTTACCAACAATTGCAACAAGGACTTATACGCAAGAATCACAGCGATTACCCACACAAAGACGCTACGAAATGCTTAAGAGAAGGATTAGGGAATGATTTGGGTGTGATTAGGGTAACGTAGAAATGATGAGGCTTTGAAAAATGATATTAGAAACTGACGCGTAATAGTAAAATACCCAGAACATTCCCTAATCAAACCGTCGAAATAACATACCGCCAAACCGGACACTCGGTCGAGTAAGTGCATACTCGGCCGAGTGTCCAATACTCGGTCGAGTATTCACTATACTCGGCCGAGTATTCCTCGGCAGAACCAAAACAACACACAACCCTAGCACTACTCGGCCGAGTAGGCTCTACTCGGTCGAGTAGTCACTAATGAAAATCCGTAGTGTTACAATCTTCCCCCCTTAAAAAGAACTTCGTCCCCGAAGTTCCAACCCAACCTACAAAACATGGACATCTAACACTAACTCCACAAACCACTCTTCCTTCCATAACATGGCTCACGATATCGTCTCAACTATAGCATAGGCTCCCAATACTGACCCCATAACATTACCGAATAGCCACAATATAATGTTGCCAACTCTGTCTCACTTCAATAACCCTCACTAGCAGCTCAATACCAAAACAATCCACAAAAGAAGATCAACCATCAAAACGGAATGTTACATTATATCACTCTTAAAAGGAACTTCGTCCTCGAAGTTTACTCACACTCATGACATCATCATCCAACTCACAACACTATTGAAATATTATCCCATTCCTAAACATCGAACTACTACAAGCACGGTCATGACCTTTAATAAAATCAATCAAAACAAATGTCCGTCCTTTATGCTACACCAACACTCTACTTCCAATTATACTACCATATGCACAACCATCAAAATCTCTTTTATCGCATCCTACTCCTCTTAAGATAAATGTTACGTCCTCGTAACTCACTAATACTAAATCCTAGCTATATCGTCGCATTATCCTCATCACATCCGCATGTCAAAGATAACCACCTATAATCTAAACACTCGTCATGTATATATCAAAGGCTCTCTTACTTAACCATTTCTCATACCTCAACTCATTCGGCACACCACCTAACCTAAACCATAGAACTCGTAGCAAAATCACCATACTAACTCTCCATTATTACTGCAAAACAACATATATACCTCTCTATGTAAAGCACCTATCTCCCAAAAGCATAACTCACGATCCACACTCGTTACGTACGCTCACACTAGATCCTCCAGTTCTTTCCTTCATTACCTCAAAGCTCATACATAACTTAGCATGACACCAATTCCCAATATTCTGCACTCGCTATTTCAACAAAAGATTATGAACCACCTGTCGCTTTCAGATCATTACAGCACATATTCCACGAATCACTTGCCATGACTATGACTACCGATGTCTCATCTGAAAACAAGATCAAAATTACTGTGACAACTTCTCACAACTGTGTCCCATCAACAGAATATCACTACCATGACAACAACGAAAACATATACAACTCTCTTTCATATCATACTCTACCCTCATTCCCAAACTGAAACTGGTAAGAAACATCAACAAACCAAAACAACAGTCTTTATGTTCAACCAAAACTCACAAGGAACAGCAGCAAACAAAACAACAATCTATGTTTAACTGGTATGCACTTTCGAAAACTCATATCATAGTCATCTCACCTACTCCACCACAACCGGTGACGACATCGCAACACCGCCACCAACAGCCGCACCGCAATGCGAAAATACCCGCATCACAAGAGTAAGTACCGTGCCCGGATCACCACCCGAGGCACAACAACCACATCAATAAACATCACGCCCACATATAATTCTCTCAAACACTGACTCAGTATAACTCTCCGGACAAGAGACCTTACTCAAAACTGCTTTACTCGACCATAACACAAATTTTTATACGGAATAAACATACAAGAATCTCATGCATATCATCCATACCTTTTCACGGAATATACATGTATCATCAATACACCTACGATTTTAACTATCCATGCCAGATCAATCAAATTATTACCTTTTGGACCTCATTCTATTAGTATACCGTACCCAACATAAATTACAAAACATTCATATAACAACTTTATAATTATCACACCATACCACTTCTTGTGAGGTCAGAACCTCACACAAACATTTACACATATCATAGACCCGTAATCACATCCAACTAGTCAATCCTGATCACGTAAGTTACCACCTGATAAAAGTTACCTCTCACCCGAGCTTAACTCGTACACCCCTCATAACATATTCTCCCATTCGCATAACCATCACCCCTTGCCAAATGTAACCATACCATTAATACTCAACTACTAACAACCGCCTCATATGACCACATCTTATACTCTCTCACAACCATACATGTCAATATGGTCTCTACAAAATCAACCTCATTAGAACAACTAGCTTCCCTAAAGTAACATCATCCTCAACCACTAGTGACAATACTATGACACCAACATCCTTCATGTGACTACTCTCTTACTATCACTTCTTAATATCACAATCCGTTTTCTCTCTTTGGTTATCATCCCAAATAACGAACATCAAATCCATCAACAAAATTTACCTCAACGTTATTCCCAATTCTATCCTTTATCATATTGTTACCTAACTCTCCGCCACAATCGCAGATCGTGCAAACACTCTACCAGCTTCTTATTCCCTTAATACCTCGAAACTCACGGCTAACATATCGTCCTGCTCTCCTATATAACTATTAATTCACACCCTCTAGTGAGGCTATCGTACATTTCCATGATTCCTTACTTTCATGTCCCATAACTTTGGTCAACATTCTCTCACTTACTTCCGTCCAATAATAACGATTAATAACTCATCTCCTTCCTTCTCTACCTAACCCTTTAGTAATATGATTACCTTCTTGTTACTCCACGAGTCACATTCCATTAATTCATATCAATTTCTTCTCATTCTTTCTTTATTACTTATCCCCTCTCATCTCGGTTCTCACACTCCCTTCTCACATACAAGTCCACACACCAACGGTTACTCTTCAATAGATCGTATCTCCCTTTCGTATCTCTAGAACCCAAAGTTCACCTCATACCGTTAATTGTCCAAGGAATTTCACACTAGGCTCACCTCCATATATTCCAAATTCCCAAAATCGACCACTATCTACCCATCGCGGCATAACTCGATCTCATTACGCATCATTCGTTTTCGTCCCTCTATAACGGCCTTTCATCACACATAATCCTAACCAACACAATCCTAACCATTTCCCTCCATAAATCCTTACACATCCCAATATGCTACTAGTCGTATCCCTCGCCTCAATCTTTAATTCTCACGTTTCTTTAAACTTACATCACTTTTGCCCATATATGTCCTTACTTTAATATTACTCAACACACGACTATCTTACTCACCATACCTCACAAAACATGTTCTTTACCTCGATCAACTCATCAATCTTACCTCTCTTTTGTTTCCACTATCCCTCACGACCACATATAACTCATGTCCTTTCTATCCAACACGTACTCCTTACAAGCCGGCATTCTCCCTATCATAACATTGGGTAACTTACGTATCAAGACCGTCTCACATATAAAAGGATGCATTAAGACTCAAAACATACATGTGTATATACCCTACGACTTAAAAAAAAAATGTAAAAACATAGCCACCGGCTCAAAACAAAAGTAAGATCATAGCCACCGACTCAAAACAAAAGTAAGAACTTAGCCACTGACTCAAAGTGGCCGCCCAATGAGGTACTCGGTCGAGTACATAACATACTAGGTCGAGTACAGGATACTCGGTCGAGTAACTATATTACTCGGCCGAGTTTTCGACTCCAGAAGCGAACTCAATTGTCGCAGAAGGATTACTCGGTCGAGTATTGGGAATACTCGGCCGAGTAGACCTTACTCGGTCGAGTATGAGACTACTCGGCCGAGTTCACGACTCCAGGCACGCTAAACAAGATTATCACAGAGAGATTACTCGGCCGAATATGGAATACTCGGTCGAGTATAAAGGATACTCGGCCGAGTAGGGACTACTCGGTCGAGTATCAGCCATTCTCAAAGACCGTCCAGTTTTCGTAAAACAGTCATATCTCACTCGTTACTTGGTCATTTTTGGCGTGTGACCTATCGTTAGAATCGTAAGAGGACAAGCTATCACCTCAACTTGGAATCACAGCAATATCATTTCCAGAACTCGACTTATGACAGTTTTAAGACAACCCTTCCAAAATCGGTTTGTATACAAATCAAAATTACTTGTCAAAACAACTTTAACATGCATAAAACAAACAATAACGACTCAAAACTCCAAGAAACCAGTACACAAGTGAACTCTTATCATACTCACATGAAAATTAATCACGACATTCACATATATAGACGCATGACCTTAATCACATGCTAGTACCAACAACCAAACATTAACATTATCATGATTATGTACCCATGTACCACTACTCTTTTGAAAGCCACATAATAAACACTTAACATGCCAACATATTTCATACCAAATCCGTTTCAACAAATTTCACCATGTCTTACACATGTTCCCACACATCTCACTTCCTTTCACATGATTCAACCAATCAAGTTCCACATACCACACACACGCATCGAAAAGACTCACAACAAATTCCCCCTGGTGACCGGCTTGAGATTGTGAGGGCCATAATGCGACTTCGGGACGTCTCCCAAGTCCTTGCGGTAGCTCCAAACAACTCTCCCCGGGTTCATTTTATTTAGACTCCCTAAGTTCATTGGGTTCATACGTTTTAGGTGCCGGAATCGTCGGCTCTGATACCACTTTGTAACACCCCCTCATATCAAGGTACCTTACCAAGGACTACCCTAGCATGAAAGGCTGTTACCATCTCGGTTTCCCGAGGTTAGTATATCAAAGTTACAATTTCCAAACATCATTTATTTAAGTATAAAGAATTAGCGAATACATTATCTTAAACCAATACAAACTAAAAGTGTAAGAACTTCAATACAATCAAAATCATAGACGGCTAAACTCGTAATTAGCGGAAGCTAGACTCAAGTGATGTCTCCCCATGTCCGTCCCATAACTAAACATCTGCATTACCTGTCATATCTGCTCACCATCCCCGAATGGATCACCGCAGTTTTACAAAACAACAACACGGGGTCGATTCTCGCATAATTCAAATAAGACACACAAATAATGTAACCAAATGATCATCCTCCATCACCGACTCCGATTTCACACATTAACCGACTACACACCGAAGTGTGTAGCCCCGCCAGATTACCCATCGCAACAGTAATCCTCGCCGCCGATGGGTGACCGCAGACCCATCCCCACCTAGTCCAGCTCATCAACGAGCGACTAACAATCCCCGTCCCTTAATGTGCACATCCCCTCCCGTGACGGGTTCCACGGAGGGCGAACTAGGGTGTGAAGCCACTCCCGCAAGTGACTCCACCACAATCACACATACCACAAAGAACACAAATCACAATACCACCACCGTCACAACACAACCACATCACCACCGTCACCACAACACCAACAATCCGATGATCGGAGACAACAATCATACACAATACAACAAATATCTCAAATCAATTACACAAGAACCGAGTAGGAAACCCTACCTTAGCAATCACAAAGAGAGATGCAACACGGACAATCAAAAAGGCCCATCTACGAAGTCTTCTCCTATACAATGATCATACAACACAATTACACTTTGCACAATTCCCCAAAATCCCCTTCTCATATAAATGTACAGTAATCCAACAACTATAAATAATCACAAAGATAGAACTTACCAACAGTGCAACAAGGACTTATACGCAAGAATCACAGCGATTACCCACACAAAGACGCTACGAAATGCTTAAGAGAAGGATTAGGGAATGATTTGGGTGTGATTAGGGTAACGTAGAAATGATGAGGCTTTGAAAAATGATATTAGAAACTGACGCGTAATAGTAAAATACCCAGAACATTCCCTAATCAAACCGTCGAAATAACATACCGCCAAACCGGACACTCGGTCGAGTAAGTGCATACTCGGCCGAGTGTCCAATACTCGGTCGAGTATTCACTATACTCGGCCGAGTATTCCTCGGCAGAACCAAAACAACACACAACCCTAGCACTACTCGGCCGAGTAGGCTCTACTCGGTCGAGTAGTCACTAATGAAAATCCGTAGTGTTACAATGATGCGATAAAAGAGATTTTGATGGTTGTGCATATGGTAGTATAATTGGAAGTAGAGTGTTGGTGTAGCATAAAGGACGGACATTTGTTTTTATTGATTTTATTAAAGGTCATGACCGTGCTTGTAGTAGTTCGATGTTTAGGAATGGGAGAATATTTCAATAGTGTTGACAGTTGGATGATGATGTGATGAGTGTGAGTAAACTTCGAGGACGAAGTTCCTTTTAAGGGTGATATAATGTAACATTCCGTTTTGATGGTTGATCTTCTTTTGTGGATTGTTTTGGTATTGAGCTGCTAGTGAGGGTTATTGAAGTGAGACAGAGTTGGCAACATTATATTGTGGCTATTCGGTAATGTTATGGGGTCAGTATTGGGAGCCTATGCTATAGTTGAGACGATATCGTGAGCCATGTTATGGAAGGAAGAGTGGTTTGTGGAGTTAGTGTTAGATGTCCATGTTTTGTAGGTTGGGTTGGAACTTCGGGGACGAAGTTCTTTTTAAGGGGGGAAGATTGTAACACTACGGATTTTCATTAGTGACTACTCGGCCGAGTAGGCTCTACTCGGTCGAGTAGTCACTAATGAAAATCCGTGTGTTACAATCTTCCCCTTAAAAAGAACTTCGTCCCCTGGTTCCAACCCAACCTACAAAACATGGACATCTAACACTAACTCCACAAACCACTCTTCCTTCCATAACATGGCTCACGATATCGTCTCAACTATAGCATAGGCTCCCAATCATCAATTTATAACATTACCGAATAGCCACAATATAATGTTGCCAACTCTGTCTCACTTCAATAACCCTCACTAGCAGCTCAATACCAAAACAATCCACAAAAGAAGATCAACCATCAAAACGGAATGTTACAATCTGGTCTTCAAGGGCTGTAAACGCAAAAGCTGCTATTGAGACGATGGTTAAAGTTTGGAATCCGAAGGGCCGTATTACTGGTAATATATTGGATGTTAAAGGCAGAATCTTTTTTTTTCGATTTGAGTTAGAGCGGGATAAGCTGAAGGTAATGGATAGTCAGCCATGGAACTTTGAAAAGTTTGTTTGGTGTCTTAATGAGCCAATTCTTGAGGGGAAGATGATCGATACGCCGTTACACAACTTGCCGCTGTGGACATGGATTTATGACCTTCCTCTAAAGGGAAGGGCGAATGAGACGAACCTCCGTCGTATTGGGGCACAGTTGGGGGAATACATTGGCCATGACGAGGTGTCCTTGACGGTTGTTGATAGGGTGGTTAGGGTTAGGATTCTTCGTGATGTTCGGGTGCCGTTGAAGAAGGAGGTGAGTATACGATTACCGTCTGATAGGATGGTTGCTTTTGCAGTCAAATATGAAAAATTACCAACTTTTTGTTATGGGTGTAACACCCGCGAATTTCTCATTTTAACATTTGAAATTTATTTAACCATTCGATTGCTTCATTTCATATTTTTAAATTATTTAATTTAATTAATCTCCTTTTGAACATAAATTTTATAAAAGTTACATTTTCACAAACTTGTTTATATAAAATAAATATTTTTGTCGGATAATATTAATAGCAACAATAATAAAGCTCCGTCTTAAATTATAGTGGGTTTAAGACGAATTTCCATCTAGCCATAGACCGTCACATTTTCATATGTGAGACTATTTTTTTAAGCTCGACCAGTCAAAGATTGACAACACTCATACCTCCCTCTCACACTCTACATTTACTTAACCCTTTTATTATTATTATTATTATTATTATTTTTTTTTTTTTTTTTTTTTTTTTATTATGAGATGCGCGCAGCTTTCATTAAAACAAAAATAAAAGGTTTACATGAAATTGGTGGGGAGCCGAGAGACAATCTGGGCTCCCACACCCTTAGCAATAGTAAAGCTAAGACGAGTAAAAATGTAAGCGGCTACCCGAGCCCCCAAAGATCCCGAGATACCGAGAATTTCGGATCCGCTTGAGCAAGGCAACAACATCCGAACTCGGCTCCCCGGTGAAGAGAAAGAGAAAGGTAGGAAACCATAACCCGCTACCGCGCACAAATCCCCATACTTAGCACACTTTCGCGCAAAGATCGGGCGACAACCCGGCCCGACACAAAATCCGCCAACCCGATCCGAGTCAAAGGTGAAGAACCCACAGTCGACACGTACATCACGCCCCTGTCCCAAGAATAAAGCAATAAATCCGCAGGACGAAGAGAGCCACCATGCCCATCAACCAAACCGATATCAACCTCCTTCCCCGCAGAAATACCAGATCTATAGCATATGTCAAAAAGAGTGTCCCGGACAAGGTTATGCCGATGTTTAACGCCCACAAGACCGCAAAGACAAGAAACAGCGTGGTCCCCAAAAACATCCCAAAGAAAAAAAAACCCGAGAGCAAGCAGGACATGGCCTAGATACCGTGAATAACGGAACACCCAGACGATACCCCAGCACACTACGGTAAGTCCTACCGTTCATAGTCTGCCCCAACCCTGAGAGAGCTGACAACAACAACAAAAAAGAAACAAAACCACAGCAAACCTCAAGCATAGCCATAGTCACCATTTTCGTCACCTCCAACCCCAGATCCCGCCTCCATTCTCAACCAAATTTGATAAATTTTACACCAATAGCTTCCCCATCTCGTCCTCCTTCTTTATATGTAAGAAAGAGCCAAGCTTTCATCCTATTTCAATTCGGCCGTCTTACAAAGGATTCGGATTTTGGGTTAATTTCTTCTATTTTTGGGTTTCGAGTCATCCTTGGGCGATTCTCTGGCGTATAGGAGAGCAAAAAAAAAGGTAACGGTGATAGGTTACTCGACGAAAATGTCGAAATTTCGTCTTATGGGTCGTTTTATATACTCTTGTGTGATAAAGTTTGGTTCTTTATGCCTTAATCATTTGTGTGGTTGAATGTGTGGTCTTATTAGTCTCTTTACATGCTTATTTGAAGTAGTTCCATAGCTTGTGACCCCTTAATATTTTCGGGTATGGTGGGTTTTAATCGGGTGGATTTCCGTCTCTAAAGACGGGTAGAAATGGCCTGTTTTACATTGGTTGCCGGTGTTCTCTCTGACAATGTTTAGCTGTAAAATAATGGAAACCTTTGCAAATGGCTATTTTTCCTTGCTCTGCTGTCGGCTCTTTTTAGTCCCCTGAACTGCTGAACTGCTGAACATGTGCATCACGCCTGAACTTTTCTTATCAAGTTCTAATTAAATGGTTTAGCCTGACTTCCAAATCAGTAAACGAGCCTTTAGGGTGATGTTGCTCTGTACAATTAAGTAAGTAATGGTGTTGGTGGTGCGGTTTTTGAGTCGGTTTTATTCGAGCTTTACTTATCCGTTTTGAGAAACGTTGGTACCTTTGGATTCTTGGTGAAGTGGGTAATCATGTTGGGTAATTTATTTGGATGAATATTATCATTTCCATGCTTAAAATTTTGTCTTAAGACGGTCACAAATGAACTTCATAAATCGTGAAAATGGACCTTGTCGAGCAGTTTTCGCGGGCTGTTTTGACGGGTTTCTTTATGTTAAATTGAACCAACTTTCTTGCTATTGTCTCAAGTACATGTACGTGTTTGGATTGAGTCTTTGGTTCGGGTGAAATCCGTCTTGGTTTGGCCTAGAAAAACCGTCTTAAGACGGTTGGATAAGAGGGAAATGCTGTAACTTTTTGGTCTGGGCTGCATGCTATGCTCTGTACTACTGTGTGTTGCTTGACACTGTTTGCTGTCGTGCTACTGGCTATTCTGTACGGGTGTGCGGCCAGGCTGTGGCGGGGCAGGTGCGGTCATGGCTAGGCCGTAGCCCCGGTTGGGGTTAATTTTTATCCGTGAATTATTTTTGTTCGGGTTTAATTAATTTGAATTTCCTCACATGATTTACGTATATTAAATTCATTATTTTTCGTTAATTTATATATTTCTCACATGAATCATAAATGTGGAACTTATTGTTTATTCATGTCATAATTATATGGAATGTCTTCATTTATCTAAAATATGAGCTTTAATTCATTTATTCTCATCTATTTATCATATCTCAAATACGAGTGATTTATTCCTCATGATTAATTGATATGAGTCGTATTCTTGTAGACATGCCATATTACCATCGTATGAGCTTGACATACATTTTTGCCCTGCTTGTGCTGTTCTGGCAAGCACGGGTTTGACCTACTTGTCTTTGTTACGCAAGTACGGTTTTGGCCTACTTATCTTTGTTACGCAAGTACGGCTTTTGGCCACTGTCTTTGTTCGGCAAGTGAGTCTTATCTTAGTCTTTCCGCCACTTTCGTCTTTGTTACGCGATTGGGGTACTCGGTCTCCTTAGGAGTCGAGTCTTGGGTGCGTCTTTGTCTTTGGCGCACGTCGAATCGGGATGTACACCCGAGAATCTGCAGATTTAGACTAGGACCGTATTATTATCGTAGTCCTACCCGGGGAAATTATAGTCTAAGAGTGATAAATGTCTTGCATTATTTGGATGGTTACCTTGGTCATATCTCCTTGAAATACGTGCTCGTGGCTAAGTGGTCGTGTCTGTTTTCTTGTCTTTCATATTATTTAATTGTCTGACATGAATAGTTTAACCGTTATCATGCTAATGTTGATCTATCTTGTTCCATCTCATTTAATCACCATGTTTAAACATAAACTTGATATCCATATTTGTGTAAGAGTCTTACATTACTTTACCTGTTTTAGTTCTTTGTTATGTTCGTTTCGACATTTTGTGGCTGGGAGAACCTTGAGTTACTCCCCACTGACTGTGGTGTTCATGTTTACATGAATGACAGGTATTAGTGATGCATTCATGGGGTGAAGACATGTGTGAGCTAGCGAGCACTTCGGCCTAGTAGTTGGTTTATTAGGATTGTTTAGACCTACCTTTTATTGTGTTGTCATTCGAGGGATATATTTTCCCTCACCTCGACGATCACGTTTGTATAATTTAAAATATTTATTTCCGCACTCTTTATTTATGTTTTAGATTTTGGTGAACCCGCGCTTTAAATTTTAAAAGTTTCAAAAATTCCCTAAAATTCCGCATTTTATTAGTTATATTTTCCGCGTTATCGCGGGGTGTCACAATGGGTGTGGGATATTAGGCCATGGGGAGAAGGATTGTGACCATGGTCCTTATAAGCCTAGCGAGTTGGGGTTTGGGGAGGAGTTGCGAGCTCCAAATAGGAGGATAGTGAAGCCGGCTGTCCAGAATGTGGGTCGGGGTGAGCGGGCTCAGGGCAGGGTGGCTACGGAGGATGAAGGGGTGCGTGAAAAGTTGAGCATTGATCTGATGGTGGAGAGATTGCAGGCCATTGCATTATCTCATCGCATGAAAAAGCAGTTGGGTGATAATGTGAAGTCCTCGGTGCAGTTGAGGGAGATTGGTGCGGGAGTTGTGGTTGAACAGAGTGCTGTAGGAGGGGGTGGTTGAGTTTGTTGGGAGGACGGTGCCATGTTGGGGGTGTGGAGGATGTTGGTCGGGAGTGTTTGGAGAATGAAGCTGGGGTTTGTGTTATTGTGCGGAAAGAGGAGGCGGAGTTGGAGGAGCAGGCTGATGGTATGTGCAAGAATGACGGTTTGCAGGGGCATAAGGTGGATGGGGGAGGTTTGAATGGCGTTAGTGGTGAAACAGGGGAGGGTGGGACGTGGAGAAGGCGGATGCGCGAAGTGGGGAGTAATGTTTTGAATGTGTAGGAGATTGTTTTGGGGTCTATTAATGATAATAAGAAAAGAGCGAGAGAGGTAGAGGTGATGGGGGAGAGTAGGGATGAGTGTGCAGGAATAGGGTTGGGTCGGAAAAGAAGAAAAGATGGGGATTTAGAAGATGGTACGGGTGTGTCGTGTATGGAGGAGATTCACAGGGATGTGACTATGTTGATATCTGAGGCGGAGGTTGATTCAATTCAACCCCGCCGGGCCCAATGAATTGTTTGAGCCTTAACTGCAGGGGGCTGGGCAACCCTGATGTAGTAGGCGGTCTTCGAAATTTGCTTCGAAGGGAGGCCCCGGCTTTGGTATTTTTATGTGAAACAAAGCTGAGTTGTAGTGAGATGAGACGGGTTACAGCTAGTCTGACGGGGTATTGTAGTATGGAGGTAGATAGTGTGGGTAGATCAGGAGGACTTGCTTTTTTGTGGCGTGAGGATGTTAGTGTGAAGTTTCGGTCGGCTTCCGTCCATTATATGGACTTCGATATTGGTGAGGTAGGATTGGAGTGGCGTTTGACTGGATTCTATGGTTGGCCGTCAGTGCAGGATAGACATATGTCTTAGCAATTACTAAAACAACTGGCTGAGGAAGATCATTCTTCGTGGTTGTGTATCGGTGATTTTAACGAGATTTTATATGTTACTGAGATGCGGGGTGGGTCAAGGGCCCAGTGGCAAATGAATAATTTTAGGGAGGCCGTGATGTTTGTGGGTTATGTGATTTATCTTTCGAGGGCTACGAGTTTACTTATGATAATGGTCAAGCTTGGGTGGATAATAGGCAGTGTCGGTTGGATAGGGCTATGAAGACGGAGGCTTGGAGTGACCAATTTCTCTATGCTAGACTCTATCACTTGAATAGAGAATGGTCTGATCATGCACCCATTATGGTGAAGCTGGATGGCCGTGGGGTAGGGGAGGAGTGATGGGGAAGCGGTTCCGTTTTGAGCAGGTGTGGGTGGGGGAGAAGGGGTGTGAAGATACTATTCGGCGTGTATGGGAGGTTGATGATTTTGATGTTCTAGAGACTATTTCTCGTTGCGCAGTTGAACTGCAAAAATGGAAGGGAGTGAGTATTAGGAAGATAGTGAGGGATTTGTCCCGTAAAAGGAAGAGATTGGCATGGCTGAATGAGAATGAGCGGACTGTTGGTAATGTTAAGGAGCGGAAAGAGCTGTTGGGGGAAATAACAAATCTACTTCGTCAGGAGGAGGTTTTTTGGAGACAGAGGTCAAGGGCTCTTTGGCTTAGAGATGGGGATCGTAACACTAAGTACTTCCATAGGAAAGCTCGGCAGCGGAAGAAGAAGAATACAATAAGTCGTATTGTGGGGAGGAATGGTGCGGTTTGTGAGGGTAGGGAGGCGGTGACGGAGGAAGCTGAAGGGTTTTTCTCGGCACTGTTTGAGTCGTCTAGGCCGGAGCAGATTGATGGGTTGTTTGATGGGGTACGGGGTCGTGTGACGGCAGCTATGAATGAGCACTTTAGGGCGGCATATAGGGGTGAGGAGGTGATCGAGGCTCTAAATCAGATGCATCCTTTGAAAGCCCCGGGGCCGGATGGGATGAATGCGCTATTCTATCAAACATATTGGCATATTGTTGGTCCTTCTGTTACGAGAATGGTGTTGGGTGTCCTAAATGGAGGTGAGTTCCCTTGCTTGGTAAATCATACTCATATTGTTTTAATTCCAAAAAAGAAGGCGCCGGATAAGCTTGCGGATTATCGTCCGATTAGCTTGTGTAATATGTTATATAAACTTATTTCTAAAGTTTTAGCTAATAGACTTAAGTTATTTCTTGGTATGCTGGTTTCGGAGAATCAAAGTGCTTTTACCCCGGGGAGGTTGATTTCTGATAATATTTTGGTTGCTTTTGAGCTGTTTCACTATATGAAAAATTCACGGACAAGTGGGGGTCATTTGGCCTTAAAGCTTGATATGGCAAAAGCGTATGATAGAGTGGAGTGAGTTTTTTTGCATAAGGTTCTCCTGTCTATGGGTTTTGATAATGGGTGGGTAAATAATGTGATGCGTTGTGTTAGTTCTGTTACATATGGAGTTTTAATTAACGGGATACCTTCACGGGACGTGATTCCGACGCGTGGGCTCCCTCAAGGCGATCCCATCTCGCCGTATTTGTTTATTCTTTGTGCTGAAGTTCTATCGAGTTTGTTGCGGAGGGAATGTGAAAGAGGGGCTATACATGGGATACGGGTTGCGCCTCAAGCACCGGTGGTCACGCATCTTTTCTTTGCAGACGATAGTATAATTTTTGTTAAAGCTAATGTGAGGGAGGCACAGCGTCTAATGGAAATTCTTCATAGGTATGAGATGGCATCGGGTCAATTAGTGAGTAAGGAGAAGACAACTGTGTCTTTTAGTAAGGGTACTGAGGAGAGCAGACGGCTAGCTGTTGAGGCTGTCCTTAGTGTGCGTGTGGTTGCCGAACATGACAGGTATTTGGGGTTGCCCACGGTGATTGGGCATTCGAAGCAGGTTCTCACTAGGGTGGTGCGTGATAAGCTGAGTAATAAGTTGCAGGGTTGGCGGGGTATGCTATTTAGCCGAGCTGGTAGGGAGACACTGATAAAGGCAGTGGCCCAATCTATTCCTACTTATGCGATGAGTGTTTTTAGACTACCTACAAATTTCTGCGATGAGCTACGTTCTATGGTGTCGAGATTCTGGTGGGGATCGAATAATGGTAAGAGGAAAATGTCATGGGTAGCATGGAGGTATTTGTGTCGGTCAAAGGCGAAAGGAGGGCTTGGTTTTCGTGATTTTGAAGATTTTAACAGGGCTTTGTTAGCTAAGAAAGCTTGGAGATTAATATGTGAGGATGGAAGTTTAATGGGGAGAGTTTTGAAAGGTAAGTATTTTCCAAATTGTTCTTTTATGGATGCTGAGATTGGAAATAATCCGAGTTATACGTGGAGGAGTATTTTTGGTGCGAAGGAGGTTATGGGTCTTGGTGTTCGTCGTCGTATTGGTTCGGGTGTTGATACTAGGGTTTGGACGGACCCATAGGTCCCGGAAACGAAATCAAGGTGTGTCATCTCTCCTCGAGCACATGCCGATATTGATATGTGAGTAGCTGAGTTGATGGTTGATGGTGAGAACCGGTGGGATGAGGCGAAGATTGACAGTTTGTTCTTGCCATTCGAAGCTGTGAGAATTAAAAGCATTCGACTAGGGGAGGTAGGAGCTGTGGATAGTTGGGTGTGGAATCATATGCGCGATGGGGAATACTCTGTGAAGACCGGGTACAAGCTGCTTGTTGAGGATGGTGAGGCGGAGGTTGGGCAGTCTGATTTTGCGAATGAAGAATGGTTATGGAAGACGATTTGGTAGGTACCCGTTCTCCCACGAATTAAAGTTTTCATGTGGCATCATGGATTCCTACGAAGGTTAATATAGATCGTCGGCTGGGTAGTGATGATGTAGCATGCCCTCGTTGTCATAGTGAACGGGAGTCTTGTTTTCATGCTATAAGGGGTTGTGGTTGGGGTGATGAAGTTTGGGAGGAGGTGGGAGTTGGTAAGAGGGTGTGGCGGGGTGATATGTTGGTGAGGGATTGGGTGGAGGCGGCATTGAGGAAGCTGGGGGAGAAGGAGAGGGTGTTGTTCCTTGTCACATGTTGGGTGTTATGGGAAAGGAGAAATAAGCTGGTTTTTGAAGGGGAAAGGTGGGATGTGGGGGGGGATTATGCGTAGGATTTGGGGTGTTGTCTGGGAAATGGAGTCGGTGCAAGGTGATAGGGTGTCGAGTGGTGTGGAGGGGTTTAGGCTGGGGAGCTGGGAGCCGCCGGATATGGGGGTGTCTAAGATCAATACGGATGCAGGGGTCATGGAGGGGGTAGGTGTGGGGCTGGGTGCGGTTAGTCGGGATGCGGCGGGCGGAGTTGAGTGGGCGGTGGTGTTGCAGCGTGGTATAGGGTGTGATGTAGCAATGGCGGAAGCTGAAGCGATTTTGTTGGGTCTGCGAGAAGCTAGAAGGATGCAGTCCCGGAAAGTCATTGTTGAGAGCGATTGTCTGATCGTGGTTGAAGACTTGACGAAGCATAGAAATGGTAGGAGTGAACTATTTGTGATTTATGAGGAAATTAGACAGATTAGTTTATTTTTTGAGTCGATTGTTTTTAAGCACATTAGTAGGAAATTAAATAAGTTAGCTCATAAGCTAGCACATGCTATGCCATGGACTCATGGTAGGCGATTTTGGACGTCTGATTTGCCGGCAGAGTTTGGTAATGTAGCCGTTGCAGATATTAGTAATATAATTTAAAGCCTTTATGGTTTTTTACAAAAAAAAAAAAAGTCATATATACTTCGTTATTTATTTGTTATTTGCATGAAATTGTAGTCATATTGGAAAGCTTACTAACGAAGAAAAATATGGATGCTTAGATTGTATGGAGTACTAATGTCTATGAATTCTAATTGGCTTTTACACGTTTATATTCAAAAAGCAAACCTTCATTAATCACGAAGTGTATATTAAATATTCCTTTATTTCGGTTAATTGTTGTTCTTTGGTTTTGAGATAAATACCAAGGAAAGAGGAGAAGGTCAATTACTAAATGACAAGTGGATCCAATTAAGTGTGAATGCTCAAATTGCTATTTAAGTTTATTCTTAAAACAGAAAGGACAATAATTGACTGAGATACCAAAATAGTATAGGACAACAAATGACCGCAACATGGGAGTACAATTTTTAAAATTTATTTGGGGTTATTATACAATTTTTAAAATTTATTTGGGGTTATTAAACCGGTCTGATCTCCTGAGAGATGTCTTCAATAAATTTTTTATGTTGTTTTGCACATTTAGAAAAGTGTTTTCACAATGGCTCTATATCTTAATAATGATAATTATAGAATTATTTTAATAATTTGCAATAAATTAATTAATAAGTGAAATAAGAGATAATATATAAAATATTAAATATTATAAACTACTTAAAAGAAATAAAATAGAAAATAAGAAATATAAATTATTATTTTAACAAATGGTGAAAAGTGTAGATTAATTTTAAAATATAAAGCCTAAATAGAATCATATTATTTAAACATTAACTACTATTATTAAAAATTTCTAAAACCTGGCATATCAAACTCTACAACATGGGCATAAGTGCATATATGTAAATAAACTTGAGGTATCAAAGCCTAATGGTTTATTCAATAGTCATAAGTGCGCTCCCCAAATCACACTATTTCGCGAGATATTAGAAACTCCAACAATTGTAAACTATTTTGAACTATATTAGAGACTACAACAATTATTATAAACTATTTTGAGCTACTTCGTATATTAGAGATTTCAGCAATTATAAATTATCTGAATTATTATAATTTAAAATCTTAATTTTAAAATTTTGAAACTAATTTTTGTTACGACCAATGACTCGCTTAATCTTTAGTAGTCTACCATAGACAGATATATAGACAATAATCTTGGAAACTTACGTATTTAGATTTGTAATACCAAGCACACTCAGCACACCGTAAAAAACCTTCAATTTTTCTTATTAGTATTAGTTCTAGGGTAATTTGATAACTTATAAGAATAACTCACTTTTTCAAATCTTATATCTAATATAATTTTCTTTAAAATCTTATACCTAAAATAATATTTTCTTACAAACTTGATACCAAATCTTAAAAAAATCCCTAAATTAAGGATTTTGCGCTTACTAATTTGATGGTTTTTAGTGGTGGTAATCGTAGATATGTGTGTTAATGGGTGAGGCAAATGATGACAATGTTTAATTAGTAAGGGTAAAATTGTCAACCAAGGCTTTTTTTTCAGATTTGGTATCAAGTTTGGAAGAAAATGTTATTTTAGGTATAAAATTTTAAAGAAAGCTATCTTAGGTATAAGATTTGCAAAAGTGACTTATTCAAGGTATAAGTTATCAAATTACCCTTAGTTTTATGTCTATTATTTACCTTGATTGAGGTAAATGGGAATTAAGCAAAGATCTTTTGAATTCTTTATTTTAAGTGTCTCCTCTTTTTCCGGATTTACGTACAAGACATCGCCTTATACAAGTATTTGTGTACAATATAAGAGTGTTTAACAAATACGTCATGTTTCTAAAAAAAACAATTACGTCATGTTAATTCTCAAAAGCTTATGTAGCGAAACGACCCAGGCGTTGCCCGGGCTTGAACACTAGTATAGTCAAATCCAGAAAAATACAGGGTAATACTCCATCCAATTCACTATATTCTTCCCTATTTTCTAAAACGGATTATTCAGGTTTTCTTCCCTTTCTATTTTTGGTAACTTTTAATCTTATTTTATTCATCCCTCACTAATCGCTCCTATCACCAAATCTCACCCAACCCTTTTAATCATATTTTATTCCTTTCTTTAATATTTACTAGATTTAATGCCCGTGCGATGCACGGGCCTAAATGTAGAATTCTAAGTGTTTAAATTATTGTTGCGGATCCCGTGCAATGCACGTGACTTTTTGTAGCGTTCTGTCGTGTATAAATGTATAATGTATTAACCAAAAAGTGTTATCATGATCGTAATTATATGCTACTTTGTTTGTGTTGTGTTTACTTATGAGATTAATGTTCTGATCAACAAATAGCAAATCTATTATCTCTAATTTAAAAGTTAGCCCATATTATCCGCATACCTCAGTTTTATGATTAAAAAATTTACTCCCTTAGTAGTTAGTCCTGGTCAATAATAGTTTACGCATTTTTTTTTGGTGTTTTAGTCAACTATTTAAATTTTTATTTTGGATATGTTTTATTCTCTACTTTATCTTTTAATAATAGTAAAAGTAATGTTTCTCTCTTTGTACCGTAGTCTTTGGGCAAAATATATGTAAACATTTCGTTGAGATAAATGAAATACTCCCTCCGATCCAGACAGATGTAAACACTTCCCTAAAAATTACACCTTATATTCCGCTCATTTATTTACCTATTTTTTTTATGGGTGTTATTTATTTGTTTAAAATCATTTATTAGGAATATTGTTAAAGGATAATTTGATCATCCACGTCTCGTAGAAGTAAGAATTAGATTCAAAAGTAAATATTTAATTTGTTAATTTCAATTAATGTCTTATGATCAATGTTATATTTATTGTAGAATTTACATGGACATTTAAAACTGTTCTTCATTGGCTTTGGTTTGTTTCCTACGTACGGAGTATATCAAATTAAAGAATTTAATGTGATGCAATTCGTATGTTTTGAATCTGCAACTTGGTAGAATTTCCCTCTGATTAGGACTCTCAAAAAACTTTCAAATGAAAGTCGTTACATTGGAACGTGTAGTTGAACTCTGATTAGGACAATTTTCTAATGTTCAGAACTTACCAAGGTTGATTTCTATATTCTTGGTCGAGGCCAATTTTGACTTTGAAAGAAAAAGCTTACCTTGCTTCAATGTTGAGTATTGTGTGCCTAATTACATACCGGTTTGCAGTACAACAAATATACACAATTTTTAAGAATACTTTTGGTGATGTTGCACTTATAAAGTTATAATTAAACGAACATGTATAAACGATCGAAATAGAGTTGAGTTTTGATCATCCTAATTTTTATATAAATGGTCCCCATCTTATAATGTGAGATCGTCTCACATACTACTTACCGATACAAAATTCACTTATTCACTTTCCCTACTAAAGAGCCGGGAAATCAATACAATCAATTTTGTAAGAGAGGAAAAATTAGAAGGATACAAACCCCGACTTAACATGTGATAGCTAATAAAATATAATCAAACATAAATAAAGTCTCCAAGTACAAATAAATATTAGATTTTAATTTACAATCGATACAAATGGACTTTGAATTTACATACTAAGACAACAATAGAACTTACCATAATTCAGAAATATAGTCGATTTTGTTGTATATTATAATTCACATGTTGATGTATACGATTAGATCTGCAACCCATCTGCAACGTTAAAATAAATAATTAGAACACAATTATAGAATGAAATCATGTACACATTACACATTAGATTGATCCATAAATCTGCATATGAGCATGCCACATGGTAAAGAAGCAAACTTCCAAATAACGTAAGATATATACTAATTATTAAACAGATAATCATGTAATTAGTAGGGTGTAGGACGTTTAAAGCAACGAACAAAAACATGTACGGAGATCATGCATGGCTTACACTATCTATGCTAGAGGTTAATTTAGGTTTTTGCATATTTATATAGCTAGTCTGGTAAGAGCCTTGGTGAACGTCAAATTGCATGTATCCGGGTAAGATAAGAATTCTATTAACGTGATAAAGCTCTAAATATTTATCTTTGGTCTTTTAATAATCAAAACCATTTCGTCTTTGTATTTCACGCAACTTCTTGTATCTCTAGGCAATACAAATTGAAATAGGTTAATAGTTTTCAAAACACTTTATTTCACGAAAATTGGATTCTCTATAATCGCTCGAAAAAAGCTTCCTTTATTAATATAGATAGATAGATAGATAGATAGATGGTCCATAGTTCATTATTTAACTCCTATCACTAAACCCTACCCAACTATTTTACTCTTATTTTATTCATCTCCTCAATAACCGTGCCAACAAACAATGGGAAGAAAATAACGGATTAGAGGGAGTATTAGAAAATAGAAATAGCCCAAAAAAAAAAAGCCTTAAAATTCTCCTCATTTTCAGAAATCCCACGTTAAGCACCTCAAAAACCTAGAAAATTGATTACAGTAATTGAAGACTCAAAGCTCCAGATCGTGAGAAAATTCCTAGAAATTGTCGGTATTTCCTCTATCAAAGTTTCTGATAAGTTCAATTTTGAGAGATGCAGTTGTTTTTTTATCTGCGGATCATTTGCTTTGTTTGCTTACATGGTTGAGTGTAAACTTTACACTAAAATTATAGATTTTGTGATATGATTATAGTGAATTTTAAGCTTTTCGTAGCACTTAATTAATTGATACCGCTATTCATCATTGGTGTGTTTGGATTTTGTTAACAATGGTGGCTTTGTAATTTTTGTGGATTATAAGATGATGAACGTAATTTGTTTGTTTTAGCTAGATAATTGAAGCAATTTGAATCAAGATTATAAGGATCTAGCTTTTTCGTCGAAAACATGGCAGATGAAGCAAGTAGAACTGTATGTTTCTTATTAGCTCTTATGTACTGTTTGTTTTATTCATTTCAATTGCGCATTTGTTGCTTTTGAGCTGTTGGAATTTGTCATTTATGGTGTTTTAATGTGTTTGGAGTTCTTTTATAATTTCGCCTAATTTTTCTGGTGTTGTGTTGGGATTCTGTTTTGTAGGCGTTTTTTGAAATTCAAGGGCACATGATTGAGACTACAGCGAAACTTAAACAGGTTAGGCTCTCGCTAATTTTCTTTTTTCAGTGTTCATTTTCAGAACTAGTTGATATTTGGCCGTTGTGATAAATATTTGACAGATATTGTTGATAGTTGACGGATATGTCTGATACGCAGTAATTAGAAAAACAAGTCACGGCAAATTATATCATACTCCCTCCGTACCGGTCATTTGTTGTCCTTTTTCATTTTTGGGTGTCTCAGTCATTTGTTGTCCTTTCTATTTTAGGAATGCATTTGATGAACAATTTGCTCATTCACACTCAATTTGGTCCACATGTCATTTAGTAATTGGCTCTCTCCTCTTTTCTTGGTCTTTGTGCCAAAACAAAAGGACAACAAATGACCGGGACGGGGGAGTAGTACACTACTTCTATTCTTGACAACTGGAGTGTTGCTGCGTAATGATTGAATAATAGTCCATTGAGCATATATGGAACCCATTGTTATACTCTGGTCTTGGATTTTTAGAAGTCGAAGTGGTGAGAAATTGAGGAGAGATGTGGGCATGGGGCTAGTGTTGCTCATCAAAATGGTTTTTGTAGAAAGGGATATATAGCAATGAGTGAGAAGCTTTCTATTTAATCGTATAAGCTCGTAAAAAAGAGTGAGTTGACGCGCCTCTTTTGGTGATGTCACAAAAGAGAAAGGGTGACATTTTGTCATAGACTTGCAATAGCAGCTACATACCCACATGAGATGTTTGTTGTTAGTTGGGTTTTTTCATTACTAGTGCTTAGCTACTACTCCCTGCCATTCACTGGATTCATACCACTTACCTTTTTCATCTCATTAACTAGATTCATACCATTTCCAAAATGGCAGAAATAAACTTAGAAAATGACAAATTTACCCTCACAATATTACCAGCACTCCCTCCCTGATTCTCTTCGTCACTCACAACCCCCCCAAATAAATTCCACCACCATCACCACCACTCTCCGGCCATCGAACCCATCGTCACCACAACTTTTCCAGCACCACGACCATCCTTGCAAATTACTTCGCTACCATTTGCACCATCAGACCACGGACCACCGATCACCACACCAACATCGACAATCACTTGGAGATAAACACCCACCACCACCGGAAGCACACAGGGCTGGAGAACACACCTACGGTGGCGTATTTTGAAATCTACTTGTATATTTTTGTATCTACGATTTTATTTTGGCTTTGGGGAGGGATGAGAGTTGAATAAGGACGTGGGACATGAAGTGTTCGCTACTATTGCAAGTAGGTGGCCTATATTGGAGGGGAAGCCGTTCTTTGATGAGAACAGTCAGCTGTCAATGGTTGTGGGCAAGGGAACAAGGGAAGAAAAGGAGTGATCAGGAGGGTGGCGGTGGCACCGCTAAAGAACAAGGGAAGTGAGAGTGGCAATGGAGGAATAAGGTGGTGTCGCTGGAGGAGAACAAGGGGATGAGCAAGGTAGGTGGCTGGTGGTTGGAGATGAGAGGAAGTGGCTGGTGGGGAATGAGGGTTATGTTGAGGGTAGGATGGGGAGGGGTACCTTTGGTCATTACAGTACTTTCTTTAATATTGGCTCTATTTGCAAATGCTATATTTCCAGTGAATGGGAGGGGGTAGTTACTACAACCTTCAGTTTTGTGGGTTAGTGAAGTGTGATGAGATCTGTGTTACCCCTACTCTCCGAGCCCGACTCTCCGATACGAGTGGTGTCGTGGCGTGTTTGACATGTGTCGAGTGTCGGATACGGCTATTTTGTGCGAATTTTTCAATTTTTTGTTCTAAAGTAAAGTGTCAAAGAAGTGTCGTGTCGGTGTCGACACGATACGTGTCGGACACGCGACACGGCAGCTAAGTGAAGTGTCAGAGTAACACAAGATGAGATACCAGAGGGAAGAATCCTATTACTTGTGTAAGTCGATTTCATGTGCTTCTGCACCTTTTCTCTTGTGCTTTAAATTTTGAAAGCAATCAAGCTCATAAAATCGTCAATTTTCTAATACTCTTATACACTGTTAACTCACTAGCATGCTGGCACCTTTTACATGATGTACTTTCGGGATTCTTTCATGGGCTCTACTCTGGTCATATCATATGTGGGTTGTGTAGTCCAATCTTAGTTTAAAAAAGCGCGCCTTGAGTGCGCGCCTTGGATGAGGCACTAGCCAAAACGCCTCGATGCATTTTACTATTTTAGGTGCGCCTTTTGGACAAAGCTCACCTAACAAGGGTAACTAGTTAGTCCGCACTTTCCATATCTTTTAGACAAGGGTCACCATTTCTTTTCCCCATTATTCTTAACTTTACTCCTTAACATGTTAGCCAGCTTGAAAACTCCTAAAAAGGCTATTGTTGGCCAAAATTTTATTTGGAAATGACAAATTTGTGACAGAAGATGGGGCGCCTCACGTCCAAAAGGCGCGCGCTTTGCGCCTCGGTGCGGCTTGCACATTTTGAAACTAAGAGTCCAATAAATTTTTGCAGGTGCAAAATCAGATCCATTCAAAGGAACTAGAAAAGAAGCGGGCGTACTTGACACTGGAAGAGTTGCGACCTTTGCCTGATGATACAAATACGTACAAATCTATTGGTAAACTTAATAACAGCAAATGTGTTTCTATGATTGTAGATTTAGCGTCCGTGCGATTCTTTTGTTTACATTTTTTTCTATGCTAAAAAACTCGGTGAATGGATTATTGATCCCCGTGTTTCAGTTGTGTGAAGGGGCGGTGGCAAAGTTTTTATTTTATTTTATTTTGCAACTTTATCTTGCTGTTATTCAATAAATTAATTACTATTATAATTTTATTAGCAGTAGTAGTTGTTTTATCAATTTCTTGCTTCCTGACATTGTTTACTTACAGATGTATCTGTTCATGTTTTGTGTTTTGCAGGCCGAACGTGAGTATACTATCTGGATACATTTACCTATTCGCTTCCTTACACCAATTTTGAAATTAGTGATCATGAACTGCTGATGTTAATTCGGTATCCCTTCACGGTTATTTTATCGCAATATTCAGGTTTGTGCTGGAACCAAAGTCGGACTTGATGAATGAACAGGCGCAAAAGTTCAAAGACAGTGAGAACGCACTTTCTTCTTTGCAGGTATATGCACGTTGTATGTTCCTACTCGCATGTAATTGTGTGGAATACAGTTTTAAGATTCAGGGAATGATTTTAACTTTAGTTTACATATTTGGTTCTTGTGAATATCATATTCACCTTTGCTATACTAATGCTAGTGTAATAGAAGGTTATTTCGTCACTGTGCACTTACATAGATTTCGAATTTGTTTTCTTTATTCCTGCAGACCTCTAAAGAGTACCTGGAGAAGCAGATTGGGGAAGTGGAGAACAACCTGAAGGAGCTGCTGCAACAAGATCCAGGTCTGGCCCGTCAAATCATGTCCCTTTCAGTAATGTAAAACTCACCAGGGAATATTTCTCACATTTTCCGATAATTACAGTGTTTTCTTAAACAATGTTTTGAATTGTTCGAATTAATTTTAGGAGCTATTTCAATGATTAGGTCAGAATCTGAAAGTATGAAACTATTTTCTTCCATTCGCTGTCATTTGTTCATGTGTCATCGAGAACCCAAGCTGAACCTGCAGCGTTGTTTCGGTGAGGTTGAAGGTGGATAGATGAGCTTTGGCTTTACTAGCATATTATCTTTACTTGTCCAGTCATTAGCTGGTATAGTTTCATTTATTTGCTCTTACATCCGGTTAACTTATTTATCCATGTGTTAGATAGTATCAACAGGCAATAGTACATGAAAATGGAAGAGATCTACTCAAGTATCAGATTTAGCAATCTTAAGTTAGTTTTACGCTGCTCATTGTTGCTGTATGAGACTATATGCTCCCAAGGCCCATATTGCGAAATAATTTCGATATGATGAATACTGTAGGCTGCAGTTCTTCATGAATACCCCAACCATTTCCTGTATGGAACATACTTACAGTTGTCATATACTGATTACTAGTTTCGTATGAGACGCCAACGTTGGGGTGTAGGTGAAAGAAAGTTGAGCTGTGGTCTTTGCTCACCTTCACTGAATATGATTAAAATATTAATTTTAAATGTGTTTTACAATTTTAAAAAATACTTTTTTGATTTAAAAAATCATTAAAAAGAGGCGTTATAAATTATTTCTTAACCCGTATTCTGACCCTAACCCGACCTGTATTCTGACCCGACCCGGGACCTAATTACTATTGTTGTGCATATACCCAATTACTATTCTTCCTCATTCAAAAAAAGAACTTGTATCTTTGTTTATAAATTCAAAGAGTAATATTCTATACAGCTTCTTTGTATTTTGAGCACAATGAAAGGACTTGGGAAATATGACCACAAACATGTGATGTTGCCACCGCCTAAAATGGTCGCAAATAGCATAATAGGGTCACAACTCACAACAAAAGAATTTCATAACTTTTTTTTTTTTTTTAAATATTTGCAACTGTTGGGTCACAAAATCGGTCTCTAATCGATTGAAAGATTTTGAAGCTATATATCACATTTTTTTAGTACCTTGTTTGAGCGGGCCTCTCCCCATCGGGCCCATCAGGCAACTGCTTTGATACAAAACTGTTTTTGTAGTTCTGCCCGCAAGCCCGCCCTGTTAATGCCTCTACTGCAAACCAACCATGTTCCATATGTAAAACATATCCCCCATTAACCAACCATACCTGCATTAAATTGAAACCATGTTCCATATGTAGAACCACATGACACTTAAGTTTTAACTTAATGGTTTATTTAAGTTCGGTTCTCTTGCAGTTTTCCAAAGAGGTTAGCATGGGATTAAATTTCGTTGTAAGAATTGATTTGCTTCGTAATAATAGTGACTGCTCATAATCATGTTAATTGGTTTTACCTCCAGCCAACGAAATGCTTGGTTTGGCTCCCATCTAGGGCAGCCACCATTTTCACTCTGTTGAAAGAGCATGGAGAAAAGTATTAAGAATGAACAGGGACATTAATTATAGAGTTGATGAACTTGTCTGTAGATAGTGGATATTTACGGCATCTTTCAGCCGTTCCTACCTCCAGTTTCTCCTCCCCAAGTTCATTTTTTTTTTTTCAAAACACCTTTAGCCCTTCACTGGTGCAGTCAGAAGCGACACAACCATGGTTGCAAATTGAGAATATCCAACCACCTTTAGAAATGTGTCGATACATGTCTGAAGTTTCTAGAAGGATCTTCTGTGACCTGCTGTTTGAAAGGGCATGGTTAAGCCATTCGCTTCATTTTTTACTTTGGGAAATTTTTGGGATACCTTAAACCCAGAGGGATGTAAGGTTACCTTTGATATAATCATGTACTTTCTTGAGGGTTGGGGCAAACACTTCCTTGAGAGACCACTTGCAACTATTGCTTGGGTTGCAAAAGCTGCATCCCATCATGTATTTAAAGACTAGTGATTTTACTATTGCCGTATATCATTTCTAGTCATACTCATGTCCGGGTTTGGAGTGTCAAAGACCTAGGGTTACATAGTCAATCAACCAACAGTGAAGTTGTTTTCCAAACTTAACATACTTTATTTAGGGATTATGTTATGTTTGGAAAACAGTTGTTCTGCTCTAATGCTTCGGAAAACTGTCGTTATGTTACGCTATGATATGACGTAGTGTGGAACAGTTCCATTTTACTTGATTAGAAGTATACACTTAAGGTGCGTGTTCGACTGTGACAATGCTAAGTTTGGAAATAGGTTAGGAAATTTTTTAACCCATAAACTTTTCAAAGTTTTGAGGAAAACCGTTCTATATTAAGCTACGATAAGACGTAGTGAAGAACAGTTCCATTTTACTCGATTAGAAGTATTTGACTTAGGTGCATGTTGGACTGTGAGTGTGACTATGTTAAGTCTGGAGATGGGTTATGTGATATAACATGAAGACCTAGAGTATGATAGATCAAGATTCGGGTGTCAAATGATTTAGATGTGTTTTTAAAATTACATTTTGAGAATTCCCCCCATAACCTTAACACAATACGTCTTACCAGGACTCAATGTAGAATGAGGTTACTTGAAAACTGTGTTTCTTAGTTATTATTGTTGGACAAGACATGGTGTTTTGGCCTGCCTAAAATGAAGTCTAGAAGTGTTATATTGAAAGTCGGAGTGTTGAACACACAATGAAAGTGAGGCGACAAAGGTAGTCTCAGATTGTTCTCAACGCATATGTTAGGCAGTGTACATTCACAAAATCTCATTGAAGACTGGTGATATCCGTCACAAGCTTGTGACGGATGACAGATACCGTTTCTTCTCACAAAATGCCCATTGAGAGGTGAGTGGGAAGACACGTGGGGGTCTTGCCTTGTCCCCTCTCCTTTCGTGAGAGGTCGCGATGAGCATTTACGGGATTAGCCGTCACAAAGTAAACTAAACTGTGTACATTAGACTCCTCCCACCATATGCCTGAAGTTGATGGTTGAACTATTAGATTTGATCTTCATTTTGTTACCTTTGCACACATATTTCGGCCCGAACCGTATTTTAAAGCCGAAAACTGAATTACGGAATCCGAATATTCGGTTTTTTTCCGGGCGGATAACCGAACCGGTTTTTTTACTATAAAAACGGTGCGGATTCGGTTGTAGAAAATTCAAAACCGAAGACCCAGTTTTTTTTAAATCAAAAATAAGTATTAGGTGTAACGCAAATTATTGACTTTAGGTGTCATGCTTCTAGGTAAAATAGACCATAGAGGGTTGATGTCAAATGGGGTTTGCTAAACGTCGCACCTAGTTTTGATAAACGTCGCCCCTAATTTTACTATTTTGCCCTTTGTTACTTTATACACCATCACTTCCTTTATTTTCATTTCCGTGTTCAAACTATTTCCGCTTCAAAACCCGCTTCAAACAAACAAGAAATTCAAATCCGCTTGAAAAATAACAACAAAAATCGTAAAAAAAAAAAAAGGCCATGAGGGTGACGACGGAGGATCGGGAGACGGTGATGAGTAGTTATAGTATTTATTAGTGATTTGTTTCACTGGAGTTGTTTGTTTTTTTTGTTGAACATTTTATGTTAGACTTGTTACGTTATTTTTTTTTGTTGAACATTGTATGTTAGACTTGTTGTTTATGGCATGACTTAGTACTAACCAAATGTTTCTAGTAGTTTTGTAAAAAAAAAAAAAGAAAAAAAAAGGCTTAAACGTGTAGAAAACACGAAATGGCCTGGGTCAAAACGTGTAGAAAACACGAAATGGCCTGGGCCAAAACGTGTAGATTACATGTTTCAGCCTGGGCCAAAACATGTAGATTACATGTTTAATCTGGGCCAAAACTTGTAGAATACATGTTTCAGCCTGGGCACAAACTTGTTTTCTACATGTTTCAGCCTAGGCCAAAACGTGTAGACAACATGTTTCAGCCTGGGCACAACGTGTTTTCTACACGTTGGAGCCATTTTTTTTTTTTTTAAAAAAAAAAAATTTTATTTAAATGACGAAGTCTTAGATAAATATTTACGCTTATTTCCGTTAACTATGTTTTAATTAACTTGTAGCAACAATTTCCGTTAACTATGTTTTAATTAACTTGTAGCAACAATTTCTTTAATTAAAAGTGACAATGAGTGAGAAGAAAAACAACGAGTAAGAAGACAAACAACGAAATTAAATAGATGATACGATTAATAATCATTGTAATATCGATAATGTTGTTCGGCATTCCAATCATTTTCGAATTGCTTTCCGTCATAATTTTCATTAGTATACGATTCACACATGTATCGGAAAAATGGGTTATCGTCACCCATTTTCGACTCAAGATAAAAAAAAAATTGTGTTTAATAGTTTTTAGAGAGAGAAGGGCAAACTTGTCAAAATAAAATGAAAATAGGGGCGACGTTTAGTAAAATAGGGGCGACGTTTAGCAATTTTGTGTCAAATATATTAGTGTTGTTAATTGACTCCACCTAATTTTTGGATGTGGTTTCTATGCATATGGTTGTGTCATCTTTCTTGAAACCGGTTATGAAAACCGGAGCGGGTAAACTGATTTACGGACCTGGTTTTTATATTTAGAAAAAACCGGTTAACCGGATTAATTCGGTTTCGGAAAAAACCAAATTTTAAAATCGGTTATCCGAACTGATTTGCAAAACCGTAGCAGATAACCAGTTTTGCTCAGCCCTTGTCATCCCAACCATTGATGCCACCTCACAACCTAGTGTCAAGACGTCGACTACCCTCATCATGTAACTTACACACAAGAATTCATCTCGAGGCCATAAATTTCCTATTTAAAACCTTCGATTTTTAATATGATTATTCATGTTAAAACAATTTGTTAAATTTAAAAATACTTAAATTTTAATTTTAAAGACTGAATATAAGATTTAATTTGAAATGGAGTAATTCAAATGCTTGTGTGGAGTAATTCAAATGTTTAATAGAAAACGCATAACATTTAAAACTCAAAAATTCTGAAACACGGGTAACCAAGTTAAAACTACCAAATTTCAAACTTTGTTGTCGGTATCGTCATCATCGTGGCTCGGAGGGAGACATGTCCATAGTTGTGACCTTTCTGACCTGCTACAAGAACAAGGTGAATCATTCTCGTCGGCACTGTTCTATAGAGGGGAGACGAGTTAGGCGTTGAGCGAAGGTAATGGCGGCAAAAGTGATATATTCGGTGATTGCTACGGTTATGGAGGCATGAACAGAGGAGGTGGCAGCTTGGTAGGGATGGAGTTTGACACGGCTGTCGCAACTTATCAAAAATAAACCAACTGGCTCAACTAAAATATAGTAGAGGTATTCCGCAAAAAAAAAAAAAAAAAAAAAATAGTAGAGGTAAGTCGGGTATCGTAGTCCACAGGGAGGCAGTCCGTCAGGTAACAAACTGGGTGTTTTGATTTGATTTCTAACTACTAAATGAGATTAAGACAGAGAGTAAAGAGCAGTAAAGAGAAATAGGTTGTAATCAAATAAAGGGAGAAATGTTAGGAGGTCGGTTCACCATGGCAATTAATCAATTCGGTCGTAAATGGCTCAGACGGTCTAATGTGAGAAGGGTAAGGGTAAGGTCCTCTCGGTCCACTTTCTACCCTAAAATACAACTAACTTAGCTCTTGCCCTCATTAGTTTAGTCTACTGTTCATAACAGGTCTATTCATTCCAATCTCTCGATCTAGGTTTGAATTTAACCGGATTAACTGGTTTAGAAGCGTGCACTCAACTAAACGATTACAATTATATTGTTATAAAACAGTTCTCAAAATCAACCATCTAATCTATTCACAACATTATTTATTCACTACCATGTCTCCCCTAATCCTAACATAGAGGGATTTAGCTACTCATGTTATTGATGAAACTAACAACAACAATGGATGAAATAGCAAGAGACATGATATAAGGATGATAAAGACGAAATAACATAAATCTAACAACAACAATAAATAAACCAGAAATTAAGAATAAAAGATTAAGGATGTAAAGAAAGATTAAATTGAATTAAGAGTAAAGAGCAAAGAGAGATTACAGAGTTCGAGATCCGGAAATAAGAGCAAAGCAACGTAATGAAGGAGAGAAAAGAGAAAAGTCTGCTTAAGAGAGTAATTCTCAGATTAAAGAGTAATAAAAGTCTAAGAGAGAATAAATAAACCTAATTACGTCTTCCCTTATATAGCGAAGATATTTATTAAATAAAACTAAGATACTAATTAAGTCTAACACGAAATAAAATCCCGTGTAAACAGCAAAGTGCTCGATCGAGGAACTTCAATCTCCTCGATCGAACACAATTCCAACAAATCCTCTCGATCGAACAGAAAGCATATTCGATCGAGAGCCTTCAAAATACCACATTTCGATCGAGTACAGCAGGGACTCGATCGAACACTGTTGCCTACCATTTTCACTCGATCAAACAGAATAAGTCTCAATCGGGTAATCAACCACTGGAACAGCTCATGTTCTCCATTGGTTAGCTTCCGAGATTCCTTCACGCTTCCCGAGGCATAGTACTTCCGCTCTAAATCTTCTATCTCCATAAATGCATGCTAAAAGGACTGGAAAAAGGCACGATTCCACTACTTTCGGGTCCGTTCCTGCAAATAAGGCAAACCAAACCAAAGTAGCCTATTCGGGGCATTTTGCAATACAAAACTACGAGAATGACATGAAAATGCGTGCATAAGAGGCCAAAAAGGACTATATAAAATGCACGTATCCAATCTCCCCAAACCGAACCTTTACTCGTCCTCGAGTAAACTAAATGCAAACTAGTGGAACGGAAAAGAAAACTCAGAGCTAGCTATAAGTTGTCCACTTAAACCGGTTTAATGCAAACAAAACTGACACTTATAGCTACAACAGTTAAGTGCAAACGAGTTGTATGATGTTTATAAATAAGCTGAACTGTCGACCTTGCAAGACCTTTAAAAATGGACTCTCATGGGTCACTCTTCTCTCATGAAGCAAAGGGTAAGCATATGAGTGTAAGAGAAGAAGAAAGATAGTCGTTCACCTAAACTACGACCCACATAAACATGCTTGCAACTAAAATGATAGACAATTATAATCACCACACATACATTCCAATCAATCAATGTCTGTCACAACCGAGGGCTTACAAAAATTCTGGGAAAGTGAGGCAATGGGAAAAGAAAAGGCAAAATATTTATGGGATGTGAGGTAATAGTCAAGCTAGCTACCTAACGAAACCATACTAAGCAATATCCGATTCTTACTCCAATAAAATTAAGCACAAGTACCCTTCATTTTGGCACACACTCACTAACCAAACCAAACATACTCCTCATACGATATAAATAAGGCATCGGAGTGAAACCGTCTCAACAATACAAACTTTTTTTTTCACAGTTTCTTCTTTCTTTTTCTGTTTTTTTTTTCACGTTTTTTTCCTCTTCTTTTTTCTTCATTTTCATTTTCATTTTTACATTCAACCTACTTCCTTCATAAATTACCAACTCCAAACAGGACAAAACGAGCCAAACTCGGATCAATATACAGAATACCGCATAAACACACTAAACTAGCTTGACATGCAGGCTAAATTTGGGTGTAGTTAAGGGTCAAAAGGGCAAATTTGGCTAATAGTGGAGTTAATCGGATAAAAATGAAAGAAAGGGAAAATTGTAAGCACCTCCCTGCATGTGACACCAACCACTAACCCGAATGCACATAGGCAAAAAGAAATTGAACTTCATAAAAGTGCAAATTAGATGAACATGTTATGCAAGGAGTATACTACTCTCAATTCCTACATGAACTGGTCATAAATGACACCAATTATACGGCTCTAAAACTTAGAAATTTAAAGTAGTTTGCCAATTTTATCAGGTTAAGTCCATTTGTTCAGCTGTATTTTTAACATTAACTCGTAGACTATGCAGATGACAAAGCTAATAAAATATCAATTTTCTTGCAAGGCTTAAGTGAAATGACAAATTATAGTGCAAAATCATCACTGAATTCTACCGTTCCGACTCGACCTAAATACAAAAATAAACGTGAAATATTTTTGAATTTTTTGATTTTTTCATATTTTTTTTTGAAATTAAATACAATCCAAACATAAATGCAATAAACGTGAATGCAAAACAGACACAAATGCAGACTCAAAGGATGTATTACCCTCCCCAAATCAAAACGGACAACGCCCTCGTTGTCCTCCGGCATACACCAACAGAATAATGGGGGATAGGGAAAAATACAACCAATAAATGAACAAATGAAATAAATAAAACGGAGATGAAAAAGAAATAAAAGCAGGAAATACTCACAATATATACGAACTTCCCCAAACCAGCCAGAAAATTGAGGAAGTGAGTAGACCAGCAGCTACTCGTCAGGCTCCTCCTCCTCGTCAGTCACCGTAAAGGTGGGGTCGGACTCCTCCTCTCCTCTCCTCCTCTGTCGCCTCCTTGCATTAAGGTCGGCTCTGTACCGCTCCTCCCTCTACCCCTCCGCCGGGTACCGGTAGAAAGAAGGGTGTGGCCAGCCCTCAGGAACAGGACGTCCTCTCCTCATGTGGTACTCATATAGAGGGAACAAGACGAGTGCCTGATCCCGCTCTATACGAGCCACTCTACTGCACATCTCAAGAAGTAAAGCATCACGACGCCCTTGGTCCATGACCTCAGGCGCCTCAAAAACAAGAGGAGCTACAAAATTAGCCGGTAAAGCCGGCTGAGGAACAGAAGGAGTAGGTGTAGGGGTCGGGATAGGCGTAGGCGTGGACGTGGACGTCTGCCTAGCCTGTGTCTGTGTGGACCCCTCTCCGGCCTCCCTAAGAGCAGTGGGAAGCCTCTTCCGCTTCTTAGAAGCGGGAGGAGCAAGAGTAAGGAGGTAAGAAGGTGGAGATGGTGGCAACCTACCCGACACAGTAGTCAAGGGAAAAAGACGGGGTAGGTCGGGTGAAGGTAAAGTCACGGACGTGGAACCACAAATCTTCCACGTCCGTTGGTCCTTTGCTAACCAAAACATAGCCAACATGGCTTGAATATCAATGAGCACGTCCTTATCTACATGTGTAAGGCCACGGGGAAAGTCAGTGAAAAGGCTATGGGCAATGCGGGTTGCCAACCCGCCACAGGAAATCGTGCCCTTCACTTTCTGCCCAACAACGATAAAATGTTGAGCCGTCAGATAAGAAATGTTAAGAAGAAAGGGGTCACCACAATCAATGTTCAAGAAACCCGCTAAAATCGACAGCTCAACGTTGTTAACGTTGTTAGGCTCGTGGCGTCCAAAGATCGTATCTCCTAGGAGACGTAGGAAGTAACAGGCTGGGGGAAGATGAACATGAGCAACACGTCTCGAGTCAAAGGGAGTCTGTGCAAGAGTGGGCCAAAGTAAAGCCAGGAGCTTCCTAGGAGGCTCCTGAGGACCGTCACTAGTCAAACCCAACCGCCCCTCAAACTCAGCTAAGGTCCAGGTGAAGGTCGAGTTAAACAGTCTAAATGAAATACACGTGCTCCCTGGGTCAGTCTTATAAGCAGCGGGTGAAAAGGGGAATGAGCTAAAAAATTCTAACGTCACTTGTTGATACGTTAGCTCTCTCATAGAGGTCAAACCCGACATCCCAGTCCCGTTAAGTAATTCAGCCACGGCTTCAAAAATCCCCAGTTTTTCTAATGAAGATCGACACAAAAAACGGGTAGAAGTAACGTCACAGTCGATCAAATGCATAAAACGAATACGATGAAGCGGGTTTATGAAGCGTACATGTGGAAACTCAGGCAGAGAATCGAAAGAAGTGTCAGCAGCGTACCTCGTAGCTGTACGTATGTTGGCAGTTCGAAAACCCGTGGTCTTACCTCCCCGTGAACCTGAAGCAGCGGCAGCAGCAGCGAACCCGGGAGCAGCGACACTAACCAGTCTCGGTACAAGGGCGGAGGTAGTGACTGTGACAGCTGGTGTCGACACAGCAGGGGTCGACACCGAGGTAAGGACAGTGGCCGTAGCAGTAGTAACATTAGTAGGGATAGTGGTAACAGTAGCAGGGGTAGTAACAGTGGCGGCAGCAGTAACTGCGGTGGTGACGGTGGTGGCAGTGACGGTGGTGGCAGCAGGGACCACCGTCTCAGAAACGTACGAAACAGTAGCACTAGTAGAAGCAGAAACCGTACTACTATCCATCATAACAATCACAAGACAAGTTCTATAATCCAAAGGCAACAATTAACACAACCGATTTTTTCCTAAATTCGAAAATTTCGAACCCTAATTTCGAAAAACAAGCATAAAAATGCAATTTAAACATTAAAGATTAGGGAAAAAAACTTACTTGTGATGATTACCAACAAAGGAAACAATTAAAATCAACAGAAAATGCACAAATCAATCGCAAAATTTCGATTTTTCGAACCCTAAAACCCGCGAAAATCCTAAATTAAAGCGAAATTTGATGGGGCAAATGAGGGGGATTGACTTAATTGATTACAAGGAATGAATTTGGGTGATTAATTTGGTAAAAAAGGGAAGAGAATTAGGGATTTGGGGAGATTAGGGTTTATCGCAAAGCAAAAGGGGGAAAACAATTTGAAACAAATGAAAGTAAAATAAGGGAATAAGAGACTCCATCGTGTATTATCAGCTTATTGTGTTCAATCGAGTGGTTTGAAACCACTTGATCGAGAGCTTTCATTGTCATTTGCTTCGATCGAAGACTCTGGAAGGGCTCGATCGAGGACTTTTCCCTTGCTCTGCATTCTTCTCGATCGAACACTAGTAGATTGTTCGATCGAGGACTTTTCCTCTGCATTTTGCTTGATCGAGTACAGGACAACTCGATCGAGAACCCCTAAAAATTGCCAATTCGATCGAGTACAATGAATCACTCGATCAAAAGCTTTACCTGGGCAGTTTGCTCGATCGAACACAAAAAGTGCTCGATCGAGGGCTTTTCCTTGGCACGCATCCCAATGGTCAAATATCTTCCCCAAACCTGCATAAAAACACAGAAAATACTTCCCCGCAAAAATACCAAATTCACAAAACGCAGTCTATATTCGGTCTTACGCTACTTAAAGCTAACTAACCTACGCTAATGTCTAAATACAATTTAAAATGTCTAACAAAAACCCAAATTACAAATGTTTTTACAAACGGGATGGTGTCCCGTTTCACCTTCCAAAACACTTCAATAGCCCAAAAGAGGGCTTCTGACTGGAGGATGTCCTTTCATGAAGTAAAACACTCAAGACTCGGGTTTTGGGTAATTAAGACTCGGTTTGGACACTGAAACAGACTGTTTAATTGTGATGAAAATGACTAAAATTTGGACAGAAACTTTGGGACTCGATTTTGAACATTCGGATGGATTGTTCAAAACCACGATTTAACACGATGGAATTGAGGATTGCAAGTATGATTAGAATTGAGTGACTTGGGATATGACTTAATCTAAGCACTAAGCCACTAGATTAAGCCTAAGAGGAATCCAAGCACTAAGCAATGGAATCACTCAACTCTACGCACTAAGTAATAGAGGGTTTTCTAGCACTAAGCAAAGAAGATTAGTAGAAAGCAAAGTTTCTAACTTGTGTTTATCATTCATCAAATCTGAATTTTATATGAGGAAAGCCTTGCTTTTATAGACAAAAAGTCCTAGGCAAAAAGTCTCTAAACTCTCCATAGAAGGATCCTAGGCCATAATTTACCACATGTTCTTAGACGGTTTTTGAGGTGGACCTCAAATAGGCCAAATGACCAAAACTGGGCTCAACCTTGCTTAATGTGGTTCGTTTTGCTTCAAACTCCTCCTCTTGAAAAAGATTTGTCCTCAAATCCTCGGCATCATCATCACTAAGCTCTTAATAGCAAGGACTTAAATCCCCAACTGTAGATACCCAGTATCTGCTGAGACTCCAACAAACACCCGATGATTATCGGACTACAACATGTTTTGGAATCGCGGCGTTTGATCGACAGTTTGTGTACAACTTTACGTCGGAAAAATTAAAACCATTCGAAAATAAGACATTTCAAAACATTTCAAAAATACCTGGAGTGTTTAATGCACGACGACAGGGTCGCAATGACACTAACTAGAGTCAAAACCGACACCGGATCAAAAACCGACTCAAAAATTCAAATCCCGACTCCAACTACGAGTCAAACCGAGTCAACCACCAAAAACAAAACATTTCAAACCTTCTACCTTAAGTTTTCCCGGATTTATGTTTGGTCAAGTATAAAACATATGACTACAAAACCTAGGATAGAACAAATCATGATTGCGTTTGTGTGAAAGCGACAACACACCTCGAAGACCCGCGACGTGGCTCGCGCCTCTTTGAGCAGCCCAGGTGGCCACGTCGCTCAAAACTCACACAACCACTCATTTCCCTATAAATACCCCTCAAATGCCCCCCATGTGAGACTTACGCGAGTGTCCGCCCCCTCTTTTCTCCCTTAAAATTCTCGACTCGACTTCTTAAGTCACAATCCGACGCGTATTTACGGCCTACCGATCGTAAATACAAGCCTTACACATTGTTTGGTAACGTCATCGTGCATTAAATCACTTGACCGACCACTTCGACCACTACGCCGTCACTAATCTTTAAACACTCTTTTTACTTACCAAAACGGTTTTAAACCGAGTTTTTTTCCGACCAAACGAGTTGTTACACTTACGTCGGTCACTCGCCATAACCAAACATGTAAGTATGAGGGAGTAAAAATCCTCTTTTTATCCTCTTTTCATTTGTTTCATGACTATAACATGCTAAAACGTGCATAACATGAACCAAAACATGGAATAAACGAGCCAAAACTGATTTTTGGCCTGAGACAAAAGCCCCTTGGTTCACCGGCTTGCCCGCGCCTCAATGGGGTGTCCAGGTCAGAACTCAACCGTGTTTGTTCTCGTCATTTCCCTTTAATTCACTTTTATATTTACATTCGGTTTTTACCATTTCAAATATTTTCAAACCCTTTTTATTTTATTTCATTTGTTTTAACCATAAAACATTTTTCACCCTTGGTTCCATATACCATGACGGTTAAATCTGTGTTTCGGTGATAATATTTAGTTAATGACATTTAAAAGGTGTTTAAAACCTTTTATTTCATTTCTTTACATTTTGGGAGGTATTTTAAAGCCTTTCATCATTTCTTTACATTTTCAAAACAAGCATATTAGTCACCAACACAAAGTCATCCTTGGTTCTACATACCATGCCGGATTTTAACCCGGGTACGATGATGAGTATCGACTAATGATATTCAAATGAACTTAAAACAATTAGTTCATAATTATTTTCAAAACTATTCATGTCAGGCTTGTCAAGTCGAACCCGACACCGAATATCATCAAAATAATGATGATTATTCGAGTCTAGTTCTTCAAATCAACAAATGCGGTCTAAACGACCCTTTCAAACCAAATCGGGTTCAAATACCCATTTCTCAACACGTTTTATAACGATTTTCAAAAGGTCAGAACACGGCATATAACCGTAGGCTGACCCGCGTCTCAAGCAGGCCTTTTCTTTCTCACTTTCAGAACCAGGGGAGGCCCCTTACACCGCCGGCTGGCTCGCGCCTCATGTAGCCGTCTGGTACAGGGCCTGTTCCCTTTCCAGCATCAGTCTAGGACGATCCCGACTCCGGTTAGCCCGGATATAGGACGGATCAGATGATTATTTGCTTATTCAAAATCACATTTGCAAAATGCCTTACTAAGACAAATGGATCACGTTATGCACCCTAAACCTAATACGGTAAATGGATGTTTAATTTCCGTCTTGCATGCAAATCAATCATTAATCCAACTCGACATATTATACTTGATACTTGGATTAAATCAACCGACTTAGAAAGCTCTCACATGTTAGGTTTAAATTATTGGATGCGCATTCATGCATTTAAACCGTTTTATCAATTTTTGCATTCAACCAACCAAGATCGATCAGTAGAGGCCGCTACCGCGGGCGGGATTGGGTGTTTGATTAAAGGGCTTCCCAATACGTAACTTCACCTCTTACTCAGAAACTTTGGATAGCGGATGACCTTATCCAGGGTGTACGAGAGTCATTCTAGAGATAGGATGCTAAAGAGGGATGATTTCCTTATCTTTAGTACCTATGTCAAACGCTACTTTGTGCTTCGATTTGACCGAGGTATAAAGTGGAATTCGAACGGGTTCCAAGCATCCCACAAATGCTTGGTGGTGACTCCGAACATCTCTAATCATTTCGAGACCCTTACCTAGACGAAACCGACCGATCTAAAACGATCCGGTCGAAAGCATTTTTACGCCGCCGAGTGTGGCTTTCAAAAAGACTGATGTACGTCCACAGATTGGCCAGGCATGCATGTGGCCCACGTCCACACCAACACCAAATATGACATGAGTTCCAAAGAGATCAACCTTGTACTTGTTGGGCCCAATTAGCTTGATGACTTTGAATGAACCTTCTTCATTTACCATGGGCTTGTTATCCCCCTTTTTAAGGGCTCCCCCCTTACATGAACGAACCCAAACACGATCCCCGGGCTTGAACACTTGCGATTTTTAGGAACCATGGACATGTTCTTGTATTTCGTTGCCTTAGCATTGACGGACGATTTCCCCACAACCCGTTTCTTTACTTATCTCCATGGTTCATCAATTAGCTTGGATCCTTGTGGTTGGGCAGCCTTATTGCCGTGACCATGAGCCCCATGATCCTCAAATGGATTGGGAGTAGAGAGGGTAGAAAAATCACATTGCACACCATCATAGGCGCTCTCGGTTTGCTCCTTGCTAAAGAGCCTCCCTTGAACTTGTTTCTTGACCTTATGCCATTCCCTGTTAGAGCAAACATTTGGCTTGAGTTGGACAATTAAGTCTTCCTTGCTACTAGCTTCAATTCCGATTTCAAACACCTTGGACAAATTTGGAGTAGAAAATGTAAGAGGGCTATATTGCAAATCCTTGAAATATCCCTTGGGTTGATTATTCCATTGGAGCAATTCTTGTTTAAGTGAACACTCTCCTAGCTTATCATTTGCTTTGTGATCATCCCGGTGGCCCAAATGAGGCTTAGGGACCTCGGTCATCACCTCTTTGTTGACATTTGGTGGATCATCTTGATAGAAATTGATCAAATTTTGAACCTTGTTAGGGAATGTTCCCTCTTACTCTTTGGACATGTTTTCGGCAAGGAGGATATGGACACCTCCCACATCATTCTTTTCTTGGATCATTTCGATCTCCCTTATTAACATTACTTCTTTAGACAGTTCAAGCATGGAGGGTAGTAGAAGTGGTGCTAGAGTGACTTTCATTTTTCCAATTTCAAAGGTGTATGTGTTATCCTTCCCATGGTGCACCGAATTCTTATCAAATTCCCAAGGCCTACCAAGTAGAAGATGGCAAGCATCTATAGGTAGAACATCACAAAGAACCTTATCAACATAGTTCTTGCCAATGGAGAAGGACACCAAGCATTGTTTGTCAACCCTCAATTCGGCCCCCTTGTCAAGCCACCTCAAATTGTATGGACATGGATGGTTTTGAGTGGTTAAGGAAAGCTTCTCAACAAGGACACTAGAGGCCACCTCCATCAATGATTAGGTTGCAAACCCTTCCCCCATTGGTACATCTAGACCTAAAAAGTTGTTGTCTTTGATCCATTTCCAAAGGTTGAGCACTCAACACTCTCCTAGTGACTAGACTCATCCCGGAATCCGGCAATACTAGCTCCTTATCCTTAGTCTCCTCGGTTTCCTCATCCTCATCACACACAAGAATCTCATCCTCTCCCAAATGAACCACTTCAAAGCTACTAAGGGCTCTTTTGGTGGGACATTCTTTGGCAAAGTGTCCATAACCTTGGCATTGGTAACATTTTTTGAGAGGTAAGGTCTTTTTTTGTGAGGTTCCAATGCCCTTTCCCTTGTCAAGTGTGGGTTTCACGGTTGGAGTGTTGGTTTCTTTGGGTTTGGTCTCGGCATAGGTGGTCTTGGTGGTTGTGTTTGGACGGTAATTTTGAGTTAGAGGTCTTCCCTTTGCCCAATTTTTCCACCCTTAAAGCCAAATTCACGGCTTCATCAAAGGACCACAATGGTTGCATTCGAACTCTATTAGCAATTTTATCATCCAACCCTTCCACAAACCTAGCAATTTTTTGCTCGGGTTTCTCATTGATTTCACATTGAAAGGTGAGTTGTTCAAAGTCTCTAAGATAGGACTCAAGGGGTTTGTTTAGGTATTTTCTTACCAAGTTGATTGATTAGGGTTAATGCGGTCTTACTCGTTGGTTAATTGTATGATTGCTCGTTTGTTGATACTTAAATAAAGAAATAAAGTACGCAATGTAAATTGACACGTGAGATTTGGTGACACGGAAAACCCAATGTGGGAACAACCGCGGGAGGGACGGTACCTTGCCAAGTATTGCACTATTTGAATAGGAGGATGATTACAATTGTGGCACAAAGCTAATCCTGCTGGCCCTAGGCGTTAGGCCTGCAAGATCTTGGACGAATGTATATTTGAGTATAATAATATGCCGTGGTGTTGATGTGTTCTTGAATGTGGATGTGTGAATACGGATGTGTTGATTGTCCTTCTTGATTTGCTTCCTTGGCTATTTATAGGGTAAGAACCCTAGATATGTCCTACTTCGAATATGGAAAGGGAATATAATTTCCATAAGAACTCTTTCCATACTTGGCTGCCTTTCCCAATTCTCCTTGATCTCCCTAACTTCTCCCTAACTTCCCCCTAACTTCTCTTTCCTTAATCCGGACGCCTTCTACGATGGGCTCCTGATCTTCCTTTAGCCCGTTTCCCCTTTCTCCAACCGCGGGCTTCCTTCCTCATTATCACTCCTTCCATAGCTTCTTATTTTATTAAGTGGGCCTTCTTTATTGTGCTATTTTTAGCCCAAACAGTTTGCCCCGAATTTCTTGTGAAGTACGCTTCTAGGTGTCGAGCAAGGAATTTACGTAACCGAATGCTAAAAACCCTAAGCCGTCTTTTACACTCAGCTCCTTCCCATGCAATCCATCATGTCAACCGCCCTTTTCCTCTTTTCTCGCACCCTACTCCCTCTCTCCTCTTTATAACTCCAACCTCCACCTTCCACTTTCATTAATCTTAAATCATTTCAAAAATATTCTTCTCTCTTAAACCCTCAACCTTCCTTCTTCTTTATTTTGCTGGCTTCACTGTTCCACTTCCTCCGTCTCTTTCACCAGGTATTTTCCCTCTTTTTCTTCTTTGATTTCCATTTTCTCTTTCCACCATAGGCAAAACTCGATAATCCTCCACACCCTCTGACCGTAATCTCGACTCCACTTTTCCTTCTCGGGGACTTTTTAAGCATCCCCACGACTGTGACTCCGCCTTGACTCTGGCCGACATTCCCACGATCAAGAATCTGCTTGGTCTTGGTGACGAGGTGGACATTGCCATTCCTGAACCGGGACAGAAAGCTGACGCCCTCCGTCTAGGGTGGGTTAGTTTTTACCTGTACGCATTTAGGTACGGCCTCCGTTTTCCTTTTCCTAAACTCGTTCAAGACTTCATCTTCACCAATAATTTTTCCATGGCACAAATTTCTGCTGCCATTTGGAGAGTTCTTCTCTATTCCCTTGCCGCCGGTCAGAATACTGGTAAACCTGTCACTCTGGGCGACCTAGCCTATATATACAACATCAGATCCTGGGCAGGGGTCAATTCTCATTCCGGGGCCGTGGAGAGGCTCCCTTCAGACACGTGTCAAAATCCCGTGATGAGAAATGGTTTGAGGACTTCTTCTTCGTGAGGAAGGACTCCATCCAGCCTCCTGCTGATTACATCTTCGAGAAATGGGTTCTAACTTCGAGTAAGTAGCCTCCCTGTCACCTGATTTATTTTATCTCGCTGCTTACTAGCTTACTTCATCGTCTTCATGCAGGCCCCTGTGACCTGACCCGCATTGGTGCCAAGATCCCCGCTCGTAGCAAATCGTGTTCAAAGATCTCGAATCGAGAGAAAGTTCCCAGACCTGCTCCCTGGTTTTTCACCTGCCTCCTCCTCCAATCCTCCTCAGTCGGCTCACATTATGTCTTCTGGTAAGACTTCTACCACCGTTTTAATTTGCATGCTATTCCTCCTGATGTTTTAAGTATCCTGTCGTCTGAGACTATATCTTCTTGCAGGTTCAAAAGTTGATCAATTAGAAATCATCCTCCAAAGTGCCAAAAGAAAGAGACCTTCCGCCAGCCCTTATGTGGCCTCTGCCTCCAAGAGGAGTGCTCCTGCTGCTTCCTTCCAGACTCCTCCTACGTTTTCCAGTTCTGCTGCACGCGAGCCCTTGGAGGTCGACCCGTTGTCTCGTCATCCGCCTACTCCTTCTGCCAGTCCTCGTGCTTCATCCAGTGGAGGCATTACTGCTCATTTCCCAGAGGGCTTTGGGAATGCGGACAAGGTGCCATACTGGCCGGAGATTGACCAGCTGCTCTTCCCTCCTGTTGAGGAGACGTTTTCGGAGTTCTCCCCAGAGGAGATGGCTGAGAACGACGTGCACAATGCCTTCATGGTAAATATTCTTCGTCCTCTACCTGTTTGTCTTCTCTTGTTTAGATTTTATCTTTCAACTTTCTTGCGACTTCGATTTTTCCCGCCCCCAGCACCCTCCAACTGCACTCTACAACAGGAAAATGATCAACATAGTGCAGACCACTAGCCGTGCTACCAACGTCAAGAACCAGGAGTTGAAGGGGACTATTGCTGATCTGGCGCAGCAGCGGGCTGATCTGAAGGAGCGAGTGGTGGAGTCAAGACCGAGCTTCTTTGTCACCAAGAAGAAGTCAAGGAGGGGGCGATCGGTGCTCGCACTCGGGCGGTGTGCAACACTTTCTATGACTCCCTCAAGCGCTACGATGAGAAGATCGGTGGTGATCTCCCCGGCCACCAATGTTGTTGCCTATGCTACCTGGCGGGGAAAAATCGGTGGGATGCGTCTTTGCTCTTGAAGAGGCTCCTACCAAAGCAAGCTATAGAGGAAGAGGAGAAGCGATTGGAGATGCTCTACCCCACCCAACCCGATCCGAGTGTGCTTGATGCCTGAATTTAGGGAGGTGAATTCTCCCGCACCGGCCGAGCAGCAAGTCTTGGGGTGATCTTTGGAATGTCCCAGGATGCTGCTGATGGAGCTCAGGGAGCTATGGCGGCTAAGGATGTGCAGGCTGGTGCGGTACCTGAAACGGGAGGTCAGCAGGCAGAGGAGATGCCAGGGGTAGAGGTCATTAATGTAACCGATAATTAAGTATTTTTATGTTTTGATGAACTTTTTGGCAGTCTGGCCCAGAGGTGGCAGACTTTGTAAGTTTTCAAACTTTCTTTCTGTGGTTGCTCCGCTAAGGTGGCGGTTAAACTTGGGGCCGTATTTTGGCCATGTTTTGAAATGCCCCTTGTCATAGTTTGGCAAGGTTTCAGTTTTACATATCGTGTGCTTGTTATTTATTTTCCCTATTTTTAGGGAGTTTGCCGTGTCGACTGCTGATCGATTTAGGCGAGTCCCAACAACTCGAAAAGGTCAAGCGTTCGACTCACTAGGCTGCCGTGTCGACCGATGGGATTTAGGCATATGCCGCAATATAAGGAGGAGTGGCCGTGTCAACCTAGGAGGCTGATTTAGACCAGCCTGGTCAGCCTGAAAAGGCTGATCCAGACTAAGCTTGCTGTCGTGTCAGCCGGATGGCTGATTTAGGCGTATGCCGCAGTTTTGGACTACTTAACCTTGTTCATGACGCAAGGTGTGTTCATCATGTTTAAAGCCAGCAGGGGCGTAATTTAGGCAAGTTTATCGTCATTCTAGGACCAATGGGACGCTGCAGGATTCTGGTAGCGCAGATATCCCTACGTTCCATGTTCGTGTGCATGCATGCTGGGGCCCTGATTAATTGCGATTAGTGCGAGCTACGTCCGGGGGTGGTATCGGGGGTAGCCGGGTAAGCGTTTTTAGTCACAACCAGGCTCCTTTCGTATGTTCCACATCACTTTGGTGAGGGTTCTCCTTGTGGAGAAAATAGGTTAGGCATGTTAGAGTGCCATGTGCCTTGTCACCCAACGTTGGCAGTTGACAGTCCTGCTAGACATCCTTTCAAAGTACCATAGACACTAGGATTCAAAGTGATGTATTTATAGAAGCCTGAAAATAAGAAAATCAGTTAGAATGATGTGAAGTACTGTCGCCATCTCATGGGGTACTGAGAGCAATTGTGGTCCCGGACGCCGCTGCACCACACCATCTAACAAGAGTTTAAAGTTTTAAAAGAGCTAGAGACACCAGAAATAAAAGTGAAATTGGCAGTATGCCTACTACCGGATTTTTATTTTAACTTTAAAAGTGATTTGGCTTTTCATAGTACATCATTCGAAAGTCAAGTCTACTTGTTATTAAAAGTAATATCTCTTCATGTGAAGTATGTTCCATGGGCGTTGTATGATTTGACCGTCCATAGTCATCAGTCTGTATGCACCATGGCCAACAACTCCTTCTACCTGGTATGGTCCTTCCCATTTGTAGGCGAATTTGCCTACTTTTCGATTCTTGGTGTTTTGAAACACTTCTCGGAGAACCAGTCTCCTACCTCCAGAACCCGACTTTCACGTTCTTGTTATAACTCCCGGCCACAGATCGTTTGTAGGCGACCAGACGGATTTTTGCGCTTGCTCGCAGCTCGTTAATTGTGTCCAGGCTTCGATCATCTCTCAGTATTGTTCGGTTCCCCGTCATATTTTCATACCTGTGAGTGGGAACTAGAACTTCGACGGAATGATCGCTTCATGTGCCAAACACTAGGTCAAGGGTGTTTGACTGTTGCTATCTTTGGTGTCGTTAAATCGACCATAACACTAGTGGCAATTCCTCTGCCCACTTTCCTCCTAACTCCTGTAACCTCCTTCTCAGATTGTCCATGATGATTTTGTTGCTTGATTCAGCTTGCCCGTTGGACTTTGGAGTCCTAGGTGCTGACTTTTTTAAGGTGATGTTCAACCTGGCACAGTATCCCTCGGTATCGTTGGAGATGAATTGTGAGCCATTGTCACATATAATTTCTGATGGGATACCAAACCTGCAAATGATGTTTCGTTTTATAAACGAAATGACCTGTTTATCTTTTACCTCTGTGAATGCTTCTGCCTCTATCCACTTGGAGAAGTAATCTGTCATTGCTAGCATCCAGGTTCTGTTTCCTGTGGCCTGTGGTAGAGGGCCTATTATGTCCATGCCCCATGCCATGAATGGCTAGGGAGAAATGATAGGGTGCAGGGGCTCTGCTGGCTGATGGATCATTGGTGCTGAACGCTGGCAGGCGTCACATTTACGTGCGTACTCTGCTGCATCTGCCTTCATTGTAGGCCAATAGTATCCCTGTCTGAGGGCTTTATTTTCCAGACTCCTGCCCCCTGCATGGTTTCCACATTCGCCATTGTGGAGAGCATGTAACACAGTCTGTGCTTCTTCCTTGTCCAGGCACCGTAAGTAGGGGCCTGCTAGTGACTTCCTGAATAATATATCATCAATGAGTATAAACCTGGAAGCCCTTACTCTGAAAGCTCTTACTTCCTTCTTGTTATCTGGTAGCTTGTCATGGCGCAGCCAGTCTAGGTAAGGTGTGCGCCAGTCGCCTGCTTGTTCGGCTGTTTGGTCAGGCGTCTGCCTGTTTGGCTGAGAGTTCTCACCTTCCGCTGTAACTGCCTGGACTTCTTTCTCGCTCTGTGGATCCTCCAATTCACCGTTATCTATTTCATCTGCCTTCTGGATAGAAGGCTCCGGCATGTGTGCTATTGGAATGCCGGATAGCTCTGTTGGTTTAAATGTTGTCCCCAGTGTTGCCAAGGCGTCTGCTTCCACATTCTGATCTCTGGGGACCTGCTTAAGCTTGTAAGTTTCGAATTTTTGCTTTAACTCCTTTGCTACTTTTAGGTATGCAATCATTTTCGAATCTCTGGCTATAAACTCATCATTCACGTGGTTGACTATTAATAGAGAGTCACTGGATATGAGCAGGTGCCTGACCCCTAACTCCAAAGCTAGCTTCATTCCTAATATCAAGGCCTCGTACTCTGTTTCATTGTTGGTTGCCTTGAATTCACATCTTACTGCTTGTGCTATCAGGTCTCCCTGCGGTGACCGCAGGATTAACCCCACACCTGCCCCTCTTTGGTTGGAGGCTCCGTCAATATGCATCTGCCACACCTCTGTCTCCTTGCTTCCTTCTAAGGTGAGGATCTCCGTATCTGCCCGGTTGGATGGTCAATGAAGTCCGACACGAAGTCGGCCGGTGCTTGTGATTTGATTGCTTTGTTCGGGGTCGTCTCGGATATCGTACCCACCGAGGTGTACGAGACCATTTTGACATTCTCCGCTCGATAGTTCGGGCTTCCTCATGATAGACTTTAGCGGGTAGTTGGTCACGACATGTATGATGTGGGACTCAAAATAGGGCGCAGTTTTGCGAGATGCTACTACCAGTGCTAATACTAACTTTTCAAGAGATGTGTACTGGTCTCTGCCGGCGGCGAGAGACTTGCTCACGTAGTATATCGGCTTCTGCTACTTTTCTTGCTCTCGACTAAGACAAAGACTCACTCGCCACTGATCGTGACGGCCGGTATAGGAATAGTGGTTCTCCGGCTTTGGCTTCGACAAAGAGCGGCGGGTCACGAGGTAGTGCTTGACTCTCGAAGGCTTGCTCGTGCTCAGAGGTCCATTCAAACTTTTGGCTTTTCCTTAGTATGTCGTAAAACAGCCTGCATTTGTATGAAGATCTTGAAATGAACCTGTTCAAGGCTGCTACCTTTCCAGCTAGTCTTTGAACATCCTTAGGCTTCTCAGGTGACTCCAGCTGTAAGACGGCTTTGATCTGTTCGACTGGCTTCTATCCCTCTTTGAGTTACAATATAGCCCAAGAATTTGACAGAAGATACTCCGAAGGTGCATTTAGATGGGTTTAACTTCATTTTGTATTCCCTAAGGGTGCTGAATGTTTCTGCTAGATGCCGCATGTGATCTTTAGCCTTCTCTGATTTCACCACCATGTCATCAATATACACTTCCATAGTTCTTCCTATCTGTTCTTTGAACATTCAGTTAACCAGCCTTTGATATGTGGAGCCTGCATTCTTTAGGCCGAATGGCATGACGTTGTAGCAATATATTCCTCTTTCAGACATAAATGTCGTCTTCTCTTGATCTGCAGGATCCATCTTGATCTGATTGTATCCACTCCATGCGTCCAGGAATGGTAACATCTCATGTCCAGCTGTCGCATCTACCATTGCGTCAATATGAGGCAGCGGGAAGGGATCTTTAGGGCATGCTTTGTTGAGATCGGTGAAGTCCACACATACTCTCTACTTCCCATTCTTCTTAGGCACCACCACTACGTTAGACAGCCATTCTGGATATTTTACTTCTCTTATTTTCTTCGCTGCCAGCAGGCTATCTACCTTCTGGTTGATCACTTTGTTTCTTTCCGCTGCAAACTTTCTTCTTCTCTGTTGGATGGGTTTACACTTTGGGTCCACACTAAGCTTATGTGTTATGATGAACGGATCTATTCCTATCATGTCATCGTGTGACCATGCAAAACAATCCATGTTATCCTGTAAGAACTTGACTAGTTGTTGTCTTAAGCTTCCTGTGCATCCTGCTCCAATGAGCACGGTTCTTTCTGGGTGCAGCTTGTCTAGGTTGATTTAATCCAGCTCTTCTGCTGGGGGTTCAATGTATTCGTCCTGGATATGCTGCTTCTGTAATTGCTATGTGGGAGGGCTGACATTGCACTTGAGTGCCTTCTTATAACAGCCTCTAGCTTCCTCCTGGTCTCCTCTTATTGTTTCTACTCCCCATGGTGTGGGGAACTTTATGCACTGGTGGTATGTTGAGGGATCGCTTTCATCCGTGCAACCATGGTCTTCCCAAGATGACGTTGTAGGTGGAGGGGCCGTCTATAACCAGGTACCTGACTTGCTTGTTGACTCCTCCCACATAGGTTGGGATGACTATCTCGCCTAGTCAGCTGGCTGTTTCTCCACTGAAGCCTACTAGCGGAATAATCTTGTTCTGCAAATCCTTCTCGTTGAATCCCATGTTTTCTATAGTTTTCAGCATGATTAGGTTGACCGAGCTTCCTGTATCTACCAAGACCTTTCTAACTGTGCAATTGGCCATTGATAAGGTGATAATAAGTGCGTCATGATGTTCTCGTTCATCGTATGTATCTCTTTCATCAAAGCTGACCGCTGGCAGGTCACTGTGAGAAATTCTGCAAGAATTGGCTGGCCTGTCTCCTTTGATCTCGGTGTCACGTCTTTTAGCTGCTGAGTATGTCAGTCTACTTAAGTCTAAGCCGCCTGTTATCACGTTTATGATTTTGGTGCATGTGGGTGGATCTGCAGGCTTAGCGGAGCCTACCTTATCTTTGCTGCTTGCCCCCACGTGGTAATAGGTGGCTCAGCTTTCCTTGTTCGTACAGGCGCTTGATCTCTCTTCGTAATGTATAGCAATCCTCAGTATTGTGCCCAATATCACGGTGGAACTCACACTTCTTCTTGCTGTCCTTTCTCCAAGCTTGTTCTCCTACTGGCGGGTTGGGCCACCTGACTCCATCTCCCATCTCCCTGAGTGCCTTCAAGATTCCTCCTATACCTGTAGTGAATCCATACTCTGCCAGAGTGGGGAGTAGCTGATTTTCCTCGATTCTATTGACTCCCCTTCCATATGGTCTGTATCTCTCATCCTTCTTGCTGGTGGTTTGCTTTCTTCCTGATTTCTCCACGGCTGAGGTACTAGAAATACTTGGCGTGCTCAGTAAGCTGGCTCTGGCTAAGATATCTTCCTCCAATCTTATTGCGGCAGCTGCCTTTTCCTGTACCGCCTCGAAGCTATGGCATGGATGCATGGTTAGCTGCTTATATAGGTCGGAGTCGTAGTGGAGGCCTCTTCTGAAGGCTTCTACTGCTGTTGAGACATCACACTCTCGTACTGCTACCTTCTCATTGTTGAACCTAGTATTGTATTCTCCAATACTCTCTCCTGCCCCCTGGACGATTCTGTACAGATCTCCTGTATGCTTCTGTAGTTTTCTGCTGCTTGCGAACTGTTGAGTAAATGCGTTCACCAATTCAGCAAATGTAGATATCGACCTGTTGGGCAGGCTCACAAACCATCGAAGTGCTGGTCTTGTTAGGGTGGACCCGAACCATTTGCACATGCAAGCCTCCTTGACTTGCCCTACAGTTGTTACTGTCATCATTTTCTGCTTGTACTGGCTTATATGATCAAAGGGATCTGCCGTGCCATCGAAGAGAGGCATATTTGGATTTGTGAATCCCTTCGGCATGGCTGTGATGGATATGGTGTCCACGAATGGTGAGTCGGCGTAGCTGTCTAGAGCTGCTTTCTCGAGTGGGGGTGGCAATCCGGGACCCCGCCGCATTTTCTTTTAACTCCAATCTGCTGATTCGTGATGTTTGCTCAATCTGGGTCCGCCTGTTGTTGGCTGCCTTGGTTCAATATACTTGCCTCCCGATCCGAGCTCTTGATGGTTCGATGTGTTCCACTTCTTTGGAGGAGTTGTTGTAACGACCGTCCCCTGCTTTGCCGATCCATTTGTTGGTTTGACTCGGATCCTCGCTCCCGGCGTCGATCGATCGGCTGCGGGTGGCTGACAGGGATGCCACCGCTCGTGCTTCCATCTTCTGGCCGCAGCCGCCCCTTGCGTGAGGTATCCCGGCCCTTGTGGGGTTATCCTTCCATCCGATGGTATCGTGGACGGATCCAATCTCGTTATCAATTCACCGCAGACTGTCCGAAGTGGATTCTGTCGCCGATGCCCCCTGCGTCAGATCTACTAATGTAGGCCTTCCCACGTCTGTTGATACTGTCGTTTCGTACCAAAAATAAAATACCTAAGTACTACTAACAGAAGTCAGCGGTAAGTAGGGTCGATCTCCACAGGGAGGCGGTGTACTATCTATTTGTCTATTCTATCCGTCTGATGTCACAAATGTGGGTTGAATTGATTGTGTTGACTAACCTAAAAAGGCTAAAGAAGAGAAATGAATAAGAGAATTAACAGTAAGAGGAAGGAAGTATGCTAGGAGTCGGTCCACCGTGGCAGCTATCAGATCTTATACTATCGGGAATACTAAGGCGATTAGACTATTGATAAGAAGAGCTATGGTCGTCACCTTTCGGTCCTTAAACCGCCCTAGAGCGTAAACAGATTAACTTTCGCCCTCACCGCAATACCCTATTGTAATTAAGCAAGTCTTCCTTCCAATCTTTCGATCTAGGTCGGGGTTAACTAAATTTATGGTCTCCTGCATGCATTCATTCGACCGGATAACAATTAAATTGCCTAATACAATTCCTATCGCAAGACTAATCTATATAAGTCAGTTAAAACATTGCTACCACGGCTTCCCTAATCCTAACATACTATGGGGAATTAGTTACTCATGATAAAATAAACAAGAACAAGAATTAAAAGAGAATTAAACATTAAATTAAGAAAGAAAAGGGAAGAAACGTTATCAAAATAATGATCCTAATAAAAAGCATAGTAACAAAGATGTATCGTTCCAAGAGAAAAGAGAGAGTCGAGTGTCTCCGGATAAAAAGCATAACATAATCGACCTAACTCCTATTTATAAGAAATTAGGAGTTTAATTAAACCTAATGACGGAAAATAACTAAAAAGCCCAGCCCGTCAGCAAAATCCACTCGATCGAGTAACTAAATCACTCGATCGAGCAAAGGCATAAAAGGAACTGGTCGATCGAAAGGAAAAATAGTCGATCGAGTACTTATTCATCCTAAAACCACTCGATCGAGAAGAAGTGGCTCTCGATCGAGCAAATGGGCTCTCGATCGAATAGAAATAGTTCTCGATCGAGCACTTCTCAGCGCGTAATTCCTGCTTCGCGCACTGAACTTCAAACGGCTGCCATTTCTTCGTTACTTGGACAAATAAGGCGTGGTTGGTGGCGTTGGAAAGCTAAGAGGATAAGCTTTCACCTCCAATTGGAATCACCTTAATAACTGTTTTAGAACTCTAGATATGGCTCTTACAAGCAGGAACTAGCAAATTGAAGCACTCTCTTGGCTCGCCTAACTTCCTTACTCCAATGCGCATCTCAAAATAGCACTTTCCAAGCTCCGAATTATCTCTTCCTCCAAATGCATGCTAAACGGACGGTAAATAGCTTGATTTCACTACTTTCGGATCCATACCTGCAAATAAGACATAATAACCCAAAGTAGCATATTCGGGGCATTTCGTAGCAATAAACCACGATAAAGGCATAGAAATACGTGCATAAAATAGGCTAAAAAGACTATATAAAATGCACGTATCAAATCTCCCCAAACCAAACCTTTACTCGTCCCCGAGTAAACTAAAATGCAACTAAAGGAACGGAAAAAGATAACTCAGAGCTAGCTACAAATGCCCACTTAAGCCAATTTAATGCAAGCAAACTAACACTTATAGCAGATACCAAATGCAAACGAGTTATAGGATGTTTATAAATAAAGTGAACCGTCGACCTTGCAAGACCTTTAATAATGGACTCTCACGGGTCACTCTTTCTCTCATGAAGCAAAGGGCAAGCATATATATGTAAGAGAGGAAGAAAAATAGTCGCTCACCTAGACTACGACCTACATAGCATGCATGCAACTAATATGATAGACAATTCTAGCTACCAAACGTACATTCCAACCAAACGAGGTCCTGTCACAGCCGAGGGCTTACAAAAATATGGTAAAGTGAGGCAATGGGTAAGAAAAGGCAAAACATTTATGGGAATGTGGAGGTATAGGTGACCAAGCTAGTACCTAAACAAAACCATATGAAACATATCCATTTCCAACTCAATTATGAATCTAAGCACATGCCCTTCAATTGGCACAAAATCTCACCAAACCAAACTGAACATACTCCTCAAATGATATAAGATAGAACATAGGAGCAGAAACCGTCTCAAACAACATCTATTTTTTTTCTTCTTTTTCGAATTTTCTATTTCTTCACATTTTTCATTTTTTTCTGATTCTTTTTTTTTTCTTCAACTTCTTTTTTTTTTTCATCTCACGTCTTATTTTTCTTTTTCATTTCTTTTTTTCTCATCCTCCTTCTCTTCATAAATTACCAACTCCGAATCAATAGATACAAGCCAAACTTGATACAATAGACAATATACCGCAGAAACAATCTAAACTAGCTTGACAAGGCAGGCTAAATTTGGATGTAGCTAAGGGTCAACTGGCAAATTTGGCTAATGTGGAGTTTATGGGTAAAAATGAAAGAAAGGGAAATGTAAGCACCTCCCTGCATGTGACACCAACCACTAACCCGAATGTATAAAGGCAAAAAGCAGTTGAATTTCATATACGTGCAAATTAATGATACATGATATGCAAGGAGTAACTACTCACAATCCTACATGAAACTGGTCACAATGACACCAGTTTATAAGGCTCTAATTCCTTAGAATTTATAAGTAGCTTGCCAAAATTTCAGGTCAAGTCTATATGTTCAGCTAAATTTAACATCAACTCGTAGATATGCAATAAGACAAAGCTAAAAGATAACAGTTCAATGCAAGGCTTAAGCAAAAAGACAAACGCAGTGCAATATAATCATGGAAATCTACCGTTCCGACTCAACCTATATGCTAAATTAAACGTGCAAATTTTTGAATTTTTGAAAATTTTTCTAATTTTTATGAGATTTTTGATTTTTATGAAAATAAACAACAATGCATACTGAAATTGAACGTGATAACAGAAATGCAATAAAAACAAGATGCAGACACAGATATGGATGCATAACCTCCCCAAACCAAACCGTACAATGCCCCCATTGTACCAAAACATGGAAAGGAAATGCAAACTAAAGGAGAAAGAGAGTAAAAGCGGAAAAAACTCACAAGATTGCGCGAATAAGGGGACCTCCCCAAACCGACCATGAAATGGGAGGTTGCTAAGGGCCTGGAAAACCGTCTCAGGAAGCTAATCCAAGTCAATAGCACTCGATCAAGAGGAATAGTAGCTGATCGAGTGAACTGGGCATTCAAAAACTGCTCGATCGAAAGGTAACTAGGTCGATCGAGTGGTTCTCCTTTTGCAGGTGGTCGATCGAGTAGAGGAAATGCTCGGTCGAATGGATTTGGCAGCAAAAGTGCTCGATCGAGTACAACAAGTACTCGATCGAGTGATCCTCAGCGTATTCCTGCAAAATGCAATGAAAAACAGCCCGCAACTGACAAAAACAAGCGTACTGAGATAGTCTATGGTATAAAAACCATTTATTACAACTGAAATTAAATAAACGCAAAATAAAATCGCCGGGTTGCCTCCCGGGTAGCGCTAGCTTCAGTCAGGTCCCAGCTCGACCTTCTTTTTCTTCGAGCCTCTCTAATTAGTCACAATCAAAACAAAATCTCAAAGCGCGCAAAGAACAACACAAAAAGCGCATGTGCTACACAAAAGAGTAAGTAGCACCAAAGTGGAACAGAGAAGTAGGAAATAAAAATGTTTAACTTTTTAAGCCGCACATATTTCCTATGTGAGCTCCTAAATTTATCCACAAAATAAAGGAGCGGCGGAGCAATTGACGATAATATAGGGCTCCAATTCAGATAAACAATTTTATAATGATAAGGATGGTGAAAATTCGTTAAGTTGTAAGACCTATTAGGAAGGGGCAAAGCATAAGTCAAACGAGGCAATTTACTATTTAAACAAACAATAATTAAATTATTGTTCACTACCTCAGGTTGATCGCTCTCAATGACGGAATCGTAGATAAAAGAATTTATTACCTCATCCGCGCTAGGAGTGATTACCGACTCAGCTACCTCTTTGTCACCCTCCTTAGTGGAATTCACCAGAAATCGCACCTCAAGTGCATCCAACTCGGCTTTGAATAGGGGAGATTCACCGTATCCATTATCATCATCAAAATCGTCATCTAAATCAAACCCATATGACGAATCATAGCTCCCAATGGCCAACTCAGTCGATCGAGCAAAATAGTCACTCGATCGACCGATTTCCTCCTGAATTCCACTCGATCGAGCAAAGTGATATCACTCGATCGAGCGCTTTCTCTGGCAAATCACTCGATCGACCTATATAAGTCACTCGATCGAGTGATTCCTCCTGTACAGGGCTGAAATCTTCGCGTGGGGCAGTGAAATATGATAGGAACTCGTCGTCCGAATCATAGAAGTCATCCTCAGCATTGGGCAACACGGTTTCTTCAGGGGAAAAACCGCTCTCAGCAAGGTATACCTCTTCTTCTTGCATCTCAGCTGCTAACTGAGCAACTACAGCCTCGAGCTCATGGAATCGAGCGTCCATATTTTTGTTGCACTCTTGCATTTGTGATACAAGCGTTACCATTGAATATGTCAGCTCCGCGATCTCTTCTATCTCCATCTCACCGCTAATCGAGCAACTACAGACTCGAGCTTATCAATTCGCGAGAAGTATTCTTGCGCTTGGAATGCAAGTGTCTCCATCAAGGATTTCAGCTCCGCAATCTCTTCTTCTTGTATCTCAGGAGGATCTTGTTGCGGTGGCCATTGATAGGATGGATGTGGCGGCACAACTACAACATTTGCATTGTGCTCGCAGACCACATCTCCCGCAGCGGATCACCTACTGCTCCATATAATGGGACATCGGTGACGGGTCAAAGGTACTCAAGCCTTCCCTTTGACGGTCTTTCACCTAGAACTGTCTAGGTAGTACCCGTAAGGCCTATCAAAACAAAGACTCAAGGAAAAAGATCGGAACGGCCTCAAGGGAAAAATCCCCGAGGCTAAAAAAAAATAAAAATTTAAACAAATAAATAAATAGATTGCCTCCCCGAAACGGCGCCAAAATTTGATACTCACAAGTTTTTCGTACCAAAAATAAAATACCTAAGTACTACTAACAGAAGTCAGCGGTAAGTAGGGTCGATCTCCACAGGGAGGCGGTGTACTATCTATTTGTCTATTCTATCCGTCTGATGTCACAAATGTGGGTTGAATTGATTGTGTTGACTAACCTAAAAAGGCTAAAGAAGAGAAATGAATAAGAGAATTAACAAGAAGAGGAAGGAAGTATGCTAGAGTCGGTCCACCGTGGCAGCTATCGATCTTATACTATCGGGAATACTAAGGCGATTAGACTATTGATAAGAAGAGCTATGGTCGTCACCTTTCGGTCCTTAAACCGCCCTAGAGCGTAAAACAAATTAACTTTCGCCCTCACCGCAATACCCTATTGTAATTAAGCAAGTCTTCCTTCCAATCTTTCGATCTAGGTCGGGGTTAACTAAATTTATGGTCTCCTGCATGCATTCATTCGACCGGATAACAATTAAATTGCCTAATACAATTCCTATCGCAAGACTAATCTATATAAGTCAGTTAAAACATTGCTACCACGGCTTCCCTAATCCTAACATACTATGGGGAATTAGTTACTCATGATAAAATAAACAAGAACAAGAATTAAAAGAGAATTAAACATTAAATTAAGAAAGAAAAGGGAAGAAACGTTATCAAATAATGATCCTAATAAAAAGCATAGTAACAAAGATGTATCGTTCCAAGAGAAAAGAGAGAGTCAGAGTGTCTCCGGATAAAAAGCATAACATAATTGACGACCTAACTCCTATTTATAAGAAATTAGGAGTTTAATTAAACCTAATGACGGAAAATAACTAAAAAGCCCAGCCCACAAAGAAAATCCACTCGATCGAGTAACTAAATCACTCGATCGAGCAAAGGCATAAAAGGAACTGGTCGATCGAAAGGAAAAATAGTCGATCGAGTACTTATTCATCCTAAAACCACTCGATCGAGAAGAAGTGGCTCTCGATCGAGCAAATGGGCTCTCGATCGAATAGAAATAGTTCTCGATCGAGCACTTCTCAGCGCGTAATTCCTGCTTCGCGCACTGAACTTCAAACGGCTGCCATTTCTTCGTTACTTGGACAAATAAGGCGTGGTTGGTGGCGTTGGAAAGCTAAGAGGATAAGCTTTCACCTCCAATTGGAATCACCTTAATAACTGTTGTAGAACTCTAGATATGGCTCTTACAAGCAGGAACTAGCAAATTGAAGCACTCTCTTGGCTCGCCTAACTTCCTTACTCCAATGCGCATCTCAAAATAGCACTTTCCAAGCTCCGAATTATCTCTTCCTCCAAATGCATGCTAAACGGACGGTAAATAGCTTGATTTCACTACTTTCGGATCCATACCTGCAAATAAGACATAATAACCCAAAGTAGCATATTCGGGGCATTTCGTAGCAATAAACCACGATAAAGGCATAGAAATACGTGCATAAAATAGGCTAAAAAGACTATATAAAATGCACGTATCAAATCTCCCCAAACCAAACCTTTACTCGCCCCCGAGTAAACTAAAATGCAACTAAAGGAACGGAAAAAGATAACTCCGAGCTAGCTACAAATGCCCACTTAAGCCAATTTAATGCAAGCAAACTAACACTTATAGCAGACATACAAATGCAAACGAGTTATAGGATGTTTATAAATAAAGTCAACCGTCGACCTTGCAAGACCTTTAATAATGGACTCTCACGGGTCACTCTTTCTCTCATGAAGCAAAGGGCAAGCATATATATGTAAGAGAGGAAGAAAAATAGTCGCTCACCTAGACTACGACCTACATAGCATGCATGCAACTAATATGATAGACAATTCTAGCTACCAAACGTACATTCCAACCAAACGAGGTCCTGTCACAGCCGAGGGCTTACAAAAATATGGTAAAGTGAGGCAATGGGTAAGAAAAGGCAAAACATTTATGGGAATGTGGAGGTATAGGTGACCAAGCTAGTACCTAAACAAAACCATATGAAACATATCCATTTCCAACTCAATTATGAATCTAAGCACATGCCCTTCAATTGGCACAAAATCTCACCAAACCAAACTGAACATACTCCTCAAATGATATAAGATAGAACATAGGAGCAGAAACCGTCTCAAACAACATCTATTTTTTTCTTCTTTTTCGAATTTTCAATTTCTTCACGTTTTTCATTTTTTTCGATTCTTTTTTTTTCTTCAACTTCTTTTTTTTTCATCTCACGTCTTATTTTTCTTTTTCATTTCTTTTTTTCTCATCCTCCTTCTCTTCATAAATTACCAACTCCGAATCAATAGATACAAGCCAAACTTGATACAATAGACAATATACCGCAGAAACAATCTAAACTAGCTTGACAAGGCAGACTAAATTTGGATGTAGCTAAGGGTCAACTGGCAAATTTGGCTAATGTGGAGTTTATGGGTAAAAATGAAAGAAAGGGAAATGTAAGCACCTCCCTGCATGTGACACCAACCACTAACCCGAATGTATAAAGGCAAAAAGCAGTTGAATTTCATATACGTGCAAATTAATGATACATGATATGCAAGGAGTAACTACTCACAATCCTACATGAAACTGGTCACAATGACACCAGTTTATAAGGCTCTAATTCCTTAGAATTTATAAGTAGCTTGCCAAAATTTCAGGTCAAGTCTATATGTTCAGCTAAATTTAACATCAACTCGTAGATATGCAATAAGACAAAGCTAAAAGATAACAGTTCAATGCAAGGCTTAAGCAAAAAGACAAACGCAGTGCAATATCATCATGGAAATCTACCGTTCCGACTCAACCTATATGCTAAATTAAACGTGCAAATTTTTGAATTTTTGAAAATTTTTCTAATTTTTATGAGATTTTTGATTTTTATGAAAATAAACAACAATGCATACTGAAATTGAACGTGATAACAGAAATGCAATAAAAACAAGATGCAGACACAGATATGGATGCATAACCTCCCCAAACCAAACCGTACAATGCCCCCATTGTACCAAAACATGGAAAGGAAATGCAAACTAAAGGAGAAAGAGAGTAAAAGCGGAAAAAACTCACAAGATTGCGCGAATAAGGGGACCTCCCCAAACCGACCATGAAATGGGAGGTTGCTAAGGGCCTGGAAAACCGTCTCAGGAAGCTAATCCAAGTCAATAGCACTCGATCAAGAGGAATAGTAGCTGATCGAGTGAACTGGGCATTCAAAAACTGCTCGATCGAAAGGTAACTAGGTCGATCGAGTGGTTCTCCTTTTGCAGGTGGTCGATCGAGTAGAGGAAATGCTCGATCGAATGGATTTGGCAGCAAAAGTGCTCGATCGAGTACAACAAGTACTCGATCGAGTGATCCTCAGCGTATTCCTGCAAAATGCAATGAAAAACAGCCCGCAAATCGACAAAAACAAGCGTCTCGAGATAGTCTATGGTATAAAAACCATTTATTACAACCAAATTAAATAAACGCAAAATAAAATCGCCGGGTTGCCTCCCCTGGTAGCGCTAGCTTCAACATCAGTCCTAGCTCGACCTTCTTTTTCTTCGAGCCTCTCTAATTAGTCACAATCAAAACAGCTCAAAGCGCGCAGCAACCTGTCAAAAAGCTGCGCATGTGCTACACAAAAGAGTAAGTAGCACCAAAGTGGAACAGAGAAGTAGGAAATAAAAATGTTTAACTTTTTAAGCCGCACATATTTCCTATGTGAGCTCCTAAATTTATCCACAAAATAAAGGAGCGGCGGAGCAATTGACGATAATATAGGGCTCCAATTCAGATAAACAATTTTATAATGATAAGGATGGTGAAAATTCGTTAAGTTGTAAGACCTATTAGGAAGGGGCAAAGCATTAGAATGCAAAGCATAAGTCAAACGAGGCAATTTACTATTTAAACAAACAATAATTAAATTATTGTTCACTACCTCAGTTGATCGCTCTCAATGACGGAATCGTAGATAAAAGAATTTATTACCTCATCCGCGCTAGGAGTGATTACCGACTCAAATACCTCTTTGTCACCCTCCTTAGTGGAATTCACCAGAAATCGCACCTCAAGTGCATCCAACTCGGCTTTGAATAGGGGAGATTCACCGTATCCATTATCATCATCAAAATCGTCATCTAAATCAAACCCATATGACGAATCATAGCTCCCAATGGCCAACTCAGTCGATCGAGCAAAATAGTCACTCGATCGACCGATTTCCTCCTCGAATTCCACTCGATCGAGCGTGATATCACTCGATCGAGCGCTTTCTCTCTGCAAATCACTCGATCGACCTATATAAGTCACTCGATCGAGTGATTCCTCCTGTACAGGGCTGAAATCTTCGCGTGGGGCAGTGAAATATGATAGGAACTCGTCGTCCGAATCATAGAAGTCATCCTCAGCATTGGGCAACACGGTTTCTTCAGGGGAAAAACCGCTCTCAGCAAGGTATACCTCTTCTTCTTGCATCTCAGCTGCTAACTGAGCAACTACAGCCTCGAGCTCATGGAATCGAGCGTCCATATTTTTGTTGCACTCTTGCATTTGTGATACAAGCGTTACCATTGAATATGTCAGCTCCGCGATCTCTTCTATCTCCATCTCATCTCCGCTAACGAGCAACTACAGACTCGAGCTTATCAATTCGCGAGAAGTATTCTTGCGCTTGGAATGCAAGTGTCTCCATCAAGGATTTCAGCTCCGCAATCTCTTCTTCTTGTATCTCAGGAGGATCTTGTTGCGGTGGCCATTGATAGGATGGATGTGGCGGCACAACTACATACCTGCATTGTGCTCGGCAGACCACATCTCCCGCAGCGGATCACCTATTCCATATAATGGGACATCGGTGACGGGTCAAAGGTACTCAAGCCTTCCCTTTGACGGTCTTTCACCTAGAACTGTCTAGGTAGTACCTGTAAGGCCTATCAAAACAGCACTCAAGGAAAAAGATCAGAACGGCCTCAAGGGAAAAATCCCCTGAGGCTAAAAACAGATAAAATTTAAACAAATAAATAAATAGATTGCCTCCCCGGCAACGGCGCCAAAATTTGATACTGTCGTTTCGTACCAAAAATAAAATACCTAAGTACTACTAACAGAAGTCAGCGGTAAGTAGGGTCGATCTCCACAGGGAGGCGGTGTACTATCTATTTGTCTATTCTATCCGTCTGATGTCACAAATGTGGGTTGAATTGATTGTGTTGACTAAACTAAAAAGGCTAAAGAAGAGAAATGAATAAGAGAATTAACAAAAGAAGAGGAAGGAAGTATGCTAGAGTCGGTCCACCGTGGCGCTATCGATCTTATACTATCGGGAATACTAAGGCGATTAGACTATTGATAAGAAGAGCTATGGTCGTCACCTTTCGGTCCTTAAACCGCCCTAGAGCGTAAACAGCTTAACTTTCGCCCTCACTGCAATACCCTATTGTAATTAAGCAAGTCTTCCCTTCCAATCTTTCGATCTAGGTCGGGGTTAACTAAATTTATGGTCTCCTGCATGCATTCATTCGACTGATAACAATTAAATTGCCTAATACAATTCCTATCGCAAGACTAATCTATATAAGTCAGTTAAAACATTGCTACCACGGCTTCCCTAATCCTAACATACTATGGGGAATTAGTTACTCATGATAAAATAAACAAGAACAAGAATTAAAAGAGAATTAAACATTAAATTAAGAAAGAAAAGGGAAGAAACGTTATCAAATAATGATCCTAAATAAAAAGCATAGTAACGATGTATCGTTCCAAGAGAAAAGAGAGAGTCAGAGTGTCTCCGGATAAAAAGCATAACATAATTGACGACCTAACTCCTATTTATAAGAAATTAGGAGTTTAATTAAACCTAATGACGGAAAATAACTAAAAAGCCCACCCGTCGGCAAAATCCACTCGATCGAGTAACTAAATCACTCGATCGAGCAAAGGCATAAAAGGAACTGGTCGATCGAAAGGAAAAATAGTCGATCGAGTACTTATTCATCCTAAAACCACTCGATCGAGAAGAAGTGGCTCTCGATCGAGCAAATGGGCTCTCGATCGAATAGAAATAGTTCTCGATCGAGCACTTCTCAAATACAGAATTCCTGCTTCGCGACTGAACTTCAAACGGCTGCCATTTCTTCGTTACTTGGACAAATAAGGCGTGGTTGGTGGCGTTGGAAAGCTAAGAGGATAAGCTTTCACCTAACTAGAATCACCTTAATAACTGTTGTAGAACTCTAGATATGGCTCTTACAAGCAGGAACTAGCAAATTGAAGCACTCTCTTGGCTCGCCTAACTTCCTTACTCCAATGCGCATCTCAAAATAGCACTTTCCAAGCTCCGAATTATCTCTTCCTCCAAATGCATGCTAAACGGACGGTAAATAGCTTGATTTCACTACTTTCGGATCCATACCTGCAAATAAGACATAATAACCCAAAGTAGCATATTCGGGGCATTTCGTAGCAATAAACCACGATAAAGGTATAGAAATACGTGCATAAAATAGGCTAAAAAGACTATATAAAATGCACGTATCATCTGTCCTGCTTGCTGGGGTGATAGACTGCTGTTTCAGGATGTCTATCTATGCCCAGAGCTCTCTGTCCCTCTTTCTTGCTTCAGTTTCAGCTTTCCTCTAGTCTTCTCTCATGTTTTCCATAGCTTTTTGAAGATTTTCTACGCCAGTGAGTAAGATTTGTGTGGGACTAGGTGGCGGAGTGAGGCCTGAACTTGCTGTTCCCTTATCTGATCTGGCTTGGGCCACGACGGCAGGAGTCCTAGGAGGTAAAGAGGTTTTGGTTGTCGGTACGATTCTTGAGGTGTGTCCGAGAGCCTGTGTAGCCACTGTTGTTGTCGGGTTTTGAGTAGTTGATGGCGGTGGCGATGGTTGCCTGCTCCCTGACACGGCTTCAGATGCTTGCTTATCCATTGTGTATCTAGAATATCAACGATTGACGACCACAATGCCCCACGGTGGGCGCCAAACTGTTTAGGTATTTTCTTACCAAGTTGATTGATTAGGGTTAATGCGGTCTTACTCGTTGGTTAATTGTATGATTGCTCATTTGTTGATACTTAAATAAAGAAATAAAGTACGCAATGTAAATTGACACGTGAGATTTGGTGACGCGGAAAACCCAATGTGGGAACAACCGCGGGAGGGACGGTACCCTGCCAAGTATTGCACTATTTGAATAGGAGGATGATTACAATTGTGGCACAAAGCTAATCCTGCTGGCCCTAGGCGTCAGGCCTGCAAGATCTTGGACGAATGTATATTTGAGTATAATAATATGCCACGGTGTTGATGTGTTCTTGAATGTGGATGTGTGAATACGGATGTGTTGATTGTCCTTCTTGATTTGCTTCCTTGGCTATTTATAGGGTAAGAACCCTAGATATGTCCTACTTCGAATATGGAAAGGGAATATAATTTCCATAAGAACTCTTTCCATACTTGGCCGCCTTTCCCAATTCTCCCTGATCTCCCTAACTTCTCTTTCCTTAATCTGGACGCCTTCTATGATGGGCTCCTGATCTTCCTTTAGCTCGTTTCCCCTTTCTCCAACCACGGGCTTCCTTCCTCCTTATCACTCCTTCCATAGCTTCTTATTTTATTAAGTGGGCCTTCTTTATTGTGCTATTTTTAGCCCAAACAGGGTTGTTGGTCTTGTTTAAATTGGGTGAGCCTAATGAACATGTCTTGAGTATGGTCCTTAGGTACAAATTTCTCCATAAGTTTCTTTCTAAGCTTAACCCAAGAACTAATAGGTTCTTTACCCTCCCTTTTTCTTTGGTTCTTTACATTCTCATACCAAAGTGAAGCATAGCCCTTAAATTTTAAGATTGCAACTTTGAAAGACTTAGAATCCGAGTAGGCCGTAAACTCAAAGACTCTTTATATGGTTCTAACCCAATCTAGCAAATCCTCGGGGTCTAAACTACCATGAAAATCAGGAATTTGTTCCTTTAAGTCTTTGTTGAGCTCCCTTGGAAAGCCTTCAAGTATGGACTCCTCTGAATCCGACATTGCTTCCTCTACATGGCTGCCTTGGCCTCTTCCTCTACCCATGACACCACGGCCTCTTCCCCTACCACGAGGTGGTCCTCCGTCCCTTGGTGGTGTTGGAATGTTAGCCATGATAGCATTGAAGGAGTCTATCATTTGGTCGCATTTCTCCGAGAGTTGTGTTACTTGAGTCTCAATATTGGCAAGTCTTTCTTCACTCATGGTTGTTTTTGTGTTTTTTGTAATGTAGTTAGGGTAGTATGAACTCACTAGAAAGGCTTCTCCCAAGACTAACACAACAATGGAATTGTGTTAAACCTTGCTCTTATACCATTTTGAAGTAAAACACTTAAGACTCGGGTTTTGGGTAATTAAGACTCAGTTTGGACACTGAAACAGACTGTTTAATTGTGATGAAAATGACTAAAATTTGGACAACAACTTTGGGACTCGATTTTGAACACTCGGCTGGACTGTTCGAAACCACGATTTAACACGATGGAATTGAGGATTACAAGTATGATTAGAATTGAGTGAGTTGAGATATGACTAAATCTAAGAACTAAGCCACTAGATTAAGCCTAAGAGGAATCCAAGCACTAAGCAATGGAATCACTCAACTCTACGCACTAAGCAATAGAGGGTTTTCTAGCACTAAGCAAAGAAGATTAGTAGAAAGCAAAGTTTCTAACTTGTGTTTATCATTCATCAAATCCGAATTTTACATGAGGAAAGCCTTGCTTTTATAGACCAAGCCAAGCAATCCTCACCATTCATCTAGCCTAGCATCTAACGGTCCAAAAGACCCCTAAAATGCCGGTCCAAAAGTGGCCCTAAGGCCTTACATAAAGTTCTTACACAAGTTGAAAATTTAAATAAAAGCAAGAAAGTAAACTAATAAGGACAATGATTATTTAATCATCCATGTAAGCATCACATGGCCGGCCAAAAGAAGGAATAAGAGCTATAGCACAAAAGAAAAGACTTAAGGAATTGTCTTGGCCAAAATAGGAAGCTTGAAAGTGAACTTTGTACTTAGCATGGCTAACCGTGTAAGGGAGGTCCACCCGGTTTGTCCCTTGCCTTTCCCCTTGTTTTAATCCTTTCCAAGACAAAACGTCCTAGGCAAAAAGTCTCTAAACTCTCCATAGAAGGATCTTAGGCCATAATTTACCACATGTTCTTAGACGGTTTTCGAGGTGGACCTCAAATAGGCCAAAAGACCAAAACCGGGTTCAAGCTTGCTTAATGTGGTTCGTTTTGCTTCACTTCAGCATCGCGGACCGTCCTTTTTGATCTCCATGAACTTGAACTGATTGAAAAAGAATAATTTGCGTCCACATACGCCTTCACTTTCTTCTTTTCCTTGTTCCGGCTTTTGTCTTTGGCATCTTCTTTGGCACCATTCCCATCAGTGAGCTTGAATTTCATTGTACCTTTATCACCGGGATCTCCAATGTCCAATCTACCTGTACCTATAACAACAGAAATGACAGAATGGTCCTCCATATTGCTCTCAATCTGAGGCAGAGGTGTTAAAATCGCAGCACATGATTCAACATTATCCATTGGAGGATCTGTGTCAGGGTCAGTAGAGGGTAATGCATTGCAGGGCTGGACTTTCATAGGAGCCCTGCGAACGCTAGACTGATAAAAAGTCAACTCTCCATCGCCTACCTGAAAGGTTAGAGTCTTCCCCCCGACGTCTATTACTGCGCGAGTGGTAAATAGAAACGGTCGTCCTAAAATAATAGGAGTGTAAGAGTCTTCGGGGATGTCCAAGACTACAAAGTCAACAGGAATAAAGAATTTCCCAATCTTAACAGGTATATCCTCTAAGACACCTAAGGGCCATGATAAAGTACGGTCGGCCATCTGCAGAGTCATGTTAGTACAATGAAATTTAGTCAAACCAAGTCTCTTAGCGAGAGACAATGGTAAGACGCTCACACTAGCTCCCAAATCACATAATGCATTATCGATTAAATGCGTCCCTATATGACATGGAATAGAGAAGCTACCTGGGTCAGACAATTTAGGTGGGGTCTTATTTTGAATTAGGGCAGTGTCCGCTTTGGTTAAAGCCACCGTCTCATGGTCATTAATATGCCTCTTACGTGTTAAAATTTCTTTCATAAATTTCATATAAGAGGGTACCTGGGTTAGCAACTCGGCGAAGGGATCATTCACATAAAGGCTCTTTAAAATTTCAGCAAATTTACCGAATTGTTGCTCGGCCTTTTTGTTCTGCAATCTCCTCGGAAATGGGACCGTGATGGGAATAGCTAGTCCTTCATTTCTTTTTGCCAAAGAATTCTCGCAGTCAGCTTCAGTTTTACTCGATCGAGCATCATTTCCCTTCGATCGAGTACTTTTCTTGGATTCAGCAATATTTCGTCAGATGACGACTGTTTCTGCACAGTAACTTCAACTTCCGGGTCTGATTTATCATTTTCAGTCGGCATTTTGGGTCCCTCATAGGAAAGACCACTCCTCAGATTAATTAAATTTACCGTCTCGTGATGTTTCTTGTCAGGTTGGGACGGTAAATGACCCGGTTGCCGCGAAACTTGATTGGTAGCCAGTTGAGCTATTTGTGATTCAAGTGACTTAATAGATGCATCTTTCTGTTGGTTACTTTTCTGCAGTTGGATGGTCAATGATTGTATCATCGACTTCAACTCAGCTACATCACTTATGCCACTAGAAGAGGTACCTTGTTGCGGCGGTGGTAAAGATGAAGGCTTTTGAAAGCCTTGTCGTTGAGCTTTGTGAGGTGGTACATAAACTTGTTGTTGCTGCGGTGGAGGTGTAGGATTCAAGACATTTTGACTAGTCCATCTCAATTTAGGATGGACTCCACCTTGATTATTGTAATAGGAGCCCCCTTGCCTATATTGTTGAAAGGCATAAACCTGCTCTTCTCAGCTAAACAATCTATGGCAGTGTGACCGTCACCACCACCACATCTCTCACATGAGACAGTCTCCTGTCTAGTTAACAAGTGAACCGTTTGTTGATCTCCCGTAGCCTGCAACTCAAACTTATCAAATCTGGCATTCATGGCTTCCAGCTGAGCCACAAGTGCACTATCAACATTAGAAACCGTTCTAATGCCAACTCTAGGATTCCCATATTCAGCACAATATGTGGCCATCTCTTCTATAGTTGCCCAACCTTTGTCATCATCAATGTTCTTTTGAAACCGACCATTGGCTGCAGCATCCAAAATAGCACGGTGGTCATCATACAACCCATTATAGAACTAGTTGCATAAAAACCACTGATTAAACCTGTGATGAGGGACGGACCGAACCAGCTTTTTGAACCGTCCCCACGCCTCGTACAAGTTCTCATCCAGAGTTTTCTTGAAACTTGTAATATTTCCTCTCAATTGGTTAGTTCTGCGGAGGAAAGTACCTTTTGTAAAAAGCGAGTGCCAAGGTCCCCCAATTTGTAATTCCAGCTGCAACTCTATCCAAGTCAATTAGCCACTCTCGGGCTCCATCAGTCAGAGAAAAAGGAAAAAGGACTTCTTTTATCTTGTCTTGCGTCACTCCCTTAGTAGCGGGAATGGTAGAACAGTAATCTGTAAAGACCTCCATGTGCTTCCTTGGGTCCTCACCAGCTACTCCACGATACAGGTTCCTCTCAACTAGATTGATATAAGATGGCCGAATATCGAATGTATTCCCATCTTCTGTTGCAAGCTTGAAACCTTTAGGAATGGAGTCAGTTGTAGGCTTGTAATGGCTCGCAATATTAGGCATCTTCACAGATATGGCTGCAGAAATAGAAGTATCTTCTTCAAAATACTGGTCTTCTGTAAATGTAAAGTGTTCAAGATCAGGGTCAAAAGTACTCAAGGCTTCCTTTTGACGATTCTTTCTCAACAAGCTTTGTCTATGACGAAAAGTCCGCTCCGGTTCAGGATTAGCTGGTACTAATTCCGACCTGTTAGACCTGGGCATACACAAAACTAAGCAAGAAAAATAATAAGAACTGTCTCAAGGAATTAAAAATCCCTTGAGACTGAGACGGACGAAAATAAACAGATAAATAGGTTAATTGCCTCCCCGGCAACAGCGCCAAAATTGACACGGCTGTCGCAACCTATCAGAAATAAACCAACTGGCTCAACTAAAATATAGTAGAGGTAAGTCGGGTATCGTACTCCACAGGGAGGCTATTATATTTATCTGCTAATCTAGTCCGTCAGGTAACAAATTGATGTTTTGATTTGATTTCTAACTACTAAATGAGATTAAGACAGAGAGTAAAGAGCAGTAAATCAGTAAAGAGAAATAGGTTGTAATCAAATAAAGAGAGAAATGTTAGGAGGTCGGTTAACTATGGCAATTAATCAATTCGGTCGTAAATAGCTCAGACGATCTAATGTGAGAAGAGTAAGGGAAAGGTCCTCTCGGTCCACTTTCTACCCTAAAATACAACTAACTTAGCTCTCGCCCTCATTAGTTTAGTCTACTGTTCATAACAGGTCTATTCATTCCAATCTCTCGATCTAGGTCTGGATTTAACCGGATTAACTGGTTTATAAGCGTGCACTCAACTAAACGATTACAATTATATTGTTATAAAACAGTTCTCACAATCAACCATCTAATCTATTTACAACATCATTTATTCACTACCATGGCTCCCCTAATGCTAACATAGAGAGATTTAGCTACTCATGTTATTGATGAAACTAACAACAACGGATGAAATAGCAACAGACATGATATAAGGATGATAAAGCCGAAATAACATAAATCTAACAACAACAATAAATAAAATAGAAATTAATTAAGAATCAAAGATTAAGGATCTAAAGAAAGATTAAATTGAATTAAGAGTAAAGAGCAAAGAGAGATTACCGAGTTCGAGATCCGGAAATAAGAGCAAAGCAACGTAATGAAGGAGAGAAAAGAGAAAAGTCTGCTTAAGAGAGTAATTCTCAGATTAAAGAGTAATAGAAGTTTAAGAGAGAATAAATAAACCTAATTACGTCTTCCCTTATATAGGGAAGATATTTATTAAATAAAACTAAGATACTAGTTATGTCTAACACGAAATAAAATCCCGTGTAAACAACAAAGTGCTCGATAGAGGAACTTGAATCTCCTCGATCGAACACAATTCCAACAAATCCTCTCGATCGAACAGAAAGCATATTCGATCGAGAGCCTTCAAAATACCACCCTTCGATCGAGTACAGCAGGGACTCGATCGAACACTGTTGCCTACCATTTTCACTCGATCGAACAGAATAAGTCTCGATCGAGTAATCAGCCACTGAAACAGCTCGTGTTCTGCATTGGTTAGCTTCCGAGACTCCTTCACGCTTCCCGAGGCATAGTACTTCCGCTCTAAATATTCCATCTCCATAAATGCATGCTAAAAGGACTAGAAAAAGGCACGATTCCACTACTTTCGGGACTGTTCCTGCAAATAAGGCAAACCAAACCAAAGTAGCCTATTCGGGGAATTTTGCTATACAAAACTACGAGAATGACATGAAAATGCGTGCATAAGAGGCCAAAAAGGACTATATAAAATGCACGTATCAGAGTTCATAGCAATGTTGAGATTGACGGGTTTTATTTTGTTTTGCTGTTGATTCTTATGTTTTTAAAAGGCTTTATTTCGCGCATGGCTATGACTTTGGAACCAGGAATCATACCCGGGCGGTATGGGGTTGGAACTTCATTCCTTATCCCTTGAGCTGGGAAGTCTGACCCGACCTAAACCCGAGAAAACCCGACCCAAACCGACCCGAGAATATTGCAACCCGAAACCGACATGACCCGATGACCAGTGACCCGAAAGAACCCGAAACAGTAAAACACAAGTTTCATAACTATTTTAAGAAGGAGCCCGTTTAAACTCAGCAGTTTATTTAAATTGATCAGAATTACCTCTTTATCACCCCCTTTTGTCCCAAAGATCCCTTTCTTGGGTTTATTAGGTCTATCACCAACCTGTAAAATTAAAAACATAAAAAGTAATACCATTGTCCCCAAATGCTAACGAACCACACCAGAAAAGACGGAAATATCAATCTTCAGAAGACCTTCAAGAAGAAAGAGAGAGGGGGGGGGCAAAAGGGATATAAACCCCTCAGTTAAACTAAGACTACGAGCATAAAAGGCGTTAAAATACTCGACATCAGCCTTGAAGCATAGTTTGAAAAACCCAATAGGATATTATGCATTTTAAATTATTAATGGACTGTGATCATACACAGCCTCAACACTAGACACCATAAACACGCACTATATTAATGAGAGTATTTCAAATATAATTTATGGTAATGCAAAATGACTGTTTATATTCGTCCAACAATGTCAGAAAAAATGAAACATGCCATTAATCACATATCAGTATCACCCAGACGAAAGTACTCCACATGAGGCACACAAAACTTTTCGTGAAATGAGTGAGAAGCTCGGGCCTTCTGGAGCCCTTTCTCGATTGTCGGTGAAATTTCGATTCAAGTTTTCATAATTCGCTTGAAAATAAAGGTTCCACAAACAAGGAGCACGAACAAGACAAAAAATCAGGCATAGCTTATCAGCCCTTTAAACTGGTATAAATCAACAAGTAGAATGCTCATTCTTAGCTTCTTACATACAGGAAAAGAGTGATAATCACTCAAGACCAATCTAGAAAGTTCCCGAGAAAACAAACCTTGTCAAGAATTCCAAAGACAATTTCATAAACTTTCAGTAGAATTTCAAAGTTGCTTGAAGGAGAATAAGTAAGAGCCTTCAGTGCTTGTTTTCTCCGTGCATGAACTTCAAGAAACAAAAACATGAAGTCAGACGCCAAAACATGCGTTTGGGGGGGGGGGTCACTATAGCAAGCTGCTAGCACAGTACCTCCTGGTTGATCTTGTATCTTATATAACAAAAACGCCACTAGCTTTATTTGATATCTTACTAATGAATTCCTTCTATGTTAATTTTAAGTTGTCCTTAGCTCATTTATGAAGCTAGATACACTAACGGACCCTAAAGATAGCTGGCAGTATTGATGAGCCCTGAAGAAAGGCAGAAGTTATTCTTTACTCACAAGTTGGATCAGAACTTATTGACGAATGTTTTTGCCACATGTCGCTTTTTTCGATGAAACCGCAAAAGGCTTCACCACTAAGATTACTGAAAGCACAAGTACACAAGCTTCTACACCCGAGAATATTGCTGAAGGAATTTGTTAGTACTTAAAACGAATTTAATAGACAAATCTCTAGGACCATATGCATGTTAGAAATCAGAATTAAACATAACTAAAAGGGCAATCGAATTACCTCGCAGCGGAATTAATCCGTGAGCAAATAATATCCAGCAAATAAGAAAAATAAGAACTGGATCAGAATAACCCAACTGCTACAAATAATCACGAGCACTCCAATTGTAGTGCCTCCACTAGTATCCACACGTATGAATAGGAGATACGATTTGTATGCTAGTACACAAGGCAGGGTTTGTTATTTCTCACAGAGGAATTGGATGGATGAAACTGACTCCCATATATCTCTATATATAGGAAAGCAAAGATTCAGTTTCCTAATCAAACCCTAACTTTAATCGCAGCTGGGCCAAATCTAATTAGAGCCCTATTTCCATATTTCAGACCGACTGGAAAAAGGAAACACCGTATTCATCTTGTGTGTGACCCAATTGGCCCGTTTAATTCTGCACTAGTCCTTAAACTCATTTAAGACTCGGTCCGTAAGCGGCTTCTAGCAAAACGTTACGGTTAAATAGAATATAAATCGGGTTACCTTAATTGGACCTGGACATAAATCCAACAGTCTCCCACTTGTACTGAGTCCAATTAAACATGTCTCTTTGCTTCTATTGTTCCAATCAAGACTAAGGTAGGAAAAGTGTCAACCTTATATGTCTTAATCATTTTTCTCGAATCTCTGAGTTGAATTGTTAAAGCAGACGACTGACAATCACCTCGTCTGAGCGCGGCCACGCATTTTACAATTCACACTCTTCGAGAGGCCAGAAACAATAAACTTCCTTCAGTAAGGAAGGAACAAAATACCATGTTGTTTAACCACGTCTTATCACATGATCCATAGTAAGTCCAAGCATTGCCGTTATAGTCACCAGTCACGGCTGACGTTTGACAATGTCAAAACAAACTACTTAGCATGTACAAAATAGTGAAAAACTCAGGTCTAAAGACTGTATATTCACTACTAACTAGTGATAAGAAACTTTACTGACACTAAGTGAATCCTTAGTAAAGTTCTTAACGGGTCTGTCTAATATATGTTCTCTAACATGTACCCATATGCCTGGTTTGATATCCCAATATCATGACTTAAGGAACCTAGTCATCAACCAGCTCATATACTAATCATTTTTAGGCACTCAAGTTTTCCAATTTAATGCCCTGATTAGAGACTATAATATAAAACATCATCCAAATAGAGTTCCAAAACTAAGTCACGGACTTAGTGATCTATTTAATCAATGTTGACTATTGTAGAACAAACATTCAATTAAACAATCAAATGAATAGAATCAAATAACAATTTTATTGAATAAATGAAGTAAATGTTACATATAACTAATTAAACATGTCAAATAAACTCCCACTAAAACAAAGATCTCATAATAGGTCTAAGACCACTCGCTAATGCATCTTAGACCAATAGCAGCTCTATGACGCTCATGCTTAGACTGCGGGAGAGGCTTTGTTAAGGGATCTGCAATATTTGCATCAGTCGGTACTCTGCATATCTTAACATCACCTCTATCAATGATCTCTCTGATAAGGTGATATCTTCTCTCTATATGTTTGGATTTTTGATGTGACCTCAGTTCCTTAGCTTGTGCAATACCACCATTATTATCACAATAAACATTTATGGGGCAAGAAATGCTAGGAATCACTCCAAGTTCACAAACAAATTTCCAAATCCAAACAGCTTCCTTTGTTGCTTCTGAAGCAGCAATATACTCAGCCTCTGTTGTAGAATCAGCCACAGTATCCTGTTTAGAACTCTTCCAGCTAACAACTCCACCATTTAGCAAGAATACATATCCAGATTGAGATCGAGAATCATCTCTATCAGTCTGAAAACTAGCATCGGTGTAACCACTTACAACGAGCTCTTCATCCCCACCAAATACCAAGAACATATCCTTAGTTCTCTTAAGATACTTTAGGATATTCTTAGCAGCTGTCCAGTGACCTTCACCGGGATTTTTTTTGGTATCTACTCATCATACTCAATGCACAAGCTACATCAGGACGAGTGCATAACATGACATACATGATAGAACCTATGGCTGAAGCATAGGGAATCTTTCTCATGCGCTCTTGCTCATCAGGTGTCGAAGGACACTGAGTCTTGTTAAGAGTAATGCCATGAGACATAGGCAAGAAACCTTTCTTGGAATCAATCATATTGAAACGTCGAATCACCTTATCTACATAAGTGCTTTGACTCAGACCAATAAGTCAGTTAGGTCTATCTCTACAGATCCTAATACCCAAGATGTAAGCTGCATCACCCATATCTTTCATAGAAAAACAATTTCCAAGCCAGTCTTTAACGGACTGTAGCATTGGAATGTCATTTCCCATTAGGAGAATGTCATCGACATAAAGAACCAGAAATGCAACTGCACTCCCACTATTCTTCTTGTACACACATGGTTCTTCTTCGTTTCTAAGGAAACCAAACTCTATGATTGCCTTTAAAACGAAGATTCCAACTCTGAGATGCTTGCTTAAATCTATAAATGGATCGTTGAAGCTTGCAAATCTTCCCAGCATGTGTTGTGAAACCTTCAGGTTGTGTCATGTACACATCCTCTTGCAGATTTCCATTAAGGAAAGTTGTTTTCACATCCATTTGTCAAATTTCATAATCATGAAATGCAGCAACTGCTAGGAGAATCCGAATGGACTTAAGCATCGTTACTTGAGAATAGGTTTCATCATAGTCAATCCCATGAATTTGCTTGAAACCTTTAGCTACCAGTCGCGCCTTATATATATCCACATTTCCATCCATGTCAATCTTCTTCTTGAAGACCCATTTACACTCGATGGTTTTAACACCATCAAGTGGATCAACCAAAGTCCATACTTGGTTATGGTACATGGATTCCATTTCAGATTTCATGGCCTCAAGCCATTTTTTCGGAGTCAGAGCCCATCATTGCTTCTTTATATGACCTTGGCTCATCATTCTCTACCAAAAGTAGATCACGATGCTCAGTCACTAAGAATCCATATCGTACGGGATCCTTACCAAAATTAGATCTGTCAGATCTACGTAGGGCGGGTTCCACAGGAGTAGAAACTACAACTCTTTGTAAATATAAATGTGGTTCCTCCTCATTAGGTGGAGTAATTTCCTATGTCTCTCGAATTTCTTCGAGATCAACTCTACTCCCACTGGTTCCTTTGGAAAGAAATTATTTTTCCAAAAAGACACCATACCGAGCTACAAACACTTTGCCCTCAGATGGGTTGTGAAAAGGTGCCCTTTAGTCTCCTTAGGATACCTACAAAGAAGCATTTGTCGGATTTGGTGCCAAGTTTTTCAGGAATTAACTTCCTTACAAAAGCTTCGCAGCCCCAAATCTTTAGGAAAGACATCTTAGGAACGTTTCCTGTCCATATCTCATATGGTGTCTTTTCTACCGACTTTGATATACACCTGTTAAGTGTGAACGCAGAAGTTTCAAGTGCATAACCCCAAAATGAAATTGGAAGACTAGCATGACTCATCATAGACCAAACCATATCAAGCAAAGTCTGATTCCTCCTCTCAGACACACCATTCCACTGTGGTGTTCCTGGTGGAGTTAGTTGTGAAACGATTCTACAACCTCTAAGATGATCACCAAACTCTTGGCTCAAGTATTCTCCTCCATGATTAGATCGTAAAGCTTTAATTATCTTGCCAAGCTGATTCTGCACCTCATTCAGAAATTCTTTGAATTTTTCAAAAGATTCAGACTTGTGTTTCATCAAGTAAACATAACCATATCTACTGAAATCATCAGTAGATGTTATGAAATACTGAAATCCACCTCTAGCAGTATGACTCATTGGACCACAAACATCAGAATTTATAAGGCCTAATAAATCAGCCGCCCTCTCACTGTAACCAGTAAAAGGCATTTTTGTCATTTTGCCAAACAAACAAGACTCATATCTCTCAAATGATTCAAAATCAAATGAATCCAAAAGTCCATCTTTATGAAGCTTTTGTACGCGTTTCTCATTTATATGACCCAAACGACAGTGTCAGAGATAAGTAGGATTAGAATAATTAGTTTTTAATCTTTTGGCATTAATGTTATAGACCTGCTTAGTTAAATTTAGAACATATAGTCCATCAACAATATGAGCTTGACCATATAAAATACCATTACGCATAATGAACAACATTTGTCTTTTATTCGAATATCAAAACCATTCATGACCAAACACGAAACAGAAATAATATTCCTGCTAATGACAGGTACATGATAACAATTATCTAGTTCTAAAACTAAGCCAGAAGGCAACGATAAATGAAATGTTCCTACAGCTAAAGCAGCAACTCTTGCTCCATTGCCTACACGTAGGTCCACTTTACCTTTTGCCAATGATCTACTCCTTTTTAGTTCCTGCACATTACAACAAATGTGAGAACCACAACCGGTATCTAATACCCAAGAAGTAGAACAACGAGTAGTAACATTTACTTCTATAACATGAATACCTGAAGTGGAAGCAACACTTCCATTCTTCACATCTTCCAAGTACCTTTTTCAGTTCCTCTTCCAATGTCCCTTTTCATTACAATAATGACAGACATCTTCATAAGGCTTACCCTTTACTGACTTGGGCTTAGATTTGAGTTTGGCAATATTTGCCTTACTCTTACCCTTACCCTTATCTGAACCTTGCTTTTAAAGCCCTTTTCCTTCTGTATCATTAGAACATTAGAGGTAGGAGCTTTCTTAATGCTAGGCTTAGCTGTCTTAAGCATCCCATGCAATTCTTTCAGAGATTTGTCCAAGTTATGCATATTATAATTTAAAATAAAATCGTTATAACTTGGATTCAAGGACTGAAGCACAATATCAGTAGCCAACTGTTGGCTTATTCCAGCATCAAGTCTTTCAAGGTTATCAAAATAACCTATCATTTTTATGACATGTGGACTAACAGGCTAATCTTTTTTCATCTTACAATCAAAGATAGCCTTAACAGTATTATACCTTTCAGTTCTAGCTTGTTCCTGAAACATAGCTTTCAGGTTTTCAACAATCTCATATGCCGACTCCACGTTCTCATATTGCTTCTGAAGCTCAGAGTTCATGGTGGCAAGAATTAGACAGCAAACATCAGTATTAGCATTAGAATGCTCTTTTCACGCGTTCTTAGCGGTGGTATGGGCATTACTATCTGGTTTCTTAGGTAATTCCTTCTCAAGGACATATACCTTTTTCTCCGGCTTGAGAACAATTCTCAAATTGCGATACTATTCCAAAAAGTTTGAACCATTCAATTTTTCCTTCTCAAGGAGGGAACGGAGAGAAAATGAATTGGTGGTATGAGATATTATCTACAACAATATGAATATGTAAGTGTAAGTAACATGTTAAAATATGCAACAATTGAATCCTAAACAATTTTAAGATAATAAAATTGTACATATAACCCTCATACACATACAATATTCCAAGACCCCAAATCCCCATAATTTAAGTGAGCTTTGGCTCATCGCCCAAATTATAAGGATTAAGGTAAACATCCCTATGTTAATTGCATCTCATATACAACTCTCGGTTTGTTAAATAACATCATATGAATTTTAACTACATGCCTCAAAGTTCAAAACTGTTTTGAAAAACTTTGTTAAGACAACCAACCTACATGTGTGGATAACTGTTATCCACCTGTTCAACTTACATAACAAGAATGCTCTACTTTGGCAGACCCATCACTTGATGATATAAGTTTATTACAGTCATTAGGTTGGAAAGACATAAACTTAATATTCAGATTGAGGGATTAAACATATATGTCAATTATGAATGTATACTAATGAACAAATATATATTATATGCATCTCATACATAAAGGAATCAACATTAGCATGTCTCAAATTAAAACAAAACAAAACATATCATAAACATAATCTCAAGATAAAATATTAAAATTTCTCTTTGTTAAATCTTAAACTGCCCAAAACGCATTCGAACCTTTCGAATTCGGCCTTAAAATGCACTAGGTAGTATCCCGCGCTTCGCGCGGCCTGTTTTAAAATTTTGTTATTATAATTGAAGAAAAATAATATAATTCATATATAACCTTTAATATTTTTACCTATAAATAAAAATAAATTATTTTTTTCTCAAATTTTATTTTTTAGGTTTAAGCTTAGTGTTTTAAATAAAATACATATAATTTTAATTAAAACTAATAAGTTATACGGAGTAGTTAATTACGCATGATCAACGTTTTACAAAAAACTGTAATTGATCAAATATCATATTAATTAGTATAAAATTTATTGGAATAATGCAACAACAACATTAAGCTATCAAATTATATCATTTCACGATACGTTATGTTCCAAATCAGTTAAAATATTTATTCAAAATGATCTGAATATAATTTTATGTAATTTTTAATTTTGTCTTTATAACGTTTGATATTTATTTATCAAACATATAGGGTCCAAACTAAATTTATTCAAATGTTTTGGTTGTGTCTTACATGTGCTATGTGTCAAACATATATATAAGAAATTTTTTTTTAACAACTTTATATAATGATGTTTAAGAGTTTACCCATAAATAAAATAGGTTGAACTTACTCAAATATTATTTTTATAAGATAACATATAAAATATTTAACTAAAAGTAATATCTAATTAGTCATAATCTATGTTTTATTCTTGACTTATATATATTTAACTGAAGATATTTACAAAAAAAATTGTAAGTGAATATCCAGTGGTACCCCTAAACATAATTAAAACATCTTAAAATACCTAAAATGCTCTAATCCGCCTCTTTAAAATGTTTAATTTATACATTTTTTATTGATTTTTTTGGCAATAATTTATCATGTCATTAAACATCGTCTACTCAATTTTAAACATATTTTCTTTACAAAATTTAACATATTAAAAACGTGATTTTTAGTAGTTTAGGTATTTTTAGAATATTTTACTAAATTTAGGGATACCACTTATATTTTCAAAAATATAGGGGCACCAAGTAGAATGCGAAGAAACACGGGATACCACATAAAACAACCCTATATAATTTTATATTACTTAATAATAATTACTTTTCTTTTATTTATTCAAACTCACTCGCGATCGCTGTGTAAATACATGCTCATTATCACAGTATTTAAACCTCTCAAAATCTCATATGTATTTAATTTGTCGCAATATAATTTTTCGTTCAATACTATCAATACATCTTAGTAGTTTTTTTTTTTTAAGTTTTGTTTTTAATAAATATAATGACTATTCCAAATATATTTTTCTTAACAAATTTAATGGTCTAAGTTTTATAACTTTCTCAAAATGTATTTTTACATAAAAGTAAAATATTGTAAGATACTCACTTTAATCATCTCTACATATCAAAATATGTTAATAAACATAATGAAAATTATACTCGATTGAAAGCATTTTTCGCAATGAACATTTTTATTTACAATTTAGACTTTTTATCAAAATATTTTTTTAATAAATTTAGAATCAAATCAACGTCATTCTTTAATGTAATTTTATAATAAAACATTAAATTATAATTAATATTTACTAAGATTAATGCTACATTTATTATGTTCATATTAAATGATTAACTGTAATTAATACTTGTCATTAATGCTGTCTGGGACACGTGGCACATCCACAATATTTCAACCCGATTTTATATAAATATATATATATATATATATATATATATATATATATATATATATATATATATATATATATATATATATATATATACCCCGCTTTGATCTGTTTTAGAATGTCGTTTACATGCGAAAAACACTACTTTTTCATCAAATCCGATGACTCGAAACTGATAAACAATATTTACGAAACAATTTCAATAAATCGTGTTCTCTAATTTAATCTTATAAATTAATCGCAAATAAATATGAATTTAAGGGCAACAACATATATCAAATATATATTGAGATTTAAATTAGACAAATTAGTCCCCTAATCAAATTAGGATTAACACAAATTAAATTAGGTTTTAGATGTTAACTAACATTAACACTCGCATAATATCGTCATATATTATAAATAAAACACTAATCAGATTAGAAAACCAGATGAATGAATTTATCATAGTCAAAATCACGACGCATACTTACATTCAATAGGTAACATACGTCAAATTAACTGTGACAATTAAAAGCAATTGTGGCTAAGTGAATTTAAACAAAACAGATGTCCAACCCACTCACAAAGTCAACTCGTAATGAACATGCATCACAAAGCACAATGCCATATAATTCATGTAACTGAAAAACGAATCTACGAACAAGCTTCTTAATTTAATTCGATTTTAACAATACATATTTGGCTCTGATACCACTGAAGGAATTTGTTAGTACTTAAAACGATTTTAATAGACAAATCTCCAGGACCATATGCATGTTAGAAATCAGAATTAAACATAACTAAAAGGACAATCGAATTACCTCGCAGCGGAATTAATCCGTGAGCAAATAATATCCAGCAAATAAGAAAAATAAGAAAAATAAGAACCGGATCAGAATAACCCAACTGCTACAAATAATCACGAGCACTCCAATTGTAGTGTCTCCACTAGTATCCACACGTATGAATAGGAGATACGATTTGTATGCTAGTACACAAGGTAGGGTTTGTTATTTCTCACAGAGGAATTGGATGGATGAAACTGACTCCCATATATCTCTATATATAGGAAAGCAAAGACTCAGTTTCCTAACCAAACCCTAACTTTAATCGCACCTGGGCCTAATCTAATTAGAGCCCTATTTCCATATTTCAGTCCGACTGGAAAAAGGAAACACCGTATTCATCTTGTGTGTGACTCAATGGGCCCGTTTAATTCTACACGAGTCCTTAAACTCATTTAAGACTCGGTCCGTAAGCGGCTTCTAGCAAAACGTTACGGTTAAATAGAATATAAATCGGGTTACCTTAATTGGACCTGGACATAAATCCAACAATTGCAACCCGAAACCGACCCGACCCGAAGATGACCCGTAACCCGACATGACCCGATGACCAGTGACCCGAAACCGACACGACCCGACTCGTAACTCGACTTGACCCGGTGATAAGTGACCCGAACCCGACCCAGACCCAAGCCGATATTGTCCCGATTAAATTGATGAATCGGCAATTATTAAGCTTAATATTGATCAAAATGAATGTGATTTTGTAATTAGATTGTTATGTTTGACTTAATAATGAAGTAATTAAACCAAATAATGCTTAAAAACTAAATTTAATTGTCAAAAATTGAAGTAATGTGATAAAGTAACCGGACCCGACCTAAACCCGACCCGACCCGATACATCATTTGACCCGAAATGACCCGACCCGATAATGACCCGACCCAAACCCGACCGGACCCGATACATCATTTGACCCGAAATGATTTGACCCGATAATGACCCGATCCGACCCGAAAGGGGTAGCTGACCCGATATGACCCGAACCGGATTGATCCGACCCGACTGACCCGATTTCCACCTCTACTTATCCTTGGTGTTTGTTTCAATTCCGAGTCGTATAGGTTTGAAACACAACTATAAAGTTAAAATATGTAAAATACAATATCTTAAATAATAATTTTTAATATTATAAAATCATGAAATTAAAGATTTAATCAAATAATTATATAAAATTTCATTTATAATATTGTCATAATTTATATATTCACTTTTTACTTTGTTATAATTTGATACCTATAGAGTCGTAGTATAAGACCCACCCATTAAATTAAATCAATGATGACTTTCTCCATTTCCTAAAAGAAATGGAGGGTCCATTTCTTTTTAACGGACAAGATTTCATTTGGGGTCGATCCAACGCTTTGGGTTTTATCGCGATAAATAAAGGCAAAAGATAGTAAAAAGAGGAGTGTAATATAATATTACGTTGTGAGAGAGAAATGGAATCTCCATTTCTTCCATACTCAAATTAAATGTCCAGGAAACCAACTCCATTACACCATTAATTCTCTCTTCACCTTTCTCAACTTGTCATGTTGATTGTCAATAATAATTCTCTCATAAGGTTGAGTATAAAGCTCTCTAATCAACGCTGTGATCCGACTGACGTATCTCTTGCCATACAGCTATGACATTGTAGGATATTATCAGATTGGGTAATGCGGAAGTGTTTGGTACACGAGAATAGTTGACCATCCCCCTTAAACTATAAAAGATTAAGAGATTCTAAAGTTTTTCCGCCTAAATGAATTAGGCTATAAATGAGTTTCATAACATCATAAACATATATCTATAATTGGATCATCCTGATTAATTTCGACTTTAGCTATTAATGGACTTCATAATATCATATCTACAAGACTACAACTTAACCATACTGATTAATTTCATACAATAAGTCAATAAATAATTCTATGCTATTTAAAAAAGGTAATAATATTCTTTTAACTTGCATAGACATATTACAGGATATTCTTATTTTGTTATATGCATGAAATTGCACTAATTATATGTACAATGTGATATAAATATTTTACTATTATTATTTTTAAAACTAAACATTATGAGCAAGAACATTTTTTGAGGAAACATTTTCTAATTAATTCTATTATTCTATCTTTTGATAATAACGTACTACGGGTTGAGAGTATCATAAATTGTTATTACTTCTAGACATAAATTGTTATTACTTCTAGAAAAAAAAAAAAAAAAAAACTTACTTATGATATTTTTTTTCGTAATTGCTAAATCTTACACATGTTTTACTACATCCTACACATTTTATCACTTTCTTTCCACTATTACCCTTTCTCTAAAAAAAATCTTGCCCTCACTACCCAGTAGCCACGATACCCAATGACCCAAACCCTGTCGCCGCCACCTAGCTGCAGCCACCGCCTTCGGTCCCACCCAAACCACTGGTTGATGCGTCGGAAGTAGGAGATTTCGCCGATATCCCTTGTGCGCCATCATGTAATCGTTCCCAAAATCGCAACCCACCATTAATTCGAAACCCTACCATTTATGGCACCAAAACGCTGCCGTCAACATAAAAATCGAGATCTATAGTGTGACCGGAGGAGTGCCGTGATCAGATTACACCCTCAATCCCTACCCATAATCCCTACCCACCGTCACTTTGTGCATGTTTTTCGTTATTTTCTTTGTGTTCACATCTTGTCAATATGAATCACAATCCCTTCCTGGGAAAAGAATGATCCAATCTTCATAATTCATTACTAGTAACATTTTACACACTAAAGAAATTAATAGTCAAATTGAATGCGTTGGTCGTGCTTACCGGCGGTGGCCTTGACACCATAAATTTGAAACAGTTGACAACGTTCTTCCTTTCTCTCTCTTTCAAAGGGTTGTTTGTGTTATAAAATGGAGGGGGTAAAGTCGTAAAAACTTAAAAAAGTGTGTAGGATTAAGTAAAAATGTGTGTAGGATTTAGCAAGTCCCTTTTTTTTTTACACTTTAATTTAATATCCATCTTTGCTCCATACTATATTAAAACTTAAATTTTGGTAACTTTTTTTTTAATTGTTTATATAACGCCTTTAGTGGATACAGTGATATAATTAGAAACAATGTTTTCTTAAAACAAAGTTAATAAAATAATTTCAGTAAACCGACAATGTTATACGGAGTAAAAGTGTTGAACAATCTCTTTTCTAGCTCCTAATACAAAATTACTAATAGTAAATTTTATAATTAAATTTCAAATGGAGTTAAATACCAATAGTATAATTATTAAATTATCTAATATTCTTATCTAAAATCGCGCATTTGCGCGGGATCAATACTAGTAGATGGATGATTCCTATGCAGAGGGACCCTACTGTTGACCTCTATCTATCTAAGTGTGGTATTTAAGAAAAGTGTGGTGCGCCTAACGTCGCTCTTCATTATTCAGCCTAGTCTTGAGTGTATGTTATTACAAGGCTTCACCATCACCAAAGGCAACAGCTAGCCAAAGAGCTACAACGGCTCCATTATGCATATTTGGCAAAGTATTATCTCATTGCCTTAGATAGAATATAACTGTTATATTGTGTTTATTCCTTATTTAGTGTTGTACAATATAGTATAAATAGCCATGTTCATAATGTAATTAAACAAAGAATAATCGAGAATAATAATACAATCCTATATTTCCAAATGCTTATGTATTTGCTAAATTAACATGGTATCAGAGCCCAAGGTTTAGTCCTGGGTTGTGAGGTGAAGACGGGTCCGAAAAGCGACGACGTTCCCGTCCGACGAAAAAGTGGCCACTATTCAGCAGGTCCGAAAAAAAAACGACGACGTTCCTGCGCCACGAAACAGGTTCGAAAAATTGCGGCGTTCCTGTCGATCGATCGAAAAGGAGACTTTACATGTGAGGGGGCGTGTGAAGAATCACATGTATGTCTCCCACATCGGAGAAATAGAGAAGAGTGATCTAGTTTATAATCCAAGGGCCTCCCATTGCCAATTGGTTTTGGGATGGAACCTCCTTGGACTTGTAAACTGGACACTCTCTCCTCCTCGACGGGTGCGGCCCAGGCCCGTGTGAGATTCTAACATGGTATCTTTTGCCTTATTTCTTTTCGAAAATCATTCTGCCTCCATCGTGTCTTTTTCTTCTCCTTCGACTCTAACCATGACAAACACCGACAAATCAAATAACGACAAATCGATCATCGACACATCGAAACAATCGAACTTTGCTTTTGTGGAAAACCCTGGCGCTAACATCACACAAACCCAATTCAATGGGAATAATTAGATAGAGCTTAAAGAAACGGAGTAGTTTCTTGAGTAGCACAATCGGAGTAGATTGTGGGGAATCTCGTTGTAATAGAATAATTGTAATTAAAGTTAATTACGTTATCAAATTATTAATGAGAAGTAGATTGGACGTAGGCCTATAGAATGTAGGCCGAACCAATTCAAAACCGATTGTGTTGAACTTATTTTGTTTATTCATTTCCGCTGCAATTCTTAGTTTGTCGTTTTTATTATCTTCAGCAACAGTCTACTATAATGTCACGTTGGTCTGTTGTTTGCAGTTTATACAAAGACAACAAGTTACAGTCCGTTACACTGTTGCCTTCATCATAAACAACGACACTTCTTTTAATCTCCATTTAAAAGAGGTTGTGTTAGGTATTTGAGATATAATTTCATTTAACTAACTTAAATCAATTAAGTTAAGTTAAGATTTTAAAAGGTACCTAATTCACCCCCTTCCCCTCTTAGGTACTTCGGGATCCTAAACTCTTCAATTGGTATCAGAGCCTCGTGCTCTTGATCGAGGTTTATCACCTTAGAGTTTGAATCTTGGGAAATGGATCCCTCAAAACACTCCAAGATCCCGGTCTTTACCGGTGAGAATTTTGGATGGTGGAAGCTCAAAATGGAGCACTACATTAAAAGTATTGATTATCAATGTTGGAAAATCATTGAGGACGGACCTCTTGTTATTGAGGAAACCGACATTATTACGGGTTCTACTAAAATCAAGGCCGAAAAAGATTACAATGAAAATGATTTTAAGTTGGCCGAAAAGAACTCGAAAGCAATGTCGATTCTTCAACGATGTGTAGGAGACGCCGAAGTGAGTCGGATTTCCAGATGTCCTACGGCTAAATTAATTTGGGATTCCCTTGTTCTTGCCTATGAAGGGACGTCTCAAGTTAGAAAACACCGTATTGACCTTCTCATGCAACAATATGAGATGTTTCACATGTCAAAGGACGAATCCATAAATAGTTTTTCATCTCGCTTTTCGTGTAGTATAAATGAACTAAAAAGCCTAGGAAGAAATTTCGAGTCCGAGGACACCATTCGAAAAATTCCTCGTAGTCTTACCACTAAATGGCAACCTAAGGTTACCGCCATAGAGGAAGCCAAAGATCTATCCACTCTATCTCTTCATGAACTAATGGGATCACTAATGGCTCACGAGTTCAATCTCGATAAGCACTCTAGTGAATCCTCAAGGGGAAAGAGTCTTGCTTTAACATCCTCTTCAATTGATGATGAAGATGAAGAAGAAGATGAGTTTGCTTTGTTCTCTAGGAACTTAGTTGGAATGGTGAATGGCCATGGACATAAAAAGTTCAACAATAACTACACGAAAAAACGCTTTCCAAAGAAAAGACCCTCTAACACTATTGGATGCTTTAAATGTGGTGACAAATCACATCAAATTAAAGAATGTCCTAAGTGGGATGAGATTAAGTCCAAAGATAAGCGAGATAAGGCTAAAAAGGACTACAAAAATCGAGTCATGTCCGCCATATGGGAAATGTCTGACTCCGAGGACGATGAAATCATCGAGGAGGAATTAGAGGCTAAAATGTGTCTTACAAGTTGTCTCAAGGACAAAGTCTCAAAACCTTCTAAAACCGAGCATCTTAGATGTCTTATGGCTCATCCCGACGATTCCGACTCCGATTCCGACAATGAGGTAAAACTTCTAAAGGCCAAAGCTAGGACTTACTCCAAAGACAAAGTATGTAAGCTTCTTGACAAACTCTTTGATAAGTGTCGTTCACAAACTGAAAAGTTGGATCTCATGCAAGATGAAATAGAGGAAATTGCTCAAGAAAACTTTCATCTTAAAAGTGAACTTAAGGCAACAGACAATGCGACTGTTGCCTCTGATGAGGTGAAAAGAGTAAATAAATTGAACAAGGAGTTGTCAAACGAACTAAGGTGTCTTAGGTCAAACCCCAATGATGTTTCTGATCTTGAAAATGTCAATACCACTCTGATTTTACAAATGTCTATGATAACTAAGGAACGTGATGAACTTCTAAATGAACAATCCATGTCTAAAGGTGTAATTGATGACTTAGTTGATAAGATAAAAGAACTTAAAACAACAGTGTCTCAGACTTTTGCCTCTGACAATGTCAAGGAAGTGTCAAATGAACTAGTCACTAATTTATCTAAAGAGAATGAGTGTCTCAAAGTCAACTTAGATGCTTACAAAAGGGAGATTATAATGCTTCATGAAAAACTTGTTAAAATTCAAAATGAATCTCCCGAATGTAGTTCATCTAGATCCAAAATTGTTCATTTAGATAGTTTCATATCGAGTCTTAAGCTTAATGTTCAACAAAAATCTGAAAGTTTCATAGAATTGAAATCCGAGTATGTTCTAATGAAGAAGGAGTTAGAAAATTCCAAAGAAAGGAACAAGTATCTCACCTTTAAAGTCGAGGAACTAAAGAGAGAACTTGTTGAGGCTAAGAATGTGTCTAAAAATTAGGAAGGAAGTCAAAATGTCTTAAATTTCCTCACTAATCAGTCCAAGAGATGTGACAAAACTGCCGGTCTTGGTTTCAAATGGAACAGTCAGTCCGACTGTTGCCTCAGAAAACCGGATCCAACTCAAACCGACTTTAGAAGAAGGAAATATGTTGGTCTTCCCGAGTACATTATATGCAACTATTGTGGTAAAACCGGTCATGTCTTTAATGCTTGCAAGAAAAGACATAGTGACATTAACAAAAATATTAAGGTTGTAAAACAAATTTGGATTCGAAAAGATTTGTTGCGAAATATGAAGGACAAGAGGGGACCCAAATTCATTTGGGTTCCTAAACTCAAAGTCTAATCTTGTGTAGGGCTTGGTGAGAGGCGGCCGCAATTGGTACTTGGATAGTGGATGTTCTCGTCACATGACGGGAGATAGAAGCCAATTCCTCTCACTAGAAGCTTATGATGGTGGCAAGGTAACTTTTGGCGACGACAAGAAAGGTGAAATAATAGGCATGGGAAAGGTCGGTAAGTCATCGTTACTTTGTGTCGACAATGTGCGGCTTGTCAAAGGTTTGAAACATAATCTCCTTAGCATTTCTCAACTTTGTGACAAAGGTAATATTGTGGAATTTAGTGCTAATTTGTGTCGAATAATTGATGCCACAACTCATGAAATTATTCTCGAAGGGAGACGTGTCAAAGATGTTTACTTAACCGACTTAAACACGTTATCCGGTCATACCATGTCATGCATGAGTGTAATGAAAAATTATCCTTGGTTGTGGCACAAAAGGTTTGGACATGTTAGTGCTAAAACACTTAATACTCTTAAAAGACTTGACTTGGTAGAAGGATTTCCTAACATGAAATTTGACTTTGATAAAGTATGTGATGAATGTGCTAGATGTAAACATGTTAGAAGTTCCTTTAGTTCTAAAAGAATTGTGAGTACTCTTCGCCCATTACAACTTTTGCATATCGACTTATGTGGACCAATGAGAACTAGAAGTAGAGGAGGTAGTTGTTATGTGTGCGTCATTGTTGATGATTATTCTAGGTTTGTTTGGGCACTTTTCTTGAGTTCCAAGAGTGAGGCATTTGATGAATTTTTAATTTGGTTGAAAAAGATTCAAAACAAACTTGATCTCAAACTTGTTTCCATAAGAACCGATCATGGAACCGAATTCGAAAATTCATCATTTAGCGCTTATTGTAATGACAATGGTGTAAACCATAATTTTTCGGCTCCTAGAACACCACAACAAAATGGAGTGGTCGAACGAATGAATAGGACCCTTGAAAGTATGGCTAGAACCATGTTGTTGTGTAGTAAATTGCCTAAAGACTTTTGGGCCGAAGCGGTAAACACCGCTTGCTATATTCATAATCGAGTCATGATAAGAAGCATAATCAATAAAACACCCTATGAAATTTTACGTGGTAGAAAACCCAATATCTCATATTTTAGATGCTTTGGGAGCAAATGTTTTGTTCACAACAATGGTAAAGACAACTTGGGAAAATTCGATCCACGTAGTGATGAAGCGGTTTTTATTGGTTATTCCGACCATAGCAAGGCTTATAAAGTTTATAAAAAACGAACCATGCTAATTGAAGAAAGTGTCCATGTCATATTTGATGAATCTAGCATTCTTGGACAGGTACAAAATGATGGAGAAGATGATGAAGATGATGAAGATGACGATTTTGAGATAGGTCTTGTGAGAAAAGACTTTGTGTTTGAGGATGAGGAGGCTCCAATCAATGACGTTAGGCAACAGTCACAGACACTGTTGCCAAGCACCAATCCAGGGGGAACAAACAGAGACACCGTTGCCTCTGATTCCACACCTCATTCAGCAACAGTTCCCACGACTGTTGCCTCCACTTCCGAAACGAATGACCTCGGACACTCGTTGCCTCGGGAGAATCCTCGGACACTATTCCGATCCTTCCTCTAATCAACAGACAACGAGTCTCGTAGATCATTTCCTCTGAGGGGGAACAAAATGCCTTTGTCCCAAGAAAATGGAAGCATCAAAGCTCTCATCCTCTTTCCAACTTAACAAGTGACTTAAATTCTGGAATAAGAACAAGGGCATCTTTACACAACTTTTGCGCTCATAATGCCTTCTTATCCCAAATCGAGCCTTCAAATGTGACTATCGCCTTAGCCGATGATGATTGGCTAGTTGCCATGCAAGAGGAACTAAATCAATTCAAAAGGAACGAGGTATGGCACTTAGTCCCTAGACCACCCAACCATACCGTCATTGGTACTAGGTGGGTCTTTCGCAATAAGCTTGATGATTCGGGTGAAATTGTAAGGAATAAAGCTAGGCTAGTGGTGCAAGGTTATAATCAACAAGAGGGAATCGATTATGATGAAACCTATGCACCGGTAGCCCGGCTTGAAGCCATACGATTACTCATTGCTTTTGCGGCTCACAAAGGCATTAAACTCTTCCAAATGGATGTCAAAACCGTTTTCTTAAATGGATATTTGGAAGAAGATGTCTTTGTGGAGCAACCTCCGGGTTTCTTAGACAATGATTTTCCTAAACATGTTTTCAAATTAGACAAAGCTCTTTATGGTTTAAAACAAGCACCTAGGTGTTGGTATGATAGGTTGTCTAAATTTCTCATTGAAAACGGTTTTAGAAGAAGTTCCGTTGATAAAACATTGTTTTAAAGACACAGTCTGCTGAACTGTTGATTGTCCAAGTATATGTTGATGATATTATATTTGGTGCAACTAATGAACTTCTTTGTGTCTACTTTTCGGAACTAATGAAATCGGAATTTGAAATGAGCATGATGGGTGAGCTAGGATTCTTTCTTGGGCTCCAAATCAAGCAATCTAAGGATGGAATCATGATCCATCAACAAAAGTACATTAAAGAAATGCTCAAGAAATTTGGGATGACTCAAGGTAACTCTCACGATACACCTATGGTACCCGGTTCCAAATTGGACAAAGATGAACGTGGTAAGAATGTTAGTGAAAAGGTGTATAGAGGTATGATTGGATCGCTACTTTACCTAACCGCTAGTCGTCCCGATGTTCTCTTTAGTGTTTGCTTATGTGCTAGGTTCCAAGCAAATCCGAAAGAATCCCATTTCAAAGCGGTTAAACGAATTCTTCGGTATTTGATTGGAACACAAAATCTTTACCTATGGTATCCCTTATATTGTCCCTTTGATCTTATAGGTTATTCCGATGTGGACTATGCGAGGTGTACGGTGGATCGTAAAAGTACATCCGGTGTTGCTACTTTCTTGGGCCCATGTCTTGTTTCTTGGGCTTCAAAGAAGCAAAATACGGTCCCTCTTTCTACGGCCGAAAGCGAATATGTCAGTGCAGCGTACTATTGCTCTCAACTCTTATGGGTGAGACAACAACTTTCCGACTTTGGTATGTTTTACGATTCCGTCCCCATTATGTGTGATAATACAAGTGCTATAAACATTTCAAAAAATCTCATCCAACATTCACGAACTAAGCATATTGAAATCCGACATCGTTTTCTTCGTGATCATGTAGAAAAAGGTAATATTAGTCTTAAATTTTGTAAAACCGATGATCAAATTGCGGATATTTTCACTAAACCACTTGCAAGAGCACAATTTGAAAAACTTAGGTTAGAGGTTGGCTTGATTAATAACATGTAATCACTTTATTTATTCACATTATCTCATATGATTGACTAATTAGAGTGTATAAGTGCAAAATTTGATCACCCTAGCAAAGCATTTTAAGAAACCTGGTTGATGATTGTGTTTAAGTGTATTTATTCAAATTTGTGTTTATCTTCCAAAGATTTTTGTATTTGATGATAATGCAAGTCTTCCTCTACACACCTCCATAAAACTCCCACCCACTGCCCAAATCCTATTAAACCTCATCTAACATCCTTCATTACTCTTCCCTTTTAAACCTGATAAACCCAACATACATTTTAAACCCTCCATCACCTCCAAGTTAAGTCAACAATGGCAACCACCCACATCTTCATGACCTCGTAATCCATGATAGTTACAATTTGACCTTGAAGAAGAGGAAAAGGAAAATTCACTCCAAATGCTCATCGACTTGCTCTTGAACGCCATCGCCAAAAGCGATCCAAGGTGACATGATCTGAAATCGTCCCAAAAAAAAAAACGCTGCTCTTCATTCATATGCTGAAACGAAATATATGAATATGATTGAAGATGACCCAATGATTACAAAGGTTTGTGTGAAAGTTTCCAATAATCTTATGTTGGATTGAAGAAAAGAAAGTGGGAAGAAATCAAGGGTTTTGAATGTAAGGGATGAAGGAAAAGGTATCTTAATTGAAGAAATTAAGAAGGAATTTGTGGACATATGTCAAGATTAGATCTAAATTGAATACTCAACCGATTACAAAGCTTTCCAAGAGTGGAATTTGTGTGTTCAACAGACCGCCGAAAATCATTTTTGCTCCGGTCATTGTTTTGCGTTCTCCGGGAATGAATCTTCCTCAACTTTGAAACCCGGTTTATCCTAAGCCTAACCCACAAATTAGCCCCTTATTTTGCTCACTTGCTTTATTATCTTATCTTAAGTTATTTGGTTTATTTACATTAATTTGCCTTCATATGTTTAAATACTCTCTATATCCTAACCTTGGTGCTTTGTTGTGTCCGTCTTCTTTTGCCTTCACTCTCTTGATGATGTCAAGAGGGAGAAGTGGATCTATAATGTGTGCGGATGGTATTGTTCATACTCTTGCTAGTGTTCATAAGTGTTTAATATTAGTAATTTTATTCTTGTGTTTACTCTCTTTAATTTCTAATATGATCTTATCTCATTGCTCACTAATTCTAATGACTAGTTGATTTTGATTATCTTGTTAAGGGGGAACCAAAAGGGGAAAGACACATTATATTTGGCTTGTCATCATCAAAGGGGGAATTTGTTGAGCTTATTGTGTTGATGATGACAAACCAAATGTTACTAATGTTTTTCTTAAGTTTTCTTAATAGGATTTACAAAGATTGATGATGATCAAAGTAGAATGAAGCCAAGGATGAAGATCGTCTTGTATTGTTTAAGGGTCCATAGGTTCGAGTTAGAAAAATATTAACTTTGCTATACTGAGGTAACAGTGTCGCCCACTGTTACCTTCCTGGACGGATGAACCATTATTTTCAAAAGGAATATATTTCTCTTTTATTTAATTGTGGCATCTCATCTAACTAATTTAAGTAATTAGATTAGTTAGTAAGATGTAAGTTTTGCCTAAACAAGTTAAGATTCCAAGTTTGTGTTTTTGAAAGCTTTTTAAAGACTTCCCCTATTTGTCCAAGTGACATGTGTGACTCTTGGCAAAGAAGGAAAGAAAACCTTTCTTGCTTGATTTTTTGACTACCCATTTTGGTGCAAGGAAAATGCTTTTGACTGAAAACTTGTGGCTTACTAAACTTGATTTACTTTATATTAATTTAATATAAAGTAAACTCCACCCTTCTTCCTCTATATAAAGAGATGCTCCTTCTTTGCATAAAACACACTTTCATAGCTTATAAAATCTGAGAAAGAAATTGAAAACCTTTGCAAAACCCTTAATGCTTTCAAGTATTTAAAATCTTTTAAATTGCAAGTTTTTCATATTTCTTACAAGTCTCAAAAAATGGTTCATTTATTTAAGTATGGCTTAGCTTAATGTCTTTCTTCTCTTAGTTGATCGAAAATTGATCTCTCCCGTTCTTAAGTGAACAACTTAGAGATATTTGATCCTATAACTATTTGAGAACTAGATAGAGCTTAAAGAAACGGAGTAGTTTCTTGAGTAGCACAATCGGAGTAGATTGTGGGGAATTTCATTGTAATAGAATAATTGTAATTAGAGTTAATTACGTTATCAAATTATTAATGAGAAGCAGATTGGACGTAGGCCTATAGAGTGTAGGCCGAACCAATTCAAAACCGATTGTGTTGAACTTATTTTGTTTATTCATTTCCGCTGTAATTCTTAGTTTGTCGTTTTTATTATCTTCAGCAACAGTCTACTATACTGTCACCTTGGTCTGTTGTTTGCAGTTTATACAAAGACAACAAGTTACAGTCCGTTACACTGTTGCCTTCATCATAACCAACGACACTTCTTTTAATCTCCATTTAAAAGAGGTTGTGTTAGGTAATTGAGATATCATTTCATTTAACTAACTTAAATCAATTAAGTTAAGTTAAGATTTTAAAAGGTACCTAATTCACCTCCTCCCCCTCTTAGGTACTTCGGGATCCTAAACTCTTCATATGGCTTGATATTCGATCTCGTTTTTGTCAAAATAATGATGCTCGGATTTATCGTTTGCAAGCTGATTTATTATCTTGTAGACAAGAGTCGAATGAATCCCTTATGAATTACTATGGCCGCCTGATTAAACTTTGGGATGACCTTATGGAAGCCGATCCCCTACCCCCTTGTCCTTGTAGTCCATGTACTTGTACTTGGGTGTCTATAATCACTGAGCGTCGGGAAAGACAGAGGGTCCGGGAATTTCTGATGGGTCTCGATGAGAAATACGATAATGCCCGGTCACAGTTACTAGCGTTATCTCCCCTGCAAAACCTCAATACTATTTATAACAGGCTCCTTCAAGAGGAGAGTATGCGTCAGTTTACGATCCCAAAAACCCTAGATCGACCTGATACTATGGCATTTGGCACTCGTCTGACCTCTGGTTCACGTCCACCTAGTCGTGACTCTCGTCTTTCCAAACAACCCACTGATGACGAACCCGCTCGACCCTACTATATTGCTTGCTTACGCAATGGACATCTCTATACGGTTTGTTATCGTTATACGGGGGAAATTTCCCGAATGGTGGGGGGATAGACCACGCGACCGAGTTTACAATAATGAGGTGGATATGAGTAGAACGGTTGTCCCGGATGTCCAAGGCAGGGCACGGTGGGAACAGCTTAAGAAAACAGGGGGTTCTCGTGATAAGGCAGCCGGCTCTCGTGCTAACACTTCGACTGGTAATCCTCGGGTTAATATGGTGGCTGGTAACTCTCATGCTAATACCACATCCGGACAGCTTGACAAAATTGATCTCAATGCACTAACTTCAACTGAGCTATACGAGATACACCAGCTTTAGCAAGCACGAAAATCGGCGTCTGGTTCCGGTTCGGTTGAGAATCTCAATGGTAATTTTCTCTCTTCTTTTTCTTGGATTATAGACACAGGCGCGTCCCATCATATGTCGGGATGCCGTGATTTTTTTTCGAACTTACGTGTTATGCAGCCTCTATCCGTGGGTCTCCCTAATGGGGACTTAACAATTGCATCTCATATAGGTGATATCGTATTCTCTCCTAATCTTATTTTAAAAGATGTTTATTTTTCGGATAAATTGAATTGTAATTTGATATCCGTTTCTAAGCTTTTACTTGACAAAAATCTTACCATTCAATTTTCATATAATATGTGTCTTATACAGGACCGTTCCTCGGAGATGACGATTGGAGTTGGTGAGCAAGTGGATGGACTATACTATTTAGCCGACATTCGACATCAACCCATTCGTCTTAACACCGTAGGACACTCCCTTTCTCATGATATTTGGCATAGGAGGTTGGGGCATCCCTCTACTTCCGTTTTAAATTTACTTCCGTTTTTTAATAATTGTGCTAAAACTAATTTTTCTAGCACCACTTGTGATATTTGCCTTCGGGCAAAACAAACTCGTTCTAATTTTCCTATTAGCTCGAACATTGCGGATAATGTTTTTGATTTGATCCACTGTGATTTATGGGGACCTTACACTATTAATGCTTCTTGTGGTTCGAAATATTTTTTAACTATCGTAGATGATCATTCACGGTCCACGTGGGTATATCTTTTAAAACGAAAAAGTGATACTCGTCAAACTCTTTTACACTTCTTTTCCATGATTGAACGTCATTTTCACAAGAAAATTAAAATTTTAAGAAGCGATAACGGCACCGAATTTACAAATTTATCGGATTTTTTCTTTGAAAATGGCATTTTATTTCAAACGTCTCAAGTTGACACTCCTCAAAAAAATGGGTGTGTCGAACGCAAACACCGTCATATTCTTAATGTGGCGCGTGCTCTTTTATTTCAAGCCTTTTTACCTACTTCCTTTGGGTCGAATGCATCCTTACCGCTGTCTATCTCATTAACCGAACACCTAGCGCCAAACTAAACGGCAAAACTCCATACGAAGTACTCTATCAAAAAACCCCACCAATGACCCATTTAAGAGTGTTTGGGTGTCTTTGTTATGCGCGAAACACCAATAGAGCTAAAGATAAATTTGCCCCTTGAAGCACCAAATGTGTCTTTTTAGGTTACCCGTTTGGGAAGAAGGGTTGGTGTGTCTACGATTTAACCATAAACTCTTATTTCTCATCCCGTGATGTTATCTTTATCGAAACCACATTCCCATATCAAACTTTGAACCAACCCGGCCCGATTCTTAACTCCCCTGAAATCGACACTCCTCTCGACATTATACCCATCCATGCCACCGAACCAGCTACCACACCCGAACCTATAATCTAAGCAACACCGACACTCCCTCCACCGCAACCAACACCCACCGATTCCTCCTCTTCCCCTAGCAGCGAACCACCCATCACCACCTCCGACACAAACACCTCGACTATCCCAGCTACCGACACGGGTCCTCCCCCAAGTACCGAACCTTCTCCTACCCCCGAAATGGGCAAAGGGAAAAGACATAAGATTCCTAGCTCCCGACTCAAAGATTATGAACAACCACCCCGACGTCCATCCACTCACCTCCTCGTCTCCTCATCGTCATCTCAAGGGACCAGGTATCCCCTCTCCCATTTTATTTCCTACGATAAATTTTCCGCTAACCACAAGTGTTTTTATTAGGAATATCGTATATTATTAGATATACGATATTCCATAAGTCAAAGATTTTATATTCGGTTGTTATCTTAGCGATATTTTAGCGATTGCGTTCACATATACATTGTAACTATATAAGCCGATATTCACAAATCAATAAGATCATCGCTTTCCCTTCTATTCTCTTATCTCTCTGTCACACGTCCCGATGTGACTTATGCTGTTCATATACTCTCTCGTTTTCTTCATCAATCTCGACAAGAGCATATGGACGCCGCCCTACGAGTTGTTCGGTATCTTAAGGGCAGCCCGGGACAAGGCATTCTTTTGCGTGCCGATAGTACTATCTCTCTTTCAAGCTGGTGCGATTCTGATTGGGGAAGGTGTCCCTCCACTCGCAGGTCCGTCATAGGTTGGTTCATTTCTCTCGGCAATTCACCTGTGTCGTGGAAAACAAAGCAACAAACTACTGTTTCCCTTTCATCCGCCGAAGCAGAATATCGCTCTATGGCCAATACTCTCTGTGAATTAAAATGGTTGCAGGGTCTATTGCTCGATTTGGGCGTCTCCGTACCACTCCCTATAACAATGTTTAGTGATAGCAAGTCCGCTATTGATTTAGCTCACAATCCCGTCTTTCATGAACGGACCAAGCATATAGAAATCGACTGTCACTTTGTCCGCGATGCTATTCTCGGTGGCTTAATAGCTGTGTCCCATGTCTCGACAACGGCTCAATTGGCCGATATCTTCACCAAAGCGTTGGGAGCTCCTCATTTTCAGTCTCTTCTTCGCAAGCTGGGCATTCTTGATCTCCATGCTCCAGCTTGAGGGGGTATGAGGAATATCGTATATTATTCGATATACGATATTCCATAAGTCAAAGATTTTATATTCGGTTGTTATCTTAGCGATATTTTAGCGATTGCGTTCATATATACATTGTAACTATATAAGCCGATATTCACAAATCAATAAGATCATCGCTTTCCCTTCTATTCTCTTAACAGTTTTCTAGCGGCCGTGACTAGCAACCACGAGCCTAGCACCTTTCGTGAAGCAATGCAGGTATCACAGTGGCGCGACGCTATGAAACTCGAGGTCGAAGCCCTTGAGCGCAACCAGACTTGGACACTCGAAGATCTTCCTCCAAATAAAAAGGCAATTGGCTCGAAATGGGTTTATAAAATTAACATATGTCCTATACAGGACTACGTTGTGTAACTTTAACTTTGGGTTACTATTCGAGTGTAATACCTATCATTGTTAGAGGATGAGTTGCTGAATGATTGACTTGCATTCTCAAGAGGAGATCACACACAGCTTTGCCTTGTCATAAACTATATATGATTGTAGCCTCACCGTTCATGCTTATGTTCCAGGTACCTCATATACTTGCTTGTTTGCAACCTTAGATTTTTAACACATGGAATGTGTCTGGAATTTTACATTCAGATGGTGTTTCATGTTTGTTATCGATTTGACCCAACTGCAAGTCTTCAATTTCGGAAACATAAAACTAGATTCATGTTTGTTTAGGAAGAACTATGGGTTGTAATTAAAACTCCACAAGTCTTTTAGCGTCTAGGCCAATGTTGTCGAATTTGTATCATTTCTACTACATCTGTAGATGTGATGCAAAAATGCACGACTGTTTGCAATCATAATATTCAAAGTCGTAAAATATCTTCACGGAGTACAACAAGCAAGGGACGAGTTGTATGTATTATCTTACATACTGCATACACACTATACAACAGCAACAAGGAAACACTACTAACAATAACAATGGTATACATATCAAGTTTGATAGAGTAGCAGACCATCTCAGAGTTGCTAACGATAACATTAAGTCAGTGTGTGCCTCATGTTCCTGCCTTGAGCCGACGAAACTCACCCAGAGCCCATATCGGGAAAATGTTGCGATAGTTCCCATAACTTAGTGTGCAGTTCTTCATGAATGCACCACTTATTTCCTGTATGAATTAAAGCAACTACATTTTAGCATTATGTTACAGTCTAAAATTTCTACATTTTAGCATTGTAAGAGTCTAGGAGATAAGAGTATAATAACTCGTTAAAACTGTTGACGTTTCTTATACTTGTCATAGCAGCAGTTACCAGTTGGTCGACAAGGTGATTTCCTAAATGGTCTGTAATGTGTTTTCAACATAAGCGAGTGTGATGCCTTGCTCTGTCATAGACAGCATTGGAACAACAAGAAGGTTTTGAAGTAAAGAAACTGGAAGAAGATGAGTTTTATGTACAAGTAGAGAAGCAATCACCTGTTGTGGAAAGTCACCATCTTCCAGTTGTGAATTGATCAACAGTCTCGCCCCCCGTTCAATGGGGAACGGATCCACATTCCCCTATTGTATCAGAAATAATAATAATAATAATAATAGTTTGAGCCTTTGAGGATTACTTCAAAAATGAATTGCATAAAGCACATCTCTTAAAGTTATAGTGCAGGATCAACTAACCTGTCCAGCTTTGATAAGAGACAATATTGCCCATGATGTCTGCACCAAATTTGATCTGTCTCCTTCTAAATTTGTGTAAACCTGTTCCACACACCCAAATCTGTCACTAACAACATTGCTTCTAACTTCTAAGATCAGAAGCATGTTATTAATCTCAAAATACGATCATGGTAACAGTAAAATCTTTACAAAAACAGTTGCACTGCGGTGTGACCAAAGTCTTACAACGTTTTATAATTCTCTAGTGAATGCAAGAAAGTAGAGGATTGAAGTTGAACTGTAAAAGTGGAATAAGTACCTTATTTGAACAAGAGAGGTAACTCTCACCCCATCCTCCGTCAGGCAATTGCTTTGAAAGCAAGAAATCACAAGCCTTACGCAACACCTTACTATTCTGGTAGCTCCTCCCGCACGCTGCAAGCGCCTCAACAGCAAACCATGTTCCATAAGTAAAACCGATAGCCCAGCAACCATGCCTGTGTCCAAAAATCAATGCAGAAGAACCAATTTCACTGTCACTAAAGATGTTTTATAGGCAGGATGACACATTTCACCTTGCTATTAAATAAGCAATGGTCGGCCTGCCAACTTATCCCTAACCCGTCAACCCACTTGTCAGTTGGCGAAAAATATCCATGTTGGACCAGCCTATGTTTGGCCAAAACCCACATATAGTGTGACTTGTTTTTAACATATTTCCCGGCATGGAAGTCCTAGAGGAATACTCACCAGGAACCATCAGGATTCTGCGCCTCTTCGATGTAGCTTAGTCCTTGGGAAATGCAGAGTTCAACTTCATTTCGCCTGTGTTTAGGATGAAGTTTCTTGAAAAGTTCTAGGCTTTGGATTGCTGAGGATGTGCATTCAACATATCTGAAACATTTTCATGTATTCTATTAGTAAAAGCTGTAACTACTCCATCTATCTATCTATCTATATGAATTCATTGTACTGATAGTCGTAAATGATTTGGAAATTGATGATAGATGGAACTTACTCTCTTTCAATCAAAGTATCTTCAAAGAACTCTGTGGGATTAAGTTTCTGAGAATCATGAAATTTATTGCCAAAAAATTAGTTTTAAGCTCAACTAATATTATGTACTCTGGTACTAAAATAGCAGTAACGACATTGAAGGTTTAATCTATTTACCTCTAGCCAGCGGAATGCTCTCTGGGGCTCCCAAGCTGGAAAACCGCCATTCTCGCTCTGAAATAAACAACATAAGGAATGAATTCAGTGATGAGTAATTTTGAGTTAAAAAATGAGATTAACAATGTGATTACTGGTTGCAAATATTTGCAATTAATTCACAAGGGTGGGTAGAACTAAAAGTTTACCTGTAGGGAAAGAATGAGGTTAACTGCGTCATATAGTCGGTCTGCTTCAATTTCGTCTCCCACCAGTTCCGAGGGCATTTGAGATAGTTGAAGTGCAGCCTGTAGGCGAATTGTTTATATTAATAACATGTAGAAGTAAAAACCGTACTCCACAATATAAACTTGGAGTGGTCTGGATAAATGAGTAAATGAGTAAATTGTGAAGTACCTTGAGCCCTTCCCCGGTACAGTCAGAAACCTGCCAACCATGATCTTGTGTTGAGAAGGTCCAGCCACCTTTAGAAATATGTCTATACATCTTTTCAAAGTTTCCTGAAGGGTTTTCCCTGACCTGATGTCATCATAAAGGGCATCCCAGGCCACACTTAAATCAGAGACTGGCAGGATTTCGCCTTTGGCAAATTCTTTTCAGTATAAATGCAAAAAAATATACCTGTGATGCCTTGACAAAATCATGTGCTTTTCTGAGTGTTGGTGCATACTCTTTAGTGAGATCACTTGCAAATATTGCTTGGATAGCTAAGGCTTGGTCCCACATTTGGGAGCCAAAACTCTGTTACCAACATTTTTAAAAATTAGCGTATCCAAACACTCGATTCTTTGTCTTTCGAGTATGATGGGAAAAAGCATACAAATTCACTAAATTGAAGTAGCAATTATCGATTCACTTGTAGATGAAATTTCATGACCAGGTAATGCTGCTATCAGGTGAGGATTAAGGTTTTCGAAATTAAGAAAAATGTACCTGCATCTTCATTCCGTCTTCAGCAAGCCAGAGATAATCAGGAATTCTAGCAAGATGTTTGTTATAAGCTACAGAATTAGGATGTTCGACCCAACAAGCAATCAAACAAAGAACCTTTTCGACACAACCAATGCAGAGGTATCTGCTATTAATGTCCTCATAGTGTACATGCTCCATGGCGATTTTCAATGCCTTGTTTCTCAACTTGGTCAAGGGCCAACGGTTTAGTAATGGCTCCGCAAAATGGTGAAGGAATCCCCACAACATGTCTTGCATCAATGGATGTGGGTAGTATAAATCCTCCTGCATGTAATTGTGATTAGTTAGCTATACTTATATATATATGTTCATTTCATTTTATGGAGGAGCGCGATGGACAGACATGTACCTTGGCACATGAATTTCTGGCCTTGTTCCAGTCTACTTGATCATAAGGTTGAGTGTAAAGCTCCCTCCTCAGTGTCTTAACTAGTGCAGTGATTGATCCAACAAACCTTTTGCCATACAGATATGACATTGGCATATAAACCAACCTACAATAGCATAACATTTTTCCTGCATCCAATATTATTATTTAGTCCAATAATAATCTCATTCAAATTAACCATCTAACCAAAACCTTAAGGCCGGTCTCAATATCAAGTACCTGGATGTAGCGGTAAAATGTTGGGAAGCAACCAAAACTCTGGTGGCATGGGATTGCATCCATCCCATTCATACACTCCAAGAATCTATATATCCAATATATTAATTAATATGAAACGGTGTCAACATGCATTATATAGAAAAACAGAATTGCGTACCGTGAGCCAAAATTTACCCCAAGAAGGGGTAAAAGTGAGACCACCATGGTCAAGTATCCAGTCGCGGCCTCGAGGCATGGCATCATTATCACCAGAGTTAGGTCCTTCTCCGAGCAATCGTAGTGCAATGTAGTTAAGTGCTGATCCAAACATGGTGCTGTGTCCTTCAATGTGAAATCCCCATCCTCCATCCTCATTCTACATACATTACATAATAATAATAATAATAATAATACATACATACATACCATTTTCATCTTACTTGTCATTTTCTCTTATCTTGCATTTTGTTTATGTATTAATAAGAAGTTAGGTTAATGAGAGGGTGATGAAGAAGAGGTGTTTAAAGCATTATGACGTGTCAAATGTGAATGATTGTAAATTTGCTGTAATACCTGATGATTGTAAATATAGCGTTTGATTTCTTTTTGATGCTGATGAGATAAGATAGTAGAGAGATCTCCAGTGATGTATAGGGCTATCACCTGAATTTTTCAAAATGGATACATTAATCCATGGAGATGGAGTACATACTAGTATACACTACTTAGGAGGTAAACTTACAAGGGGAGGAAGGAAGAAAAGGGGGCCAGCAGAATCAGCAGGCCAATGTCCATCATGAGCCTGAATACTGGAATAGTAGATAATGGATCTCTTCAATGTTGTACTTAAACTTTCTTTGCTTATAATTTCCTCGTTGCCCTTTACTTTTATAGCTCCAGGGATACCACCAATACTACTACTTGACCTCTCTTTTCTCAGCTACAATAACACCACCATTTCATTACGAGTACTCTAAGTCCATCATCCATCCCGCCTTCAAATCAAAAAAATAAAATGAACATAATTTAACATATTATACCTGCATTCTAGCGAGGTGATCAGAACTCTGCTTAATTGTAAAACGATTTGCATGAAATTCCTCTTGTACGCGTTCAACCTCAGCTCGTTCCTCTGAGGTACCGCCCACAGGGTCAAACTCCCAGTGTTGTCTACCAATATGATGGTTTACACTAACCAGCCATGGGTCTTCGTCGCCTTTGGCTATCTTCAACTTCCACATACTTATTACTTGTTAATTAATACGGAGTATGAATTATGATGGTATTAATATGGACTTATTATATAATTACACACACAATCACGTGAATTGTTTGTGGAGTTTGATAAGCTTATATTAGGGAGAGCAACAAAAGAATGGTGTATGAAATAGTAGTAACTTGGGGTACAAGTTTTATATTCTGCTCCTCTAACTAATACCCATTTTACATTTTATACCACGGACTGCACAACACTCAAATATACGGAGTATTTATTTTGACGTCAACAATCTTGACTTGGTAGCTTTTTACAATTGACATGCATCAAATCATATCGTAATCGTAATTTGTAGTCAAATCTTGGTTTGCATTACAAAATGACGTGAGATACGAGATTTTAATCAAAAGAGACTATAATATCCTCCCCGTTCCCACCAGCGGTTTACTTTTCTATTTTAGAAATGTTTTTGATGGGGTAACTTCATCATCCACACTCAATTTGATCCACTTATCATTCAATAATTGATTCACCACTCTTTCTTTAATTTTTGTGTCAAAACCAAAAGTGAATAAATGACTGAACGGAGACGAAAAGGGTAGAGTTACACCAGGTGTATGAAGGCTCTCATACACCACCAATAATAACGCGCCATTTGTCCAACTCAAAGAATCTGATTTAATCTAATTAATCCCTTGATTCCTTCATTAATTACCCTCCCTCATTAATGTCCTCGGTTTTGCCATATATTTTATTAATTAAAAAAAACTTCTCTCCTAATTTATATTTAACTGTTATTTATTATTAATATTTTTTGTGTATTTCAATATTTATGTATGCATTTGTATACCGTATATTTATACTGAAGCGGATACATTAATTAATACGTTATATTTGTACGTTTTGCATATACGATATTAATACGTTATCTTTATACAATATATTTTGTATAATTATTTTCGCTGATTATTTTTTATATGTATTTTTCGTTTTAATTTATTATTGAATATATTTGCATTCTGTATTTCAAGGTTTTATTTTTTTATTATTATTATTGATAAATTGTTTTTGCATTTTATAAGGCACTGTTTTTACATTAAATTTTTTTTGTTTAATTTCAAAATAAAAAAAAATTTAAAAAATTTTAAAAATTTATTTTTTAATTTTCTTTAAAAAAAACTATTGGACATAATTATTTAATAAAAAATTCTTAAAAAAATGTTAATAATAAAAATTTGTTTGACATAATTATTTATGGTACAACTATTTTTATTTAAATACTTTTTTTTACAAAAAGTACACAGAAAAAACTTGTTAATAAAAAACATACCGCAACAAGGTTCGAACCTTGGACGTCTGGTTAGAAAATTATGTATCTTACCAACTGTGCTACACGAATTGTTTGCTGATAATATATAAGTTGTTATTTTTATTTTGTAATGATTAAGAAGATGAAAGGTCGTTAGGGTTTTCCCCACCTAACTTGCATTTGGCGGTAAACCATGCATTGATTGTTTTTTTTGGAGGGAAATATTGTATTATAAATATAGTCATTCCCTCCAATTTTTAATTAATCCAAAGTTCATCTTCCCTACTAAATTAATTTAACTATCCTAAAGTGAAATAACAAAAATGTCGGAAGAGTGGAAAGCCCATGCAAGAGACATTGTTTGCACGAGGTTGTTCAAAAGAAAAATAATCAAGCAAGTTGGTCCTACAAATGTCCAAAATGCTTTAACGAGAGCTAGTCCGGGTTACCATGGAAATACTTTCCTTGTCGATTTATTTGAGGAGGAATTTAATATGCTTAATTGGGGTAAATTTGAACTCGACAAAATGTATTGGAAGAAAATTGACGATGGGATAGAGATGTTAGCTACCCCTAAAGTTGATTCCTCCATTGTTAGGGTGGAGGAGGTAGAGGAGGGCGAAGTAGTGGAGGTGATTGAGGTTATAGCAACCCCTCCTAAGCCGAAGAACTCCGGTAAAGCTATGGGGAACTCGCCATGCACAAAAACCCCCGACATCCTCCCTTCAAAGATGTCCAAGAAGAGGTTCGGGAGGACTCGTCCAAGAAGGCTCAATTCTAAGAAACTTAGATTTGATTCTTGTATTGGTTGTAGTCATTAGGTTTAGTTTTTAAATTCTGTTTGTTGTTTTTTTTTTCCCTTTGTACATCGTTTTTAATATTAATGAAAGTAATTTTCTTTTCATATTACCTTTCTTTTAATTTAATTGTCCTTATAAATTAAAATTAAAAAATATAAACCAAAAAGGGCGACTGTTATCATACTCGATAAAATGGAATTAAAAAAAAATAGTGTAACTCTTACTATTCTCCATAAAATTGAATTATTAACGTTTGTCTTCCCTATGCATCTTAATTTATTTTACAGAATTCGAAAAGGCAAGTAGATTAAAATTATTAATGACCAATTATATTATTAAAAATAATAGTAAATAATATATATTTTAATTTATTTACATGTTTTTAAATAATTGAAAGTAAATATTTTATGTAATTCGTAGACTAAAGTAACATATTAATGCTGAAACATATTTTTAAATGTTAGTTTTATTAAGTTAAAATATTAAAATATAAATTTTATTATTGACAACATAATATAAATATACATTTACATTAATAAAGTAACATATTAATATAATAAATGAATATAAAAAACAAGTTTTAAAATATTAAAATATTAAAACAATCGTTAAATTGATATTAAAATATAAGTTTTTATTTGTTATGAAATAAAAAACAACAGTTAAATTGATATTAAAATATAAGTTTTTATTTTTGTTGTGTTTAAAAAACAATAGTTAAGAAATGAATGGTTTTACTGTTACTTAATTTATTTTGTTTATTAAGTGAAAATATTAAAATAGAAATATAATACAAATGTTCTACACAGCCTGTCGCGTTGATGATCATCCAAATTTTAGTCCATCATGGTTTGGTTAAAATAAAATTTTAGGGTTTATTTGGGGTTTAGGGTTTATTTGGGGTTTAGGGTTTCTAGTTTTTTAGGAGTTTTGGGTTTATAGGGTTTATAGGGTTTATTTGTGGTTTTAGGGTTTTTAGCCATATGTACGATCATATGTGTAATACGTAAGGTTAAGACGTAAATTTAAGACCTAAGGTTAAGACTTAACGTTTGATCAATATGAGTTTATATATGATTAGAACGCAAGACTTGATTAAGATACCTATGTCTTATGGTTTAAGATGTTATCGATCGTGCATTGCTATTGAGTAATCATAGCAATATACGATCAATACGAGTTTAGATACCAATGTATTATGGTCCTATGTATTATGGTTTAAGATGTTATCGATCGAACGTTGCTATTGACTAATCATAGCAATATACAATCAATACGAGTTTAGATACCTATGTCTTGTGGTTTAAGATGTTATACATCGTACATTGCTATTGACTAATTATATCAATGTACGATCAATACGGGTTTAGATGCATATGTTTAAAATGTTATAGATCGTACGTTGCTATTGACTAATCATAGCAATGTACGATCAATACGGGTGTAGATACCTATGTCTCGGGACGTAAGACATAAATTTAAGACCTAAGTTAAGTTGTTATCAATCGTATGTTGCTATAATTAGTTAATTATTCCGATCAACAGTGTAGGACTAATTTTAACAAGTTTCTAAGACTTAAGATGAGATCTTACGTTGCTATCGACTAATCGTTGCAACGTATGATCAATAGGATTGTACGAATATTTTGGCGGGAAAAGGACAATCTAGTGTTAAAACAACTTAAAAAGTGATGGTACTTAATAGTTAATCGTGGTCGTTCAGTTGTCATTAAAATATTTGATGATATTCCACATTAAATCGTGGCCGTTGATCCTATAAGTGACCAATCACAAATAAAGCCACGGATTGGTAAATATTACAACCTTTATAAGCATTTTTTTTTTGTTATCATATCAACTAAAACATAATCAGAGTCTCTCTCTAACTTCTCTCAATAATACTTATTTTCATCTCTTTCTCTATTTGTTCAACTTCTCTCTCTCTTTCTCTCAATAATACCTTTAATATTCTTAATTTTAATTTAATCCTTATTTTTGTATACGTCAAGATGGAAAACGCGACCGTTGATGTTGTTAATAGATCAATCAGAGGTAAACAAGCTTTGGTGGATGAGCTCCGTGTGACGGAGTTGGAGCATGTTTCGAGGATGAAATTCCTTATGGAACGCCGCAACCGTTGGCATGAAAGAGGTGTCAAATATTTCGACAAATCACTCGAGGCCCTCATACAATCCTTCTTAAGTGACTATCAAAGGACATACCCAGGAAGGACTTGGAGAGGGAGATCGGGGCCTTAGAGGCTATTTTGCCTTCTTTATCTTAGAAATTAGTTTTATTATTTTTCCTTAATATTGTAACCTTTAATTTAGTTTTAGTTTTAGTTTTTATTAATTTAGTTTTCCTTAATATTGTAATCTTTATTTTCCTTAATATTGTAATTATAATCTTAGAAAATTTTGTCTTGTAGTATTCCGATGTGTTTCTTTAATTTTAATTGCATTTATTAATGAACCACCACATTTTATTAATTTAATTTTATTTAGTTTAATTTAATTTAATTTATTCATGTTATGGTTCACCAAAGGTCACCATCCTTGTTATAAATACGACCGGGGAGTTAAAAGAAGAATCACCTTTCTCCCTAACCTTTTCTTACTCATTCACTTTATCTCTCTTTATTTTCTCTCTAAAAACTCAGATTTTTGAAATGGCAGTCGAAATTGCAGGCCTTAACGATCTTATGATTGGATCTATGAGTTTTTTGGAAGAACAAGTTTCCTGTCTCCGTGAACAGGAGTTGAGGGCGATGAAGATGGTGGTCGGGGCGATTAAAATTCGCAACGATTGTTATGCAAATGGCATAAAGGAAATGGAGAAGGAAGCGGATGGTTTCATCAAATCCGTGTTGGGTACTTATGAAAAATGTTGCAAACTTAGGGAAGAATTTGAAGATGATATTAAGATTTTACGATCCTTACTTAATAAGGATTAGGCTTAATATTGTACTTTTTTTTAAGTTTATCTTAATAATAATCTATTTTCGTTGTTACATTTTGTCGTTTAATTCTCTACTATTTTTTTTTTTAGTATAAATTTGATTGTTAATTTTGCAACTGAAGAGACATGCATGTGGGTAATGAAAAAGGATCTTCATAGTTTTATAAAATATAATACAAACTATACAATCCGTCTCGTACATGAGACGCTCTGGTGATTAGGGTTTCCAACTGAGGCGTATTATTTAATTTAATAGTTTAATTGAATTTATTCATGAACCACTAAATTTAATTTAATTTAATTTAATTCATGAACCAAAGGTCACCATCCTTGTTATAAATACGGGTGAGTTAAAAGAAGTATCCATTTCTACCTAACCTTTTCTTACTTATTCACTTTATCTCTCTTTATATTCTCTCTAAAATCTCATAAATTTCAAATGGAAGGCCTTCACAATATTGCTATTGAATCTTTGACTGGTTTAGAAGAACAGGTTGCCATGCTCCATGAACAGGAGTTCAGAGTGATGAAGATGGTGGTCGGGGCGATTAAAATTCGCAGCGATTGTTATGCAAAAGGCATGAAGGAAATGGAGAAGGAAGCGGGTGATTTCGTCAAATCCGTGTTGGGTACATATGAAAAATGTTGCAAACTTAGGGAAGAATTAGAGGATAATATTAAGATTTTAAAGTTTTTTTTTTTTGTATAAATTTCATTGTTAATTTTGCAACTGAAGAGACTTGCATGTGGGTAAAGAAAAAGGATCTTCATAGATTTATAAAATATAATACAAACCTTACAAAATACGAAATATTAACTAAAATTAATTAAAATCCAAGAGATTCAAGTTGAACAATCTCCCTTTCAATTTTCCTAATTTCTATTAGCGCTGGTTCGCGATTTGCCCTTAATATGCTTATCATATTATCCATATTTGCTTGTACGTCCTGCATCCCTCTTGTTATGGCCAAGTCTCGTACATGAGACGCTCTGGTGAGTAGGGTTTCCAACTGAATGTCAATCTCTCGCAGCCGAGTGAGAACGTTTCTGCGATCCATTGTGTATTGAAATAAGAAAGCAACAAACTGTCTATCCATCTGAAACAATTAAATTAAATTAAGAAGCAACAACCGCACAATCAGTTAAATAGATAGTTAAAAAAATCGATTTGGGTTTGGGATTTATTCAATAAAATCAATTGTGACAAAAAACAAAAAACTCAAACAATAATTGAAGATAAAAGAACAAATACCTTGATTGATAATGGAGGAGTATGGATAAAAAAAGATTAGGGTTTGTCTTCTAAAAGATAATTTTGAGATGAATGTGTTTTGCCTTTTATATTGGGAAAAGGTAGTAGTTAGGGTTTTAAAATCCTTTTTTTTTTTTTATTAAAACTTGTGACTTGATTTGATTTGGAAGTCAAATCGTTTCTCAGAATTGAGACTTTATGCATGCCGTCGGATTTTCTTACACACGCAACAACAATAGTCATTTCAAGTTGTGTTTAGTCAAATCAAATTTGAATTGTTCATTTTTTATTACTCTTTATGGTTGGTATTATGTCAAATCTCCCAATTGTTCATTTCATTATTCTTTTTGTGTTGTGTTTTGTCAAATCAATTTTAACGGTTCAAATAAACAAGTAAAAGAGATAGAATTGAATAAAGTACATAAATGGAAAATACTAGAAGTCCACATTTTATATAATTTAAATATTATACAAATTAAAAAACTAACAAACCGAGATGAATACCCAAATAGCAGGAAAAATTGTGGATTTGGGTACAACATCCAAACATATATACATACATACTAAATTAATTTGAAAAAAAATTAGCAATAACTTTTTCAAGGGAGTCATTCTCTTCCATGAGAATGATCCTATTCTCCTTTATTTTTTGGAGGTCTTGTATAGCAGATTCATAATCTGCATGCAACCTCATCTGCTCCATCTCCGACAAGACGTCATGACTAATACCCATCTCCCGAATCTTATCAAGGTAGTCGTTGATCTTCGTCTCTAAATCGTCTAAGCGGCGGATATAGTATTTGTTCCTCTCCATGTGTATCAATGTTAAGCGAGTGTTCTTATCCATTATATGAAAGAAGAAGTTTGGTGTTTAAAGATTTAGGGTTGTAGAGCTTAGGGTTTTAAGAAAAGGAGAAGAGGAAAACAGAAATGAATGGGAAATTGTTGGTTGAGAAACTAGGGTTTGCATTTAGTGAAAGTGTATTTATAGATGAGATAATGAAACAACATGTGTCCTTTCAACTGCCACGGATTTTATTTTAATTAATAAATTAAAATTAAAAAATTTTGTTGAAGGAGTTGGGAGTTGTTTTTAAATAAATATGTTTAGGAAATGACATTTTGTCCTTCAATATTCCAATACAATGAAAGTGTGTCCTTTAAAATTCTTTAATCGATTTTTTTATTTTATGTAAATAGAAATTATCGATTTTTTTATTTTATGTAAATAGAAATTATCGATTTTTTTATTTTATGTAAATAGAAATTATCGATTTTTTTATCTTACGTAAATTATATTTCATCTAAATTATCCCGTTACATGTACGTAAGATATATTTAATCTAAATTGTTCAAATACGATAAATTGAATTTAAATTAACTAAAACAAACGCTAGTAATCATAACAATTCTTGAATATTATTTGATTCAATTACACATTTTACACAAGAAAGCACCATAGGTGACTTGGAATTACGCCAGTTCTAATGATATAATCCCTCTCCATCTCCCAATAGTTCCTCCATTCACCTTCTACGTCGCGATCATCAATCTCATAATAATCAAGAATAGCTTGAATGTCAAGTACGACAATTGCTGCTTCTGAAGTAAGTTGGATACGACCAGTAGACAATTTAGATATCATTTTCCTTGTAAGAGGCCTTCTTGGCCTAGGAACGACTGGGTAAGTGTCACAACCAGGTAAAAAACCCAACCTAGCGCCTGCAAGATCAATAAATTTCTGACGATTGATCATCACCCTTTCCATGAACTCCTCCCCAATTAAGAAATTCGGATCTCTACTGAGCAACTTATCATAGCTTTCTAGGGTTGTTACAAATGAGGGATCGCAATATGGTGACGGCAAGACACCCATAATCTTAATATTTGAAAGATTTTGTAGTTGAAAAAAAAAAGTACTATATGACTAAATCATAGGGATTTATAGGGAGTGTGGATAATGGTAGGATTAGGTTGGCGGGAGAATTAGGCGGGAATTTTTCATCAAATTAATTAAAAGAAAATGAGGGAGAAAACCTTCCAACTTCCACCGTAAATATTAGGTTTTATTTTTAAAATTATAAATAATTAAAAATAAAATATGAGTAACAAATTAAAAATAATTAAAAGAAAATTAGGGAGAAAACCTTCCAACTTCCACTCTAAATAGTAGGTTTTATTTTTAAAATTAAAAATAATTAAAAATAAAATATGAGAAAAAATAAAAATAATTAAAAGTAAATTGAGATTAACCTTTCAACTTCCACAAATCAAAAGTAGTTCAACACAAAGAAACTCTAAGTTCATCAACTCCATCACCTTCATCTTCTCAAAACAACCTTCATCATTTAAAAATGTCGAATAGTTTTGATTTAAATGTTTTGTATATCGAGGAGGAGGGAGAAAACGAAGTCATTGACGAGAATGACACAAACCATCGAATTGTTACGGCATGCAAAGACATGTTCGAAGGTAATGAAGACAATCAACCAGCTATTGAGCCTACGATTGGTGCGGAATTTGAATCAGGTGAACAGTTTGCCGCTTTCTATTACACTTACGCTTATAAGACGGGGTTTGAACTTCATGTTCGTAGTAGCCAACTTTTGGCTCCCTTCAAGGAGCAGGGGGTACGTCGAAACGGAGTTGGGGATAAAGAACCACGATTCCACATGATGAACAAGATTAGGCTTATGTGTTCAGAGGGCAATACGACGAAGAAAAGCTCGTGTATAACACCATGTAAAATGTATGTATTTGGGAAATTAAATCACGACACTGGGAAATTTGTAATCTGTACTTGTGATTTGGTACATAATCACGATTTGAATCCTGAGGTTAGCCGGCATGTAGTCAATTATAGGCACATAAGCGAATATTTCAAGGCCAGGTTGGTGTTGAACAGCGAGCCGGCATACCAATTACCCGGAACTTCAACACATTAGTTAGGGAGGTTGGAGGGATTCATAATCTACATTTCAATGGGCAGGACGCGAGAAACTTCATCAACAGCGAACGTCGCAAAAGTAGGTTTCGTGGTGACGCTAAAGAGGTCTTAAATTATTTTGAGGGCTTAAAAGAGCAGAATCCAGATTTTTACTACGCTGTTGAAAGGGACGCGGATAATAAGCTGTTGAACATTTTCTGGTCTGATGCACAATGTCGTGCCATGTACAAGGCTTTTGGTGACCCATCGTCGTTCGATAGTACATTCCTACGCAACAGGTACCAGATGCCTTTCTGTCCATTCGTTGGAGTTAATCATCATGGAAGTACAATATTATATGCAGCGGCTTTAATTTCATACGAAGACACAGAGTCATTCGAGTGGGTGTTTGAGAAGTGGATGGAATGTATGGGGAGAGCTCCGACCGTCTTACTAACTGATCAATGTAAAGCAATGGAAGGGGCAATCAAGAAAGTGTTCCCGGAGACTAAACATAGATTATGCCTTTGGCATATTCTTCAAAACGCGGATAAGAATCTAAAAGACCACCCACAATTTCCTCAGATTGACAGAGATTTGCGTACGCTTGTGCACGAGAGTATCACCGAGGAGGAACTGCAAGATATGTGGGACGATTCATGGAAATATACAACTTGCGACGCAACAAATGGTTGAGGGGTGCATGGGATATGAGACAGTGGTGGATGCCTGTTTTTTGGAAAGACACTTTCTGTGCGGATATGTCTTCTACTCAGAGGAGTGAACAAACAAACAGATTTATTAAAACGTACATGAGCATAGAAACCGGCCTGATGCAATTCATGAAGCAGTACGAGGATGCCATAGAGAAAAAGGTGGAGGACGAGAAAGTCAATAACGCCAAAGACATTAAGAGCCCACTTAAATGGGATCCCATGATATTATTCGAGGATATCTTTAGTAAGGTCTACACAAACAGTAAATTCGGAGAGGTGAAAACAGAGGTATATGGTTGTATAAGCACCAACGTCGAAACTCTTCCAAATAGTTTGGGTTTCATCAAGAGGTTTAGAGCCACATCAAAAGTGTAACACCCCCATTTATTCGGGAGCCTTTAGCTAGACATTTCCAAATAAATAGGACTGTTACCATCTCGGTTTCCCGAGGTAGTGAATAACAAAGTACAACAAACCCAAGTACTTTAAATTAAAACTTTAACGATTACATGTTTATTACAAATTTAATCAACTAAAACTTAATATAAAATATTTACAACTCGCAGCGGAAATTAAATAAGTGATATAACTACATTTGTGATCTAGACTCCTGCAGGTCCGAAAGCTCACATGCCCAAGCTCCCCATATCCAGCTAACTCAAAACCTGCTTATTTAAATCGCTCCCCATTTAACCGGAAATATTAAATGGTTCACCACAGGATGCCATCAATTAAAGCAGGCATCAATTTTATTTTGTCACAGAAGCAAACACGTCAACCATTGGTTGAGTAGGATAAAATACATGAAAACAACCAATCTTCCACAACTATCAATATTCTAATCTCAAATGTTCACAGGTCACATCTCGACATCAACTATCCACGTTATCCACCAGAGACTAAGCCTGGGGCAGTCCAAATACTCACACACGTTATCCACCAGAGACTAAGCCTGGGGCCTTCCAATTAATCACACACGTTATCCACGGAGAGACTAAGCCTGGGGCCCAATCACCATCACATTATCCACGGAGACTAAGCCTGGGGCAATCCAATTCTCATAAACCATTCCACAATATAATCGTATAAAATATACACAACTCCAATCAATTAACAAAGTTACTCACTCAATTAGCTTAATTAAATAAGCAATCGTACAACAATCATCCTTTCAATACATTCACGTATTAAACACGCAAACCAAATATAGTTGAGTAGATTATCCTACCTGGCAAGCGAATACTCCGATTACGCATTCCAATTATGCAATCCAATCAACAATTAAAGTTCCTCAACAAAACCGTCACCTAATACAAATAATAGTAATTACTACTTATATACTTTATCCAAATAATTCCATTAATTATTAATTAATTAATTAATTACGTTAATTATAATCTCGTATAATATAATTATTAGAACCCGTTTCAATAAGTCAAAACCCGATTACCCATTAAAACCCGTGTGAATCCGTCTCACAATAACCAACAACAACAATAAAATAATTGAAGCACTCACGTGTATTACTACACCATCACCTTCCTCTAAATCCCGATCATCAACACGTGAGATCTCCCTTCAACCATGTGACAACCCTTTTCCCGACAACCACCATGGCCTGCCACCGCAAACACCGAGAGTCTCCACTGCCGGCAGTCCATCCACGGTCCAAACTCCACTCCAAGCCACCACATGTGGTTATCCATTCACGCCCTAACTCACGATACAACAATATACAAACCCGAACCCGAACCCGGCGCAACCTATACAAACTCACGATTTAACCACTATACATGACCACCACCACCACTACAGACTACCACCGACCTCCACCGTACCCATCACCACCAGAAAACCTACTCCTAAACCCTACCACCACAACCTACGACTCAACACACACAACCCGCAAACCCCACAAAACCGTGATAACCATCCCTCTTATCAACCACCCTACGCTACCTTCGGCCACCAAGAAAGCTACCCATCACTACCCTGACACGCTACTAACCACCAGCGCCAAACCCGACCCATTTAACAACACCCCATCACCAACTCAACACCGGAAAAGAACAACACAAGCAACTCTCCCCTGTTTTGCGTGTTTCCAGCCAAACACCACACGAACCGCCACCTAGATCCACCACGACACCTCCCCCATGGACGACCCAACCCCCAGGTCATAAAACCACCATGCCCAGATTAAGTTGAGTCCAAATAAGGGTCGAATATGGGTCGAAGTCCCCTGTTTTAAACCCGCATAACCCTCCCCGTCTAGCTTCGAAAATCCGGCCCTAACCACCACCACGGTGGTCAATAACGGTCAACGAAAAGGTCATAGTCACTCCCTGGTGGTCCATGGTCACAACGATGGTCACGGCTTGTCCTACGGTGGTCTAGTTTACGAGTTATAGCATAGTAAAGAGTATACATGAGACGGTCTTACCTCGAGTTAATTAGCTATGTAGATTCCGTCTTAATTCCTTCTACGTGTCTCCTCTTCTTTTATGAATTACTTTTCAGATTTATTAAGTATTTATAGACTAGGTTTAGGGAGTATATGAGACCAATTAGGAAACTATTGCCTTTTCTAATTATTATTAAGAATTACCAATTATTATTATTATTATTATTATTATTATTATATTATTATTATTATTATTATTATTATTACATATATTACTATTACCATAAGTAGGATTCCCTTATTTTATCTTTACTAATTTATTATCGCCTTAACTTATTATTAGTATCAATATAATTATTATCTTTATATATTTATTATTTCCATATTATATTATAAATTCCCGATATAAATCCCGGTCACACTCCTACCCCATTTATTAAATTGCGGTCCACTACTTAATGGCACGTGGTCTAATACTCGATTACTGGCTAAGCCCAATTCCTGACTTGCTTTACTTAATTTATTATTTAATTCATTATTAGAAATGCCTTTAATTAATTATTAAATTACATAAACTATTCTCATAACTTATTATTAAAATACGGGGTATTACAGTCTTCCCTCCTTAAAATGAACTTCGTCCCGAAGGTCGCCCACAATTACCACAACAACATTTATAAACTCCACATAACTGAATCTTCATTCCAACTTATGATCATTGCAACATAATTAATTTACTTAGTCATTATCAAATTATATCATACTTATCCAAAGATGCCTCAAAAATAATTCAAAACATTTGTAGTATCACATTCCTTCCCCCTAAAAATAAACTTCGTCCTCGAAGTTTGGAATACTAAAAAAAAATAGGAACAATCAACTCATTGTTATAATGCCATAAAACCATGAAACACATATTGTAATATATAACACTTATCGCTTCCAACATGAGTTAATGATTGAATAAATAACAAAATTTTAATTACTAGCAAATCACATCATATAAGATATTCGAATTAATCTTTATTCCAACTTATTGCTTAACTACTGGCGAATACGTTGCCAAATTAATAATAATCTATAACAAAAGATACGCATAATTATTTAATTAATCTTTTCTTAGTTCATCTTAATTATCACTAACAACATCCAACTTAAACATGAATACAATTATGGTAAGCATATATATAGGCTTAGGGGCAATACATTCCGCATATCACTAGACAGTTTATTCTACTTCACATAGATCATAACATCAAAATGCCAAGATGAGATAACCAAGAAACAATTCTTTAGAAATTTTAGCACAATTACATTTTCAAGGATAAGGAAATACATGTTACAATATCCAAAAATCATAAATAAATAATAACTTAATTATTCCTCGAGAGCTTATACTTTTTAGAAAATACAGAGAATTAGTAAACCATGAGAAGAAGAATCAAGTCAAAAACTCATAAGATCAATTTATAATGCATTTTTCAGACTACTTCATCGAAACAGAAATTTCACAGCAACTTGTCAGAAACTTAGGTCAACTTGTAAAAATCACTATTAATTGTCAAAAATTTACCTTACAACGTGGCTTATCAATTTAGAAACATATATGAATAGTTTAAACAATTTAATTTGAATTACACTAAATCGACAGGTAGTTTTTAAATGGCAATTTTTACAAAAACATGGCGCGAAAACATCACTGTACAGGAATATTCTGACCACTGTCCACTAAAATATTTATTTCTCCTAAACCGTATATTATTTGAACATAAAACCAGTGGCATATGAAAGCTAACTCACAAGGGTATCACACATAAAAATATTATACAAGGATCTTAAACAAGCAGTAAATGACAGCCAAAACAATTAAGGGTAAAATTTTGCGAAATCAACCAAAATCACATTCTTCACAATTTCACGCAATTCCTTTAAGACTTCACATATTAATCATACTCACACCTCCCACATACATGCTAACATAATTATCTCATAATCACATGTATATATCAATGCTTAAACAATATCTTATCCCCTCTCCCTAAAGGCAAGGTTACGACCCCGTAACCGCATTCATCAATGAAACAATATTCCAACAAGGCAACCAAAACTCTTAAGGCAAAAAAACGGTTTTTCATTTTAAATATCCCCACACTCTCAAGTATTCTCTCAGGGTTCCCGGTTCAAAACTGAGAGGGCCATGGTACGAATTAAGGGATCCTTCTTAACCGCACTAAGAGGGGCTCCTAACAGTTTCTACCCGGGGTTCATTTTATTTAGACACAACCTAAGTTCATTATTATTCATTGGTTAGGCCTGAGGATCGTTTTGCTCTGATACCACTTTGTAACACCCCCATTTATTCGGGAGCCTTTAGCTAGACATTTCCAAATAAATAGGATCATTACCATCTCGGTTTCCCGAGGTAGTGAATAACAAAGTACAACAAACCCAAGTACTTTAAATTAAAACTTTAACGATTACATGTTTATTACAAATTTAATCAACTAAAACTTAATATAAAATATTTACAACTCGCAGCGGAAATTAAATAAGTGATATAACTACATTTGTGATCTAGACTCCTGCAGGTCCGAAAGCTCACATGCCCAAGCTCCCCATATCCAGCTAACTCAAAACCTGCTATTTAAATCTGCTCCCCATTTAACCGGAAATATTAAATGGTTCACCACAGGATGCCATCAATTAAAGCAGGCATCAATTTTATTTTGTCACAGAAGCAAACACGTCAACCATTGGTTGAGTAGGATAAAATACATGAAAACAACCAATCTTCCACAACTATCAATATTCTAATCTCAAATGTTCACAGGTCACATCTCGACATCAACTATCCACGTTATCCACCAGAGACTAAGCCTGGGGCAGTCCAAATACTCACACACGTTATCCACCAGAGACTAAGCCTGGGGCCTTCCAATTAATCACACACGTTATCCACCAGAGACTAAGTCTGGGGCAGTCCAATCACCAGTCACATTATCCACCAGAGACTAAGCCTGGGGCAGTCCTGTTGGGAAATGTGTCCTCAACAATAGTGCGATCACATGATTTAAATATCATTATTAAATCTCATTTTAAGAATACAATTGGGAAGTAATATTGTTACTGTCAACTGGTCAACATATATCGGTAATGATTGGCTGACTAGAGTTTGACATTACTGTCGTGTGACGGTGGTGATCAGTTGACCCCCTAGGTCATACCTAAAGGGCAATACACTTAATTGATTATTTAATTGATCGTATAATGTTACGAGTTAATTAAATTACTTGAAAATTGACGGACGATTTTGGAAGTAAAATTTACGTATCATATTGAAATGTGATTAAATAAGATACGGTCTGAGTAATTGAATTGTATCATTACTCGGATGAAATAATTGTTTAATGTAACAATTAAATTGAATGAATTGTTATAAATACAATCAGTTGTGATTTATAAATCGGTGAAATATTTTGGCACAAGTAATTATGAAATTACTAAGTCGATTTTTGTATATGACGTATTTTTATTAATACGTTGATTTTTAATATGTTAAAAATACATAACTATTTATGTTACATGTGACATGTGACATATTGACAATTGACAAAAATAATATGGAATCCATATTATCTTAAGTGGACCGAAATATGGAGGGATTATGGTGATTAAATTATGTTTAATAATTTAAGTGGAAACAATATGATGACACCCTACACCTAGCCTTGCATACCTATTCTCTTGGTTAGAGAATCATGCCCATGCATAGGCTAACCAATCCCTCCCCCCACCGGTTTTACCAAGAGCATTTAGGGAGTTTTTCTTCTCTAATTTATTCATTCATTCACTTGATTATTTTTCTAGTGTGAGAAAGATAATTTTCCTCTCTACTTTTATGATAAATTAGAGAGATTATTTACTCAAAAATCTCCCCTCCTCTACCCGGTTTTAGGAGCTAAAATACCAACTATTTTGGTTCAATTTTCATAAGATTAATATTACACTAGTATTCATAATATTAATTAGATTAAGTGAAAGCCTTGGGTATAAAGCATAGGGAGAGATCTTACACTTAGATCTTTGTTCTTCCATTGGAAAAGCTCAAGAACAAGAAGAGAAAGGTGATCTCTCTTGTGCCCTAATAGCCGAAATATACAATGTAAGGACATGATTTCTCCTCCATTTATATTGTTGTTTGCATGCATAAAATCCGTTTCAATTTTATGACAATTTAATTAGACATATATGAGTATGTTAAATATGTATATAGATCTACATTTCCTTCAATCGGTATCAAGAGCCACGGTTGTTTGCATGCAAATTGGTTAAAAGTTTTTCCAAGTTATATGAATAACAAAATAAAACTTGTAAAATTTGTGTTATTATGATATATCACGAAATAATTACATGCATGTTAATATTTCTGGTCCTAAAGTGTTTTAGGATATTTTGGTTAATTTTTCGGATTTTTATTGTTCATATTTAATAATAATGACATTTAAATGTGATTTTATGAGTAAAAATGTCATTTTTGGTCGAAAATTAGCTATACTTTGAATTTTCACTTGGTTTTTGGATATGTTGTCACATATATTATTTTGAGATAACCTGTAATTTTTCATAATTTTTGCACTTGTTATGCTCGAAAAATGAATTTTTCATTATTAAATATGGATTTAAGAGAAAAATAGGTTAATAAGAGTTAAATTTCGAATCTGGTCATAGAAAATTTATATGTTGTCACATGCAATTTTACAAGATGTGTGTAAAATAATTGGCTATAAAGAAGTCTTTTAGCATGATTTATGAATTTTTGAAGAAAAATGGCATAAATAGTGACATTATTAATGAAAATTAATAAAATATAATCTATGACTTAGGAAAAACGTCTAATGTTGCATTTTATTATATTTTTCAGATCTAAAATTGAAAAGTTAATGAAAATAATTTTTCCATGTTTTTATGATTATTTTATTAAATATCGATAAACCGCAACATTGTTTTTCCGGAAAATTTTCGAAATTTTTAACCTAAGATTTTGAACATTATGAGTGTCATGGATTTTTTCCAGAATGTTCATGAATTTAAATTTCAAATTTTGAATTTATTTGGAATTTTTGGATTTATTTCAAGTTTAATAGCTTAATTTTGTATTTTTGGCCTATTTATGAACAATTGTGTAAATAAAGGTTAATTATGGTCAAATTATTAGTGAAGACTATATTTTGAGTCCTAAGAGGTTAGGGTAATTAACTTATGCATAAATATGAGTTTATGTATTTTTGTGATTATAAAAATGTTGAAATCACGCAAATCCGTAAAAACCGAGTAATATACGATATTGGCTAATTAAAAGGCGATTTAGCATAAAAATTGAGCATGTTCATACATATTATAATGCTGCATTTTTATTTATGATTGTCATAATTTTAATTTATGTAATTTTGAATTATGTAATTTTACTTAGTATGGCCTTAGTTTTTAATTGGTATTTCCCGAAATGTATGGGAATATCGATTCGGTTGTAATTTTTATTGTGATCTCGTATCACCGTTTTGTAATATTTAATAGATTTATTTTATTTTAGTTACAAATGTATAATAGGAAATTATGTAATTTATTATGTAATTTTATTCATTCCGGAGTTCCAAAAGACGGATTTCTTCAAGAATGGCGATACATAAAGACGGTGTTACCTCGAGATGTGTGCCACAACCGAAGTTCAAGGGACCAATGGAGTTGGTTTCCGAATATGTAATAGATTAATAGTTTTTTCTATTTTAGGAAAGGCCATACTAGGATTTATTTATCTTTATGCTTGCATTTTATTTTATGTCACATCCATCGCTAAATCGCCATAACTAAACATGCATTGTCTTATTTTATCGAGTTAATCGACCGTGTCAAATATAATTATCGTAGTTCACCGCTTTAGTTCACTTAAAACGTGATAGATAATAATTTGACATGACCTCTCGCTAAAACTATCAATTGAGACATAGCCTTACCAAATAGTAGAAACCATGAAAACCTATTTCGCGAGGGAGTGCGCTCGGCCCCACCGGGGTACAAACCTTGTTACGTAGGGGAAGTGGGTGATGAATGTTAATCCACCGAATTCATGTTGATGAGGGATGTATCGGCCCCACCGTGCCCAAGTTAATGTGGGTTTGGATCATGGACACATTTATTCGAAATTTGGATTGAACTCAACAAAAGTATTTGATAAGGGATGTATCGGCCCCACCGTGCCCTTGTCGATGTGTTTTGGGCTATAGATAATTGTTAATGTAATATTATCGACCAAGAGTTCTAAAAGTAGAATCGATTAAACGTTAATCCACCGAGTTATATTGATAAAGGATGTATCGGCCCCACCGTGCCTAAGTCGATATGAATTTGGGTCTTGGAATCATTTATTATAGTTGGGTAGAGGTCACTATATAAATGTTCATATCTTGTTAATTTGCAAGTATGATTTAAAAAGACAAATGTTAATATTTCCTTTCCTCCATATTTGTAGTGCATTACAATGAATCCATCAAATGCTACCGCACCAATTACTATTGAGTCATATCACCATGTTCTTGACGACGTATGCTCCAACAATAATTTCGATACAACTAGAGAACTTCATTTCGGGATAGGTTCGGATGGAAACCTAAATTTCATCACTTCTTCTAAACCACCCACTACTACTAGATCTCGTGTGAGTCCGTCTCAGGAAGACTACCTCATACGATCTATAGGGTCTTTGTCTCTGGAAGATAAAGATGCCAAAGCTAGTGGGAGCTCTAGCAATCAAGTTCTTGCTTCAAAGGGCAAGAAGTTCAAGAAGAAAGCAAAGAAAGTCAAAAACTTCAAGCAAGTTAATGATGAGTGCCATTATTGCTATGGCATGGGACATTGGCTTAGGAATTGCCCTATGTATTTGCGAAATATAAGGGAAGGACTCATTACTCCAAAAGGTACAATTCCTAAAGAAATTTATGTTATTGATATAAATTATACTTCCACTACGACATGGGTACTAGATACCGGTTGTGGTTCTCACCTTTGTAATCATTTACAGGGTTTAAGAGATGTGGAGAAGCTTAGCAAGGGAGATGTGGATCTTCGACTTGGAAATGGAGCTCGGGTAGCGGCCGAATCCAAAGGAACTTATGTTCTAGCTTTGCCAAACGGTTTTGAGTTGTATTTGCATAATTGTTTTTATGTTCCTACGCTCTCTAAAAACATTATCTCAATCGCCATGCTAGACATGGACGGTTTTTGTTTTGTCATTAAGAACAATCGTTGCTCTATTTCTAGGAATGATTTGGTTATTGGCCAAGCTTCTTCCATAAATGGCATTTACATTTTAGAGACCTCAAAACCGACTAATGATATTTATAACATTCAATCAAAGAAACTCAAAACAAGTGACCCAAGTGAAGCGTTCATTTGGCATTGTCGATTAGGTCACATAAACGAGAATCGCATCAAAAGATTAATTTCTACTAATGTGATTACACCATTTGATTATCAATCATTTGGTACATGCGAATATTGCCTACTTGGCAAAATGACTCGTAATCCTTTTAGCGGTAAAGGGACACGAGCTAGTGAGCTATTAGGACTCATACACACCGATGTATGCGGACCAATGACTATCACCGCTCGTGGTAATTATGACTACTTCATAACCTTCACCGATGATTTAAGTAGATATGGGTATATCTATTTGATGAAACATAAGAGTGAAGCGTTTGAGAAATTCAAGGAGTTTCAAAACGAAGTAGAGAACCAATTGAACAAAAGGATTAAGGCACTACGATCCGATCGTGGTGGAGAATACCTTAGCCATGAATTTGATTCACACTTGAAAGGTCGTGGTATTATATCACAACTTACTCCACCTGGAACACCACAACTCAATGGTGTTGCCGAAAGGAGAAATCGAACCTTACTAGATATGGTTCGATCCATGATGAGTCAAACCGAGTTACCGAACTCGTTTTGGGGATTTGCGATACAAACCGCAATTCGATCTTTGAATAATAGTCCCACAAAGTCCACCGAAAAGACTCCATGTGAGATGTGGACGGGTAAGATCCCAAATATATCCTATATGAAGATTTGGGGATGTGATGCTTACGTCAAAACTAAGAACGACAACAAGCTAGCCCCAAGATCCGAAAAATGCATCTTTGTAGGTTATCCCTCGACCTCTCGAGGGTATTACTTCTACAAACCTCAAGATCATAAAGTGTTTGTGTCTTGCGAGGCTGTCTTCTTAGAAAGAGAATTTATTTCTAAAAGACAGAGTGGGAGAAATTTTGAACTTGATGAAGTTCAAGAGCCACAAACCGAGATAGAGACGCAAGAAGATGTTCCTTCGTCGTCTAACGCGGTTGTACCTCCTCCACTAAGAAGGACGGGCCGAGTAATTCGCCATCCCGATCGATATGTGGGACTTATCGAAGAAGATGGAACACTCGATGTGTTACTTATGGAAAGTGACGAGCCCGCCACCTACAAGGCCGCAATCTCTAGTCCTAATTCCACCTTATGGCTTGAAGCCATGAAATCCGAAATGGATTCTATGCTTGAAAACCAAGTTTGGGACTTGGTAGATTTGCCTAAAGGGGCAAGACCCCTCCAATGCAAATGGATATTCAAGGTCAAAAATGGCATAGAAGGACATGACGATGTCTACAAAGCTAGGCTAGTGGCAAAAGGATTTACCCAAGTCCAAGGTCTCCATTATGATGAGACCTTCGCCCCGTAGCCATGCTAAGATCCATACGGATTTTGTTAGCGATCGCCGCATTTCATGATTATGAAATTTGGCAAATGGATGTCAAAACCGCTTTTCTAAATGGGCATTTAGAAGAGGAGGTGTACATGATACAACCCGAAGGTTTTGTTGATTCTAAAAATCCTAACAAAGTGTGCAAGCTTAAGAGATCCATTTATGGTCTTAAGCAAGCATCTAGAAGTTGGAATCATCGATTCGATCATGTTATAAAAGAAAATGGTTTCACTCGAAATGTTGAGGAACCATGTTTATACATGAAATTCAGTGGGAGCAATGTTGTGTTCCTAATCTTGTATGTCGATGACATACTACTCATTGGAAATGATATTCCAATGTTGTCTTTCTGTAAGAAGTGGTTAGGTAACCACTTCCAAATGAAGGATTTAGGAGAGGCACAACGCATATTAGGTATCCGGATCTATAGAGATAGACCCAAGAGGATATTGGCACTAAGTCAAGAGTCTTATGTTGATAAGATTCTTCGACGATTCAGCATGGATAAATCCAAAAGGGGTTTGGTACCAATGGTAACCGGAACAATATTGAGCCAGACTCAATGTCCCTCCGAACCCCATGATGTTGAACGCATGAAGTTGATCCCTTACGCTTCGCTTGTTGGATCAATCATGTATGCCATGATATGCACACGTCCCGATGTCTCGTATGCCTTGAGCATGACGAGTAGATATCAAGCAAATCCAGGTGAGAGTCACTGGATTGTTGTCAAGAACATCCTTAAGTACTTGAGAAGAACTAAGGACTCTATCCTTGTGTTTGGAGGAGACACCGAGTTGCGTGTTAAGGGATACACGGACTCAAGTTTTCAAACGGATAGAGATGACATGAAATCACAAGTGGTTTTGTTTTCATGCTCAATGGTGGTGCCGTAGTGGAGAAGCTTCAAGGAAGTCAGAATCATGATTCAACAACGGAGGCTGAGTACATAGCAAAGATCGAGGGCTGCCAAGGAAGCTATGTGGATCAAGCAATTCACGGAAGGTCTAAAAGTAGTACCTACCGCCGATGATCCCATCACTCTCTATTGTGATAATAGTGGGACGATCTTCCAAGCTAAGGAGCCGAAGTCTAGTAATAGATCTAGACATGTACTTAGAAAGTATCATGTAATACGAGATTTCATTGAAAGAAAGGAAATTGCGATTTGTAAGGTTGGGACGGATGACAACATAGCCGATCCGCTCACCAAGCCTTTATCGCAGGCTAAGCATGATGGGCATGTTACGTCCATGGGACTTAAACGTGTACCAAATTTCTGTTAGATTTTGAAATGAAATAAAAGTGTTGTTTTTGTTCATGTTCATAATCACATTTGTCTTTTATCTTTAATTTATACTTTGTTACATCCAAACGGGTTGTAGAGACAATTGAACCCCGTTAAAGTGAACATGGATTAACATTGTTTTGCCCATAGTTACTTATATGAGGTGACGTCTCGAAGTGACTAGAGTGTGAGGCGATTGATGGCAAGTTCAAGTGCCATACGGTCATGTGAGATGACTAGTCGATCACATAGGCATCATTAGGAACATTTTGTCGGGCCTAATGACCGCTTATAGAGTTCTCGCAAATTTATATAGCCTGGTCGTGGCGAGAGCTACTATAGTATTCTAATGAGTCAATTCTTTTGACTAAAGACTATTCTCCTAAGATGGCACGATTTGATTAACTTTGATTTGTGTTACTACGACCTTCGTAAATGGGGTCAAATGGGCATATTTTGGGTTATGATGGTTGTGGCTAGTCGAAGGGAATGAGTGCGATAGGAATTGTCCACCCCTTGTCAGGGTTATAACAATATCTCGGGGCCACTCGAGGAGCAATGAATCGAAATGCGTGGCCACGCTCGGAAGGTATCCCGAGTGGATAAATCCGGTCAATCAGTTATTCTCCAGATCGAGGAAACCACTCTCGATATGATCACTTGCAAGTACGACCTGAAAGACACCTTGCATTGAGTGGGAGATAGTAATAGGACAAGAGAATTGGTGACGCACACTTGTCGAGGACAAGTGGGAGATTGTTGGGAAATGTGTCCTCAACAATAGTGCGATCACATGATTTAAATATCATTATTAAATCTCATTTTAAGAATACAATTGGGAAGTAATATTGTTACTGTCAACTGGTCAACATATATCGGTAATGATTGGCTGACTAGAGTTTGACATTACTGTCGTGTGACGGTGGTGATCAGTTGACCCCCTAGGTCATACCTAAAGGGCAATACACTTAATTGATTATTTAATTGATCGTATAATGTTACGAGTTAATTAAATTACTTGAAAATTGACGGACGATTTTGGAAGTAAAATTTACGTATCATATTGAAATGTGATTAAATAAGATACGGTCTGAGTAATTGAATTGTATCATTACTCGGATGAAATAATTGTTTAATGTAACAATTAAATTGAATGAATTGTTATAAATACAATCAGTTGTGATTTATAAATCGGTGAAATATTTTGGCACAAGTAATTATGAAATTACTAAGTCGATTTTTGTATATGACGTATTTTTATTAATACGTTGATTTTTAATATGTTAAAAATACATAACTATTTATGTTACATGTGACATGTGACATATTGACAATTGACAAAAATAATATGGAATCCATATTATCTTAAGTGGACCGAAATATGGAGGGATTATGGTGATTAAATTATGTTTAATAATTTAAGTGGAAACAATATGATGACACCCTACACCTAGCCTTGCATACCTATTCTCTTGGTTAGAGAATCATGCCCATGCATAGGCTAACCAATCCCTCCCCCCACCGGTTTTACCAAGAGCATTTAGGGAGTTTTTCTTCTCTAATTTATTCATTCATTCGCTTGATTATTTTTCTAGTGTGAGAAAGATAATTTTCCTCTCTACTTTTATGATAAATTAGAGAGATTATTTACTCAAAAATCTCCCCTCCTCTACCCGGTTTTAGGAGCTAAAATACCAACTATTTTGGTTCAATTTTCATAAGATTAATATTACACTAGTATTCATAATATTAATTAGATTAAGTGAAAGCCTTGGGTATAAAGCATAGGGAGAGATCTTACACTTAGATCTTTGTTCTTCCATTGGAAAAGCTCAAGAACAAGAAGAGAAAGGTGATCTCTCTTGTGCCCTAATAGCCGAAATATACAATGTAAGGACATGATTTCTCCTCCATTTATATTGTTGTTTGCATGCATAAAATCCGTTTCAATTTTATGACAATTTAATTAGACATATATGAGTATGTTAAATATGTATATAGATCTACATTTCCTTCAAGTCCAATTCTCATAAACCATTCCACAATATAATCGTATAAAATATACACAACTCCAATCAATTAACAAAGTTACTCACTCAATTAGCTTAATTAAATAAGCAATCGTACACCAATCATCCTTTCAATACATTCACGTATTAAACACGCAAACCAAATATAGTTGAGTAGATTATCCTACCTGGCAAGCGAATACTCCGATTACGCATTCCAATTATGCAATCCAATCAACAATTAAAGTTCCTCAACAAAACCGTCACCTAATACAAATAATAGTAATTACTACTTATATACTTTATCCAAATAATTCCATTAATTATTAATTAATTAATTAATTACGTTAATTATAATCTCGTATAATATAATTATTAGAACCCGTTTCAATAAGTCAAAACCCGATTACCCATTAAAACCCGTGTGAATCCGTCTCACAATAACCAACAACAACAATAAAATAATTGAAGCACTCACGTGTATTACTACACCATCACCTTCCTCTAAATCCCGATCATCAACACGTGAGATCTCCCTTCAACCATGTGACAACCCTTTTCCCGACAACCACCATGGCCTGCCACCGCAAACACCGAGAGTCTCCACTGCCGGCAGTCCATCCACGGTCCAAACTCCACTCCAAGCCACCACATGTGGTTATCCATTCACGCCCTAACTCACGATACAACAATATACAAACCCGAACCCGAACCCGAACCCGACGCAACCTATACAAACTCACGATTTAACCACTATACATGACCACCACTACAGACTACCACCGACCTCCACCGTACCCATCACCACCAGAAAACCTACTCCTAAACCCTACCACCACAACCTACGACTCAACACACACAACCCGCAAACCCCACAAAACCGTGATAACCATCCCTCTTATCAACCACCCTACGCTACCTCCGGCCACCAAGAAAGCTACCCATCACTACCCTGACACGCTACTAACCACCAGCGCCAAACCCGACCCATTTAACAACACCCCATCACCAACTCAACACCGGCAGCAACAACACAAGCAACTCTCCCCTGTTTTGCGTGTTTCCAGCCAAACACCACACGAACCGCCACCTAGATCCACCACGACACCTCCCCCATGGACGACCCAACCCCCAGGTCACAAAACCACCATGCCCAGATTAAGTTGAGTCCAAATAAGGGTCGAATATGGGTCGAAGTCCCCTGTTTTAAACCCGCATAACCCTCCCCGTCTAGCTTCGAAAATCCGGCCCTAACCACCACCACGGTGGTCAATAACGGTCAACGAAAAGGTCATAGTCACTCCCTGGTGGTCCATGGTCACAACGATGGTCACGGCTTGTCCTACGGTGGTCTAGTTTACGAGTTATAGCATAGTAAAGAGTATACATGAGACGGTCTTACCTCGAGTTAATTAGCTATGTAGATTCCGTCTTAATTCCTTCTACGTGTCTCCTCTTCTTTTATGAATTACTTTTCAGATTTATTAAGTATTTATAGACTAGGTTTAGGGAGTATATGAGACCAATTAGGAAACTATTGCCTTTTCTAATTATTATTAAGAATTACCAATTATTATTATTATTATTATTATTATTATTATTATTATTATTATTATTATTATTATTATTATTATTATTATTATTATTATTATTACATATATTACTATTACCATAAGTAAGATTCCCTTATTTTATCTTTACTAATTTATTATCGCCTTAACTTATTATTAGTATCAATATAATTATTATCTTTATATATTTATTATTTCCATATTATATTATAAATTACCGATATAAATCTCGGTCACACTCCTACCCCATTTATTAAATTGCGGTCCACTACTTAATGGCACGTGGTCTAATACTCGATTACTAGCTAAGCCCAATTCCCGACTTGCTTTACTTAATTTATTATTTAATTCATTATTAGAAATGCCTTTAATTAATTATTAAATTACATAAACTATTCTCATAACTTATTATTAAAATACGGGGTATTACAAAAAGTGACAGAAGCATTTTGGAAGAAAGATCGAAGAAGTTTTGAAGTGAGTATTGACACAATCACTGGTGAGTATAAATGTGGTTGTAAGATGTTTGAATTTAGAGGGATCTTATGTCGCCATATCATGAAGTGTCTTGATGTGTTGGACGTAAAAGCTATCCCAGACAAATACATTTTGGATCGCTGGCGCAAGGATTTGGTTAGAGGATACGAAAATATTGTGGTTGGGTACTACAACCCGGATGAGTCAGAACGTGTTAAAAGGTCTCTTGAGATAACGGTGAAAAATGATTACATTAAGAGGTTGGCTATGCAAAGTGAAGGGTCTTCTGCCATTTATAATAGCAGAACCGATGAACTAATCAAAGAGTTGGAGGTTCATGCTGGGATACAGTCTATAGATTCATTTGCGGCAGGTGGAGTTTCCTCAAAAATGTGGGGTCGTAGGAGACTACGACCTAGGGAGACTATCATAAACACACCTCAACAAGAAGGTGACATTAGAGACCCCCCCGACAAGCGAGGGAATGGCAGAAGACGTATTGTCAAACAGACAAAGAGAAGGAGAAAGACAAATGATGAGGATCCGATAACCACTACGCTCCCCCCAAATACGAACCCAACCCGACATGTTCCAAACGATGATGCTTCATCCTTTATGAGTGGCTTTAGTGGTACACAAAATACTCCACGTTTTACACCGTCACAAAATACTCCGACGTTCTCCCAATCGCAATTTAGGTCACAATATTCAAATTCTCAATATACAAATTATAGTCATAGGTTGTAAATAGGAAGTATGAATTTTTTTTTTGTATATCATTTGACTTCTTTAAACAAATAATGTATGATCAATCAAAATCAATGACTATTTTCTTTAATTCATTTTCACAGTATTGAGTATATGTCTTCAAGTATTAGAATAGCATTCGGTTAACTTGTGCAAAATTATGCCAAAAACAAAAAAGAAAAACCCACAAGAGGATTCGAACACGAGACACTTAGTAAGGAAAGCATGAACTAAACCACTGCCCACTAACTTATACTGTCATATGTCCAGTCCTATATATATATATATATATATATATATATAAGGTCTTTTTAACTTCCGGTCATGGATATTAGCAATTACTTCTTATAACTTAAAAAAATAAAATATTTATCAATTTAATTAAAATTTTAAAATAATGTGTATAAAAAAAGACATAACTTACTCATACCCACATAAGCAAAAAAAAAAGTACAATGAAAATTAATCATAAAATAAATTTAATTTAAAATTTAAAATTTAAAAAAAAAAAAATTTAAAGAAATTAAATATTAAAAACAGTGTGTATAAAACAAAACATTACGCAAAAAAAAAAAAAAAATACAACGAAATTTAGATATAATTTAAAATAATATAAGACAAAAGAAAAGGTATTATATGAAAAAATATTAATTGAAAAAAAAATAAAAAAAAAATTAACGCAAATAATGTATTTTCGTAAATACATAAACATACATATAAGGAATAATCATACCGTATAAAGAAATTGATACAAGATGATTATCAATTAACCGTAGCGTATATACAGGATCGTGTACGTATATTAGAGGTATACATAAATATACGAAATATTAAAGGTATATACTGTATACATAAATACTAAAAATAATAAAAGGTATTAGTAATAAATAAGACTTAAATATAAATTAGGAGAGAAGTTGTTTTTAATTAATAAAATATGTGGCAAAACCGAGAACATTAATTAGGGGGGGCAATTAATGAAGAAATCAAGGGATTAATTAGATTAAATAAGATTCTTTGAGTTGGACAAGTGGCGCGTCATTATTGGTGGTGTATGAAGGCCTCATACACCTGGTGTAACTCTATCATCTTCCGAACGGAGAGACTATGTTTTAGTACTTAAAATTTAAAAACAATAAATAAATATGAGACCTCGTAAAAATAAAACAATCAAATTTAACCAGAGAAAATTCAACCCAACGTGAACTTCACTGCCCACTATGGATTTAACCTTGAAAGAAATGATAACACGTCTCCAGCAATACTCAAATCCAAATGGTCTGAATCCGTCCCCAACTTGAATCGGTAGCGGGGTCAGGATTCAAGTTTCGGGGGACGAAATAGTAATAATAAAAAGTACATTCAAAAATTTTCCGGAACTTTAACTAAAAATTTCGGAAATTTAATCTGTTAGGGAATTAGCACTCTTGCTAGCCCCGAGCTCCACAATTAACTTCAATGCTTGACCCGTTTGATTTGACATAACCCATATTCTACGCAATGCAACAACAATTCAGTCGATCCAACCTAACGCAATAAGAATGTCCTGTACAAATCTCAACTTGATACAGTACGCAGTAGCCCGCCCACACATTCCATCATACAATATTTGTAGAAGTCAACCCATCTCCTCCCTCTCTCTCGGTCATTTGTTGTCCTTTTTCATTGTCATTTATTGTCCTTTCTATTTTAAGAATGAACTTGATGAGCAATTTGACCGTTCACCCTCAATTTATTCCACTTGTCATTTAGTAATTAACCCCTTCCTCCTTCCTTTGTCTTTGTGCCAAAACCAAAGGACAACAATTGACCGGGACGGAGGGAGTATGATTTAACACAAATTTATGTACTAAAAATATGTGTAATCTTTTGCTAAATCTTAAAACAGTTAGTTCCCCTTTTAAGACGGGGTATTTTGGTCTTTTTTAAAAAGATAAGATTTTGAGATTATTTTAGAGTTAAATGTGATTATTTTGAAAAACAAGTTAGCATAAGCCGTAAAACTAGTTGGATCATTGTGGTTACGTTTAACCATAAAATGGTCCCAAAATCGCGTATTTTTAGATAGACAAAAATAAGCGCCTCTAAAACAAGAATTTATGATCTTAAAATTATTTCTATGAATAAATGAGAAATTGACAAGAGCAGATCCCAGAATCCAAAATACATGGTCAAACTAAATTCCAGAATGCGTGGGAATTTGATACCTCTATCAAATATGACGAAACCAATATCATACATGTCGTTAACAAATAAGCCAACATGTTCGTTCATATTACCTCTAAATATGATACTTATATAAACCCTTTTCCAAATTTCATTATTCCATCAAAAATAATTCAAAACCAACTCTTTTTAAGTCTTAATAATAATTTAAGTACCTCCATAACATGGAACTGTTCTTTCTATACCTTCTGGTAGGCTTCACCCTACTCGTCTGCCTTTCCCTTCAAATCCTTTTCTATCGAGATAGGTTCCTCCTCTCCGTACCAAACCTTCCTCCGGGAACAACTGGTTGGCCTTTTGTCGGAGAGACCCTTGAGTTTCTCTCCACTGGCTGGAAAGGCCAACCACAAACCTTCATATTTGATCGAATCACCAAATACACCTCTGACTGCTTCAGGACAAACATTCTGAACCAAAATATGGCCGTCCTATGTGGACCGGGAGGTAACAAGTTCTTGTTCACTAACGAGAACAAACTTGTTACCGCCTGGTGGCCAGACTCTGTTAACAAAGTCTTCCCTTCGTCCCTCCAAACAAACTCGAATCAGGAGGCTAAGAAAATGAGGAAGCTCCTTCCTCAGTTTCTTAAACCCGAGGCCTTACAACGCTACATTGGTATCATGGACACCGTTGCCCAAACCCACTTTGCCTCGGGATGGGAAAACAAGGACGACGTCGTCCTTGTTTTCCCACTAGCCAAAAGCTACACCTTTTGGCTAGCATGCCGCCTTTTCATAAATGTCGATGACCCTGACCATATTCCTGGCTTTGCTGAACAATTTCACCATTTAGCAACCGGGATCATGTCAATTCCGATTGATTTCCCGGGGACTCCTTTCAATAAGGCGATTAAAGCAGCCAAGTTCATACGAAGGGAGCTTATGAAAATCAGTAAGCAGAGGAAAATCGAGTTAGCAGAAAACAAAGCAACAGCAACACAAGACATACTCTCACATATGTTGACTGTTACTGATGAAGATGGGCAATTCATGAATGATTTAGACATTGCAGATAAAATAATGGGGTTATTGATTGGTGGACACGATACTGCTAGCGCCGCCATTACCTTCATTATCAAGTACCTTGCTGAACTTCCTCATGTATATGACGCCGTCTACAAAGGTAATTAATATAATTAACTGTATGTCATATTATATGTATTATAAGAAAGTTTTAACATTATTCATAATTCGGAAACAGAGCAAATGGAGATTGCAAAAAGTAAGGCAAGAGGGGAGTTGTTGAATTGGAATGATATTCAAAAGATGAAGTACTCCTGGAATGTGGCTTGTGAAGTGATGAGATTGGCTCCTCCGTTACAAGGCGGTTTTCGAGAAGCCATCACTGATTTCATGTATGCTGGTTTCACAATTCCAAAAGGATGGAAGGTAATAAAAATATTAAACTTCCTTTACTCATTTGGGAGCGACATTATACAAATTCTGTGATATAAAATCTTGGATTATGCAACAGTTATATTGGAGTGTGCACTCAACTCATCGCGACCCAAGATGCTTCCCAGAACCTGAGAAATTTGATCCAACAAGATTTGAGGGGAATGGGCCGGCGCCGTACACATATATACCATTTGGAGGAGGGCCAAGGATGTGTCCAGGGAAGGAGTATGCGAGGTTAGAGATACTTGTATTCATGCACAATCTAGTCAAGAGATTCAAATGGGAGAAACTGCTTCCTGATGAGAAGATAATTGTTAATCCTATGCCTGTGCCTGAAAAATTGCTTCCCGTACGCCTTATTCCTCACACCATGTAATAATTGCAACTACACTACTACTCCCTTATATATATTACTCATTTAATACTTGTGAGAGGTATTTTAATCAATATAAAAAAAGAGTATTTGTTACAAGGATAGTGAATACGAGTAGTATCTTATGCTTTTGGGAAAAACCTTCTTCCTGTTAGTTTTTATTTCTTGTTTTTATCATATGTATTGCACGAGTATTTTCGATGGTATGGAAATAAAACATATATATATATATATATATATATATATATATATATATATATATATATATATATATATATATATATATATATATATATATATATATATATATATATATATATATATATATATAGAGGTAGGATCCGGTGAGAACGAACATTCGGTGAGAACGGTGAGAACGCATATCTATCTCACGCCTAACTAAATTCTCACGCTAACTATAATTAATGAATATAAAATGCAGAACCCCTTTTTTACATCATTAAACCCACGTGCCCCATTATACTCACACATTATCCTTACTGCCTCACATTCACGAAGCACCACTGCACCAGTCACTACTCCGACAGGCATCCACTACCGCCGGCGAGTTGCTAGTATCAACCACCTTCAATGCCGGCGTCGACCACACAGTTAAACTACAGCTCAATCACCACCTTATTTGATGCCAACAACCACCATACCTTCGTCGTCGCCGATCTATCTCCGGCGACGGGGTGGCTAAAACTGACCAACAATATATATGGGCTGCGTGATAGTCGCCGGAGACGGTCCTTTCTATCGTTGGTCCCGCAGATTACACAACTAAGAGAAGGAGGTGAGGTATTTCGTCGGCGACGTAATTAGTATGTAGCATGGAAATTGATGTATCTAACCATCGATTTAATGTATCTACCATAGATACATATAATTAGTTGCTAGGTACATTGAATTTGGTTTGAGATGCATAAATATTGAAATCAGATACACTAGTCTCATGTACCTCATGGATTGTATGTAGCGTGGAGATCGATGTTTTTTTTTTTATCCATGAGCAACCACCATCACCCACCCACCCATCCCTGGATACTACCACCAGTCCACCATCAACCATCGTTTCCAGGACTGAATAGAATGCAACGAATTTGCAGGAAGAATAACGGGATAAATACATATATGACCTTCGGAAACAGCTGTTGAGCAGTAACATAATTTGATGGAACATATGAGACAAAGATACACCACAGAATAACCTTACAGAGCAGCACCAAATCACCATCCTGACAAAGGCCAAGGAATACTGTATTTCCTGAGTATCGTCTGCGTCAAACTCCTAATTGAGATTACATGTATATATAACAACCCCACCTCATTAAGGAAAGGCAGCATTATATGTACGTTTGAGTCGTAATTGTGTTTATTAGTTGGGATAAATATATAAATGACATTCTGAGAGTTTCTGATACTGTAATTCCTGAGAATCTTCTGCATCAAACTCCACCAGTCCACCATCAACCATCGGCGGTGACCGTAATAAAAAAAAAAAAACCAATGAAATAGGGAGAAAGGCAGTAAGATGGATTAGGTGACAACGGGATTCAAGAATGGTCATCTGACGTATTCCGACAACAACACCTGTACGGAATCTGCGATCGTAAGTGGTACACCGAGATATGAGTTTATGGGAGGGACTTTAGGGATTGAGGAGGGAAGAATAAAAAGTGTCGTGTACTGGTGATGCCGCCGTGGGGAGTGGTGTCGTCGGAGCTGTGGTGGGGACGCCGACAGTGAAGGTGGTGGTGGGGATACCGGCAGTGAGGTGGTGGTGAGGTATGAGAGAGGATGGGTGGTGGAAGTGTGTTGTGCAGACGCGCAGTACTAGTGGAATATTTTGATTTAATTAAGACCATTAGATTGTTTTTGTTTTTAATCTTATGGTTAGTATGCGTTCTCACCGTTCTCACCGAGTGATCGTTCTCACCGGATCCTAAATCTATATATATATATAGGAATGAGATCATGTGAGTATTAGTTATATATTTGAGGATTGAGGATTAATACTATGATAGGTATTTAGGGTAGAAACAAGGAAGGGCAAATCTGTAATTTAACACTCCCCTATATAAACCACGTTTTAGAACAAATACCGTTATTTCCTCTTTTTTCTTCTTCTCCCTTCAACTTCTCTCTCTACTGTAGCTTCTTCCTCCATTGTTGAGCTGGAAAACCCTAGAATTTAGGCGTCATCTCCGTTTTTCGTCGTCATTCTTCACAATTATCATATCATTCCAACTAGTTCGTTTGCTCAGGTACGTAATTGGCGTTTTTCGTCCCTAAATTTCTAATTCGTTGTAACATTACTCTGTTTGTTCTTGTTTCGTTTCTATAATTTGAATTTCATCTTCCTTTTGTTTGTTATTTTCAATTTAATTTTGTGTTTCCTCAAACTTGATGACGTTTTTGTTGTATTTCCAGTTTTGTTTGCTCATTCTTCACAATTATCATATTATTCCAATTATTTCCTTTGTTCGTACGTAATTGCTTTTTTTTTCGTCCTTATGTTTCGCCTTCGTTCTTATCTTACTCTGTTTGTTCTTCTTTTCGTTTATATTCTTTGAATTTCATCTTGATTTATTTGTTATTTTCGGTTTACTTTTGTGCTTCCTTAAAATTCGATGACGTTTTTGTTTGATTTCCAGATTTTCCCGCTCAAATCTCTGCGTATTCAATCCTCATTGCGATGTCCGTATGTTATTCTTCTTAATTTTGTACTTTCAGCGTATTCTGAAATCTCTGTGTATTCTCTCTTTATTTTGTGCTTTCAGCTTTCAATCACATGTTCGTTATACTTTTGGTAAATATTTTATGTTCATTGACGTTCTTATTTTGCTCAATATGTGATATTGTCTTCTACAACTGGTGATATTGTTTTGTTGATCTGTACCATTGTCTATTCACGTTTGTGATATTGTTTTTCAACTTCATGTGTGATATTTGTTCCAGTAGCGTGATATTGTTTTCCTGGATATGTGATATTGTACAGCACACGTGTGTGATATTGTTCCTGCAACATTCCTAGTGATATCGTTTTCCATCTTCATGTGTGATATTTATCCCAAACAACGTGATATTGTTTCCCTGGATATGTGATATTGTTCAGCCACTTGTGTGATTTTGATTTCCTTCATATCTTTAAGACTTTTTCTTGTTATTTTACATTTTACTTTTCTTGCCAGATCCTACAAGTAATGTCACTTCTTCTTCCTGTAATGATCTTCATGTCTCTGCCATTACGTCGTCAAGATAGTCTTGCTATTGTTGATTCTTCACTTACTTCTCTTTGTTGAACCACCCGATGCATCTAGTTCTACTCCACATGTTGAACAACATTCTGCTCCTTCTCGTGTGCATCAACTACTTTTGGACTCCACACCTGGTGGTAGTGAATTGTGGACAAGGAATGTTGCACCAGAGTTTAAACCTTATATTGGCCAGTTGTTTGGGACGTTGGCAGAAGCTATTAGTTTTTATGATGTGTATGCAGAAGCATGTGGTTTTGAACCTAGGAAATCTTCTCAAAAAGGGTCAGATCTCGGTGATGTGAAGTATAAATATGTTGTTTGCAACCGTGAAGGTTTTAGAGATCGTAAGAGGAAGGCTATTGTTTTAGATAGTGGAAAGGAGCAGGCAACTCCCAAGCCTTTTGATATCGTGGAACACTAAATTAACTAGGATTGGTTGTATTGCTATGATTGAGTTTCGCTATAATGGGGATGGTTATGTTGTTTTTCGCTTTCGTGAGTGGCATAATCACCGTCTTTGTTCACTTAGAAATCAACAGTTTCAAAAAAAACACAGGCACCTCCATCTTTACCATAAAAAGACAATTATTGATCATTCAAGGGTTAATCAAGGGCCAACAAGGGCATTTAGAAATGTCAAGGAATATGTAGATGGCTATGAGAATGTTGGAGCTCAACTGGTTGATTTTAAGAATTTTGGAAGGGATATCAAATGTTTCATAGGAGACCGGGATGCTCAACTGTTTGTTAACTATTTTGAGGATAAACGTGATACCAGTGAAGGTTTTTACTTTGCTTATGAGGTGGATTCTGGTAAATGCTTGGTTCGTGCGTTTTGGTGTGATGCAGAGTCTCGTAGAAACTACGCTTTGTTTGGTGATTACATTACTTACGATCCAACTTACAAGTTTAATAAGTATTGTATGCTTTTCACTCCTTTTATCAAGTAGACCACCACAAAAGGTCGATTACTTTTTGCTTCTCGTTGCTATTTCATGAGGATGAAGATTCTTTCACATGGGTCTTTCAAAAGTTCCTTGATGCTATGGGACAGAGCCACACTTATAATAATAAGCGATCGGTGTCTTTGGAATAAAGCTGGGTTTGCGTCTTTGTCTTCAAACATGCTAAGCGCAGATATTGCATGTGGCATATCATGCAAAAGGTTACCGATAAGGTTGGGCTGCAATTTCGAGAGAGACCGATTTTGTCGGCCGTTTGAATGCTATTGTTTGGGATGCTGAGTTAGAACCTCTTGAATTTGAAGAAAAGTGGTGTCAGTTGGTCAATGAGCATAATCTTGATGGTAATTCCTGGTTGTCAACCATGTTTAGAAAAAGGAGGAAATGGATCCCAGCTTATTTTCGTGATGTTCCTATGGGTTGTCTATTACGAACAACTCAACGTTCTGAGAGTCAGAATAATTTTTTCAAGCGTTTTGAAAATGCACATGGTACACTTGTTGAATTCTTGATGCGGTTTCAAAGTGCCATTGATGTACAGCGCCATACTCAAAAACAACTTGATAGAGACGATGATTGTACTCTTCCACAATTAGCGACTTCTCTTAAGTTGGAAGCTCATGCTTCCAAGGTTTATACAAATGCTGCTTTCTCAGATTTTCAAGTTGAAGCTTCTGCTTCTATTTGCTCCCTTAGTGTTGGTGGCTTCACACCACCTGCAAATGGTGTAGAATTAATTGGTATTGCTGATGCCAGATCACAGAAGACCTACCAAGTCGTCTACAATTCTCTAACGAATGACGCTGAATGTTCTTGCAAGTTGTTCAACAGGAAGGGTATTATTTGTAGACACATTATCTGGGTTTACTCGGAAAACAAGTTCACACTTTGCCCGATAAATACATTCTTATGCGGTGGACCAAGAATGCACATAAGATCCCTCTTTATGGTCCACTTGGTGAGTTAATCGAGGATTTTGATGCCACCGATTTACGAAAGATGGAAATGTGCAAGTTATGGTCGAGTTCTACGCAACCATCGGTGTGCTCAAGAATGTGTCTACGAAGGAGATCATCGATCTTGTTGACACCCTTAAACAATTCAGGGTGAAACTCAATCCGCAATCAGAGTCAATGACCAAAGAGCGGGAGTTGGAGATGCTTCTTGGGTGCGCTTCCTCAACGAGGTGAGGATTTTACCACCTCGTCAGGCAAAGAACAAGGGTAGCGGGAAGAGAATGATCTCCAAAAAGCAACAATGCATAGCTAAAGCGGAGAAGCCTAAAAGGCTTTGTCGTAATTGCAAACAAATGGCTCACCATGATAAACGAATCGTCCTAATGCTTTTGTACCTGATGCCGACAATAAGGTATGTTCACCATGAACAGTCTATGTATGAAACTTTTTATCTATGCTGTATGGTCACGAGTCAGAAACAATACCATATGTTATTTAAAATAATATCACATCTTATGCTAAACAGTATCACTATTTGACGATACCAGAATGTGATATTATTTGAGGATAACATAATATGTCAACACATCTGTCTTAACTTTCTTTTATATTTTCCTGGTAATTTTAGAAACAATACCACATACTGTTAGAAATAATATCACACTTTTGTAGTACACAAGATCCTTTGCTGAGGGTAACAGATCGTGATATTGTTTGTAATTGTTTAGATAGAAACAATATCACACTTCATTTGAAATAATATCACTCCTTATATAAAATAATATCACTGTTTCACCTTTTTGTGTTTTCAGGGTAGTTCAGATGAGGATGATGATGCTGATGATGGTTGATCGGTCGAAGGAGTTTTTGTTGATGGCGCTCATTAATTATAGCAGCAGAAAATAGACGACATTCTATATGACTAGTATATTAATATAGCCTACAACATTCATTAAAGTATAGATTATACTTTATTTTTTATAGAAAGTACTCGTACTCGGATAGTATTTGATTATTTTATTTGTCTCAGCTGTCTTGTTTTTGTATTTTGTGAAACTGAGAAACAATATCACACCTTACATTTATATATTTCACATCTTACTCTAAACAGTATCACTACATCAGTAGTACTATATATGCCTTTTGCTTTAAGATTTTCACATCTTGTGTTTTGTATGTTGTCAAAATATGGCAGTTCATAATATGGCAGATTTCTAACATAATATCAACTTGTGTACACAACAATATCACAACATAGTGAAAACAATATCAACGTAAGACTTAAACTAACATATTCATATTGTGATATTGTTTATACATTCAAGTGATATTGTTTAACATACTTGTGATCTCTTGAGAAGCAATATCAACCTCGTACACAACAATATCACAACATTCTAAAAACAATATCAACGTGAGATTTAACAATCCATATCCATAGTGATATTTAAAAGTAAACAGTGTGGTATTGTTTTAGCCCCGTGTGATATATTGAGAAGCAATATCACAACAACTATTACACAATATCACACCAAACGTGAAATAATATCACACTTTAGCATCGCTTAGATGACATCCAAAATAAGCATCAATACTTTACCATTATAAAAAGTTACCATTAAATTCGTTTTTAGTTTAATTAGCATCAGTTTTGTACTACCATTACATAGCCTTTAGTTTAATTACAACTTCGTTCTAACAAATATAGTAGTCCTAATTCCTTCCTCTTCCTCCGCGGTTCTTCGGATTTGCAACGGTCTTAATCCTACCACGTTTGTATGTTATCGGGCTCGTTCCTACGATTTTCAAAGATCTTTTCCTAATCGGCTCCTCTCAGTAAAGCATATCCATACCAACAGTCATTTATTATTTCTGGACACCTTTGTCCTAATTACTATCTATCTTTTTGTATATACAACTGTAAATTGTTTTTACCTTTTCCTAGGAGATTGCCGAAGAATTGGCAATTCTGTGTTAATAATCGGTTTCTTAGTACAATCCTCCTTTGTTTGTTTCCTAACATCTTCTTTATTTGTCTCCTCCACAACAACATCAGCATTCTCTTTTGTTTGAACTTCTGCCATTGGTACTTCCTCTTGCTGCTTCCCTTTCGCCTTTTCGTTGTTCTTCCTCTGTTGCTTCAATGTCTTCCATATTTCATCCTTCCCATCTGAAAATTCTTTTACTTTTTCGATCAAAGGTGTTCTGTTCTCATTTATGTCGCTAAAAGCAATGTCACGCCATTTCTAGCCGATAGTATCGCCTATACACTTTTTGGTTCAGGTCGGCTTCAAACATCATACCCTCATATCGAATCATGTGCATCATTAAGAAGTTCCCAGGACTCGTATTGTTCATCTCTGTCTTTTGCCAAGGGAAGTTGATGTTGACAACATCAAACGTTATTATATCATCTGCTCTTTCCACTTTCTTCTTTGCTAAGTAGTCACTCATGTGCTCCGCCTACAATATTACGGTTCACCATTAGTAATAACTTCACAAACACAAAAAATCCATTATTTCAATGTTACTATACAGCAAGCAATACTTTAAAGAACTATCAATTAATCATACCACCAAATCTGCAACTTTGTGTATTTGTGTTTGCTCCCGATCGGGTACTCTGTGTTGTCCAAAGACTTCCACTGTCTCGGTTTTGAAATTTATACAAACACAGAAATAATGCTCTTTCCATACCATTGGAATAAAAACCAGATCTGCTTTGCAGTTACAGGACTGTGTTTCTTCTAATGAATTCGTCCCATTCTTCGAACATCTTTTCTTTAATCAATTCCCTGTCTCCAGCTCCTTCGGTTTTAATTTCCTGTTTTGAATATATATGTTACAAGTCCTATTTTTGTTTTAAAGAGTGATTATATTTAAACAAACTAAATGGACAACTTACCATGTGTCGAATCCCAAAAAACATCACACTTGTTTCACATTTTTCTGTGTGCTCAATATGGTTCAGAATGAGGGACCAACATTCAATCACATTGCTACTGACATGCTCATTTGGAAGCAACGATAATATATCATTTCTGACAAGACATTGATCATTACTGAATTTGGCAACCACCTCACTGCTCCAAACATTAACACAAACCAAATTAAAATAGTGCACACAATATCACACTTCTCTAAAAACAATATCACATCCCTTAAGAAACAAAGATATCACAAAAATAGCAGTTATGATAAAATAAAAGTACCAACAAATTTAAATAGTGCAAACAATATCACACTACTCAAAAATAATATCACACTCTTCATGAAACAAGATCACAGAACATACTCTAATGGGAAATCGTGGTCGTCCAATAGGCGATAGTCAAGCACTTGTTTCCTCATGGTCAACATCTTTGCACAAAGTGATTTGTTAGCCTTCATAAACCTTGAGACGACCTCCACGTTAGAATCGCCACACCACGATTGTATGTGCTACCAAGGCCATCTCGATTTCCCCCTCCTACTCGCTTCCCACCACACTTTGGCAAACCATCTTCTACCACACCTACAACAATATTTATTTTTGTTATTTGAATATATAATGCTTATATATAATTAAAATAAGTCATTGTTGAAGAAGATAACCTGTTTTTTTTTTTGTACAGGAGTTTGAACATTCTTTTTCCCACCTTTCCCTCTCTTTCTTTTGCTTGCTTTCTTTCCTCTTTGCTACTAATTTAGGCAACAGTGTCCCTTTGATTGCATTAAGGTTTGTAACCTTCCTCGGGACTGACTCCTAAATTTATTTAAATCGCTCAACACAAGCGTGGCAAAATCTCCCCCCGTACAAATCGCCTCTTCTTTTCATCGTTCGATTCACATTTAAAATCTTCACCCACAAAAAACATCATGTGGAACATCATGAATAATCCACAATCCAGGTTCAACTCTTTTGTTTGCCAATCAAAGGCGACATTTGTCAGCACATAGTCCTGTACTTTCGCCCCACTTGCATAACCTTTACTGTTGAGGTAGTGCCCGTAAACAGCTCCCTGTTTATGTTTATAAAAAATACCTATCAAATTTCATTCTTTAGCTAACAAAAGCATTATATCCTTAGTTCTTATTTTTAAATATAGTACTTACAGTTAAATGAGCAAGGTGTACATGCTCCTCGTCCTCAAAATGTTCATAATCTCGGTTGTCCAAGTAGAACATTTTTTCCCTCTTGCTGTCAATACAGACGCAAATGTAGTGGTCTTGATATAGCAAAGGTATGAACACCTATAGAAATATTATATAGAAAATAACACTGTCATTCACAGACCATATCATACAATATCACAAGTACTGAATAACAATATCACAGAATATATAATACAGTATCACAACTAAAATAGCTACCTGATTTAAGAAACAATTTCAATACTTACTTCTGACAATATCAGATAATTAACTTAACAGTATTAGATAATTAACTTAACAGTATCAGAACTAAAAGTACTTTTAAATTCTTACCATATCTGAATTTAAATTCAAAGTGGTCATTTATATTGATTTGACCATGTATCCCATGTCCTCCATACTTCTTCCTTCAGTCTTGTCAGTTCATCAACATTTTCTTCATCTACCAATAAGATTTTCTCCATACCACCCTGTTTGTTTATAACAGAATTGATTAGTCGTGTTGACAGATTTTTCCACGTAATTTTAAAACACAAGGAACACATGAGGTTTATGTTTCCCATACCGAGTGGGCAAGGCCATAGAAAATCCTTGTCGGTCTGTTGCTGTCTTTTGGCGCCATTTCCAAGTGATTGAGCAATATTGCCCATGCCTCAATAACCACTGCTTCTATTTTAGTGTCAGGCAACAAAGACTCAATATCGCTCTTTGGTATGTTATGGTAAATACCAAAGTCACAGACAATCTCCCTGTACCATTTTCCAAAAAAATTAGCATATTAGTTTTTAAATTATTTTTATGCAGTAGATTAATTAATTTCTTAGATTCAAAAAATAAACTTACGTCTTCTTAATCGCATGATCTGTAAGGAAGCAATAATCCATTACTTCCTTCCGACGCTTCAAGACAGTCTCAAATAAATGGTCCTGTCTGAACATGAAATCTGAGACAAGTGCAGCATCCCTGTCTGGTAAACCACAGTCCATAGTACACCCCAAATTATGAGGTACCATATCTGCCGATTCAGGTATTTTGTTCATGCTGTCTGCATGCAACAAATAGTCATTGATGCTCCATGTTCTCTCTGTTTCCAACTGAACATTTGGAATAACCTCCTTCTTCTGAGACCCCACACTTTTATCATCATTTTTCTCCCCAGCCTCTTTTCCAGACTCCACGTTCTTATTATTCAGGTCCTCAACATCTTCTCCAATTCCCTCCTTAACATTTGTTACGTCCTCAACATTTGCTGCCTTCTCAACAGTCTTGGTCCCTCCTAAACCATCCTTTTTTACGGCCTCCTCATTCATTTCCTGAACCTTCTCAACAGTCTTGGTCCCTGCTAAACCAACATTGATTACACCTTCATCAAGCTGTGTCAACACATCTGTCTCCTCATTTATTTTTCCACACTGTTTTTCACCGTCTTCTTCATTTAGTGTATCACGATTCAACTCTTCAACGGGACTTCGTACTCCTACACCAATACTGGATATAACATCATTCAATTTTGAATTCATGTCATTATCCAGTCCATCATCTTCGTCTTCATCATCACCACTGCCCAAGTTAGTAACATCATTCATATCATCATCCTGTTGTTTGTCATCACATTCCAAGTCATCATCACCGCTTACAGATCTTTATCCGTACATCCACCGTATTTTTGTTCAATTCCTTGTCTTGCACTTTCAACATTTCAGTCCAAACATCAAATGCTTTGCATCCCTTCTTTTGCTTTCTTCATTTCATATGACCTCGCTATCAACATGTCCATCAAGTTATGATACCCAACATCTTTCATGAAAGGCGTTTTGAGTCTCCGTTGTCTTGTTTTCGATTCTCAACCTCTTCTTCAAAGACATGTTCTTTAGGATCAACATTTTCCGCACCATTTACCTTCGCACCAGCTTGTGTAGATGTAGTTGCTTCACCCATTGAACTTTTTGCTTTCATAGTGATCAGTTTTCTCATGTTACGTACATACCTACCTATGAACAATTCATTGTCCCTCTTCATACGTAGATAAATTTCATGAGCACGCTGCCAAATTACAAAATAAATATATTAAACACTAAAATAGACTCTTTGATAATAAGAACAAATGACACAATAATAAGGTTATTTAATATCAACTTTCATAACAATATCACAAATTTACTACAAATAATATCACACTAGTGCAAAAACAATATCATAACAATTTATAAATCAATATCACAACAATCTGTTATTCAATATCATTTGCTTTTCTAAACAATATCACAATTATCAATTAAGAATATCACAATATCATACAATATATCAAAAAATATCATATCTAAAATAATTATCAGAGTAAATGCTTTGATTCAATATCAATATCATAATAATATCACAGCAGACTCAAAACAATATCACACTAGTTCAAAAACAATATCACAATAATATTTTAATATCATAGCTAAAATAATTATCGCTTAGAATTTATTTCATTAGTGCTTACATCCATTGCCCTTGCTCTGATTTGTTCATCAGTTTCAACACCACTAGGCAACTTCACCATCATATACCCCTCTTTTGCTTCCACTTCAGCTTCATGATCAGACGTCTGAGTCAGTAATATCTCTGGAGCTGCTGAAGAATATGGTGTTTTTTTAGGGACTTCTTGTTGTCGACGATGGGGTCTTGAATCTTTGATATTGGAGCATTCCCCAAAGATCCTGTTTTTTTCTCATCATCCACTCTCTTTGACAATTTTTTATCGTCCCAATGTTGGATGAGTGGTAAAGTGTGTTCCAAAACATCACCCTTGAAATCAAACCTATGCATATATGCTAGCATAATAACTATTACGCATCCACCGACAACTGACTTTCCCCCTTCTTTGAACACCCTAACACTTCTAACCATTTCCTCAAATACGTATTCACACCAATCAAATTGGCTTATCCTTGTCACATGCTCAACAGCCTTTACCAGTTTCAAATCCAGAGATTTATTTGAAGACGGTGCAAGGAAAATAGACATCTTTGTAAATTACAAACATTCTTTTAAATTCATCCCCGCATCATTACATTCCATCGTCTTTCATGCACATCTTTGACCATAATTGGAGTCGAAGTACTCTCCAATCCAAACTTTGCCCTCCATGCATTTTTCACTTTGTGTCTCATCACAAGCGGTGGTGTTTCCCATGTGAGCGACGTCCACTTTCCGACCTTGTCGAGGAAGTTGAAATATGTCATGCACATCGTCTTTCGTCAACAGAAATCAAATTTCTTTGTTTTGAACATGTTGCTTGTGTGATCAAATGCCTTCAAGAAGATTTTCGAGAATTCCATGTGGAATTTTTGTTAGTTTCAACTCTAACAATCCACCAAAGCCAACATCATAAACAGCCTTCCTTTGTTCTTCATTTAAGTTGGCAATCAACTCAACCAATTTCAGTGGCCTACATTTAGTTTGAAACGGTTGCACCTTCTTCTTTTCGATCTCAGGCTGCTCTACCTCTGCATCCTGTACCACCAATTCGGCATCTTTGTTTCTATCAGTCTTTGATTTCTTTTTTGATGGTTGGCCCTTTTTTTTTGTTGACGGCAGGATGCTCTTCAATTTCATCTTGTACCACCATTTCACAAGGTTTACTTTTATTTTCATTACCATTTTTTGACCTCTTGCTTGGTTGTTCAACCTCATCATTTTTTGATCTCCTCTTTCTTGTGTATGTTTTTTCGAGTTGTTTTGAAGTCACAAGTCCATTCTGTTGAATCAATATCACACTTCATTAGACATAATTTCACACCTTATTCAAAACAACATCACTATTGTATGTCACTTTGGTAATAAGTATTTTAAAAGGAGTATACGATTTTGTATTTTTGTAAACACTATCAATAATAGAACTACACAAAATTCATGAAGATTCAAGTACCACTAATATTGATTCAATATCGGACCATACAAGTAACAATATTACAAGTTTGTCTTCCTCATTGCCAACACATATATCAACGTTATTCATTGTCTTGAATGAAACTCACAATTCATGGACCTCATTGTCAAACAAATTCAATTCAATGTTATGAAATTGTACTCGTTCACATTTAACCAAACGTTTAACCCTAATTTTCGCGATTCAAACAATTTGCAACCGTTTTTTTGACAAATTCACAATTTTGAACTTTCAATGTCACAATCGAACAGTGTTCAAACGAATAATTAAACGGTTTATTATGTTAAACAGTTTGTTAACCCGTTGTAACCCTAATTTTTCACAATTAAACAATGTCGAACTTTGAATATCACAAATAAACAATGGAACAGTGTTTAAACATAAATTTCTTCATTGAATATGTTAAAACCTATTCTTAATTGATAAAAACAGTACGAAATACTTATTTTACAGTTCGAACAATGTCGAACCCTAATTTGACGCAGTCGCACAATATTCAACGCTAATTTAGCAGATTTAAAGAGGAAAATATGCAATTTCAACTCAATAAAAAAACATTCAATTAACAACTACGAAGTTGTACAATTATATGAAAATTATTGGAAATTAACGAAGTTTATCAATAATTTTGATACTTAAACTAACAAATACTCGATTTTAACAATGATTTCACTAAAATTGAAGTCCTCGAGAGAATTAAGATAGAAATTGTACCTGATTTTCAGTGAAAATGCAATTGAATTGAACAATGATTAGTATTTTCCCGTAAATTGTTGTTGATTCGCGTTAATAATCAGGAATTTTAGTGGTTTTTTGAGTTTTTAGAGAGAGAAAGTGAGAAGTTTAAAAATCAAGCATTGCTTGCGATTATGAATTTCGAAAGGCGTGCGTGTCTGTTTTGTTACCTTTTTTTTTAAGTGATATTGTTTAGTTTAATGCGCGATATTGTATCCGTTACTCAATCCTCAAATATTTAGGGGTTCTCACCGGATCCCGACTCTATATATATATATATATATATATATATATATATATATATATATATATATATATATATATAAAATAGGATCATATGAGTTCGGTATTATTGGTGAGTTACCCCTATGAATCTGGACCATTGATCTAATCTAAGATGGATGGCTAAAAATAAATCTTACTTAACCTATAAAAACCCACTTTTCTCTCAATCTCCCTCATTATTACAAAAAATCACTCTCTCTCTCTCTCTCCTCCTTCCACTTCTAAAAATTCAGAACAAAAAAAAAGAATACGTATAAATTCTTAAATTCAAGCTTCATAAAATTCTCTCAAGTTGCAGGCTACAAATCGTAAAATTCATCATCAATTAACGAGATTTCGTCGTCTCTTTCGCCTCATCCTTGTATTTTTCTTCAGTTTCATTATAAGTAAGTACTAATTTTGTTTTTCTAGATCTGATTTGTGTGTTTTCATTATCGCTCTTATCTAAAATCCGTTTCATTTTCGTTAATTCGTTGTATATCCGTTTGTACTTATGTCTTTGTTGTTAAATTACTTGTTCTCTCATTTTTTTTTTCTATTGTATTACTTTAACCAAGTTATTGTATTATTCAAACTCAGTTATTGTATTTTGTAGTTACTTTTTGTTTGCTATGTTAGAATATATTCTGTTAATAATAGTTATTGTATTGCTTTAACCGAGTTATTATATTATTCAAACTTAGTTATTATATTATTTTACTTAGTTGTTTCAAATTAGAGTTGTTGTAAGATGGTGTCTTCTTATATAATATGTTTAAGTTGATTATAATAATATTACATCTCAATTATTATATCGTTTAACTTAGTTATTTCAATTTGGAGTTATTATTGTGGTCTTATATAATATGCTTATAGTCGGTTATAATACTATGCTTTATTTCTGTAAAATATGCAGTTATTTTATAGTGGTTTTACGGTTATTTCAATACTTATAGGTAGTTATTGTATATCAGTTACATGGTTATTTGTAACTTACCCCATTTTTGTTTTTATTTCTTTCAGTGAGCTTTCATTGTCTGCTGGTTCAATCCTCATCAATAGGCAAGACATGGTTCTCGTTGGGAAGAAATATCGGTGGAAGAAACGTGAAAACAACGGCAAAACACGGCTTTCGTTGGAAGAAATACTTTTAAATGTTGTATTAGAGATAAATATATGTAATATATGTGATGTTACTATTGTTAGATGTATTATTTGAAATGCTTAGATGTAATTATGATGATGCTTAGATATAACTTGTTAGAGATGTTTAAGTGTAATGTGTTGTAAACAAAATAGTTATATAATCAAAGTAAGTTGTTTTTTTAACCTTGTCATATATTAGTATTTCATTTTAATTTTCAGATTTTGGTAATGCATTAACCAATTTCAATTATTGATTGAACGAAAATGACTAGTTATGCAATTAAACAATATGAAAACAAACTCAAGATAGAAATTTGAATATATTTGAGTTTCTTCCCAATACAATAACACATTTTACTCATTATAATAACTGGGTTTTTACATTACAATAACTACAAATACCAGAGTTTTACATTACAATAACTGGGTTCTTACATTACAATAACTGAGTTTCTACATTGGACTAAGTACAAATACTAGACTTCCTATATTACAATAACAGATTTTTCTACATTACAATAGTTGAGTTTCTACATTACAATAACCGAGTTACTCAATTAAACAAAATGATAACTAACCAAAAAAATGAACAAGTATATATACAAATTTTTCCATTGAATGTCAATTATTCGCATCTATCATGATTCAACCTGCAAATCATCATAAAGCAGAATATAACTTAACACCTAAAAAGTAATTGGATTGTAAAATAACTGGATTGTAAAATAACTATAACTGACGAGGGAATAACTGAATCACATATAGAATAACTGACTTTATTCATCATAATAACGGAGTTTCTACATTACAATAACAACAAATACCAGAGTTGCAGAAAGTTGACTATATTTGAGTTGCAGCTCAATACAACAACATGAGTTATACATTACAATAACTGAGTTTCTACATTAGAATAACTATCAATACCAGAAAACATTATTCTCAGTAAACAACTGAGTTAACTATAAAATAACTACGTTTCTTTATTACAATAATTGTGTTTCTACATTAAAATAACTATACACAGCAGAGAACATTATTCTTAGTAAACAAGTTATTTTATTACACTAACGTAATTATTCTATCATACAACATCAGTTATTCTATTACACGACGTCAATTATTCCATGGAGCATCAATTATCCCTGTTCAACGTCATTCCACCTGAAAATTACAAAAATAATGAAATCTTATCAGAATTTGATGTAATCAACAAATTTTCTGTTGAATTCGTTATTTACTATTGTTATTAATCATGAAATCGTAAAAAGACAGGAATATGATGAGTATTTGTTATTCTCATCTTGTTTTTAAAGAAAATCGCGGAAAAAAAGAACGCAAAAATCTGATTAGTATTTGTTTTTTTGATTCTCCAATAGCTACGAAAATCACTGAAATTATTCGATTATTAGCTACGAAATTGTAACATATTCATACCTTCGTTTTGATTTGATATGTTAGGGTTTTCCGAAATTTCATTCTTAATTGAAGAAAAAACTGATTGTTTCAATTAAAGTAATTGAATTTGTGAACGAATTTGCTGTAATCGATTGGAATCACAAAAAAAAATGGGAAGAATTGATGAGATTGTTGATGAATCTGAAAGATTTTGATTGATTTTGTTGATGTTTTTGTTTGTAAAGAGAGAGAAAGGAGAGAATGGTGGAGAAGGAGGTACGTACTACGACGATGAATTGTTTGTGTGAGCAATTAATTTTAATTTGTTAATCAATTGTATATATACGTGGGGGTAACTCACGAAAAGTGGCCAAGATCCGGTGATTTTGATTGATTTTGTTGATTTTTTTGTTTGTAAAGATAGAGAAAGGAGAGAATGGTGGAGAAGGACGTACGTACTGCGACGATGTTTTTGTTTCGTGAGTTTGCCACTTTTCGTGAGTTTAAAAAGGACAGGACGCCCCATTGAGGTACTAGGTGGCTCGCGCCTCAATGGGCCTCCTCCTTAGCATCCAAGCAAACTCAACCGACCTACCACCCTACATTTCTCTATAAATACCCATCTTCACACACTATAATACTTACGTGAGCATCCGCCCCCTCACATCTCCCTTAAACTTCTAGACTCGACTTCCTAAGTCCCAAATCAACACGTGCTTTTGACCTACTGATTGAAAACACAAGCCTTACATATTTGTTTGGTACCGTCGCCGTGCATTTGACCGACCTATTAGACCAAATCAACACATTAATCGACATCTTTTTCAACAACGTATTTTCAACATATTTTCAAAACAAAATCCTTTTTTAAGGCACTCTTTTAAACTTTTTTTGATACCGAGTAGTCGCATAACGAGAAAACCGTCTATAAAGCCGTCTACCTCGTAAACATCATGACATGTAAGTTTGAGGGTGTAAACAATTCACTTATTTCATGTCTTTACAATTTTTATGACTTTATAAAAATGAACAATGCATAACATGATCCAAAATACGGATTGATCGAGCCAAAACCGGATTTTGACTGGAGACAAAGGCTGGTAGTCACCCCTACCAATCTCACACCTCTTATGGGGTCCCTGGTCAGAATCAAAACGTGTTTGTGCTCGTCTTCCCTCTATTTCATTTCTTATTTGCAATCGGTTTTCACCATTTCAAATACTTCAAATCATTTTTACAACAAGCATTTTTAACCATAAATCGTAATCCCCTCTGGTTCCTTATACCATAACGGTTTAATCCGTGACTCGATGATATTATTTGGTTAATTACATTTTAAAAGGTATTCTAACACTCTTCCCTTTTATTTACCATTGTTCTCATTTATTTACACTTGCAAACATATTCGTCATAATTCATAATCATCCTTGGTTCCTTATACCATGTCGGTTTAATCCGAGTGCGATAATAAATATTGACTAATTACAAATAAACGAACTTAACATATTTAGTTCATATCAAACATTTCTCTTTATTTTATTTTATTTTTATCCTTGTCTTGACCATAATGGATATCACCCTTGGTTAAAATAAACACCATGTCGATTTAATTCGAGTACGGTGATAAAACGGTTAAGCACACACATTCTATATTTATCTTTGTAAACTACACTTTTTAAACATGGAAACCCGACAACGAATATTACTAAAATAATAGTAATTACTCCGAGTCATGCAAATAATACAAGCAAATCATTAAACAAAAAAGCGGTCATGATGACCTTTTCACCAAAGGCGTTTTTTAACGACCTTTTAAAACGGTTTTTCATAACCTTTTTAATAATCAGGAGAGGTCCCGTGGACTGCCCTATGGCTCGCTCCCCAAGGAACCTCCTGTTTCCTTTATTTAAAATCTGAACAAGGCTTGTTGCCTCGCCGTATGGCTCGCGGTTTCCTGGCACTATTCTGTTTCGCTTTTGGTACTTGTCTAGGACGATCCCTGTAATACTACGGATTTTATTAAGTTGCATACTCGACCGAGTAGGCTCTACTCGGCCGAGTAGTGTTAATTGTAGGGTCTGTTTTGGTTCTGCCGAGGAATACTCGGCCGAGTATGGGAATACTCGACCGAGTAGAGGATACTCGGCCGAGTATAGCTTTACTCGACCGAGTATCCGGTCTGGCGAGTGTTGTTTTAGCGGTTTGATGCGGGAGTGTTTAGGATTATTTTATATTTCACGTCAGTTTCTAAAACGTCATTTTAACCCTAATAATTTTACGATTACCTTAAGTACTCTCTAATCACTCCCTAATCATCCTCTAATCTCGTGTGTGTGCAATCGTTGTGACCTTTACGTGCAATCTCGCATTCTACTGTTGGTAAGTTCATTCCCTATGTCATTTATGTTTTATTGGGACTACTGTATGTTTGGAATTAGGGAATAAATGGGGGATGGTTCAGTATGTAATTGTGTTATGTGATTATTTTATAGGAGAAGACTTCGTAGAGGAGCCTTTCTGATTGTCTGATCTACATTCTACTGTTGATTGCTAAGGTAGGGTTTCCTACTCAGTTTTAGTGTTAATTGTTATGGCATGATTATATCGTGATTATTGTTAACTGCTGATCAACAGAGTATGGGCGTTGTTGTGACGGTGTGGGTGTGGAGAGGTTGTGACAGCTGTGATGCCGTGTGTTGTGATTGTGGTGGAGTCACTTGCGGGAGTGGCTTCACACCCTAGTTCGCCCTCCGTGGAACCCGCCAAGGTAGGGGATGTGCACATTAAGGGACAGGGATTTGTTTTAGTCGCTCGTTGATGAGCCGGACTTGGTGGGATCGGTTGCGGTCACCCACTGGCGGCGTGGATTACCTGTTGCGATGGGTAATCTGGCAGGGCTACACACTTTGGTGTGTAGTCGGTTACTGATACGGCCTAATATATAGTCTTTTTGGCCTATTTCAGCACGTATTTCTATGCTTTTCTATACTATTTTTATAGTATTTTGCCCCGAATTGGCTACTTTGGTGTATTTTGTCCTTTTTGTAGGAATGATCGCGAAAGTGGTGGAACCATACTCCTTTCCGTCCTTTTTGCATGCATTTAGAGGAGACGGAGTTGTCCCAGAGTGAGATACTGCATTTGGAAGCGTCATGGCACGCATTACGAGGCATTTGGGTGAAGGCGTGAGCTGAATTGAAGATAAAAGTACTCGATCGAGCTATCCCTTGGTCGATCGAGTGATTTCTAGACCCCCTGGTACTCGATCGAGCTATCCCTTGGTCGATCGAGTAAGCTGCACATGACCAAGTCCTCGATCGAGTAAGAAGATGGTCGATCGAGGGACTTCTGCTGAGATGATGGTCGATCGAGTGGTTTAACCCACTCGATCGAGAGGTTTTCGACGTTATGGGCTTTAATCAATCCATGCTTTACTTATTTCCGCATAAACTCTTGGTTGTTTTGGCTATTTAACCTATGATTTACTAGGTTAATAGCATCTCCTTTTTATTATATTTTACACTAGAAAACTATCAAACCCTTAGTACGTAGCTTTGCCTTCACTGTTACTTTTATTTTCGGATTATTGGCTGCTCGGATTCAGTGTTCTTTACGCCGGATTCGCTCAGATTGTAATCTTCCCTTTCTCTTTATTATTAATAATCACTTGTTGCTTTTATTTCTTGTTGATGTTATCATTCTTCCTTGCCCTAATTTCCGTTATTGCATTTTATTATTACTTCATTATGTCTTCTACTGGAAATTTATTTGCTGTTAGATTAATTACGAACATGAGTAGCTAAACCCCTTTCATGTTGGGATTAGGGAATCTGCGGTAGAAAATGACGATGTAGTGAATGAATTAGATGAACGATAAGAGACTCATCACTATAGCAATTTAACTGTAATTCCCGACCTAGTTGAGTGCACGCTTCTATGTCACCCATTAAATCGCTACAATTAATCCTGGATCAAAAGATTGGACCGAATAGGCCTGCTATAAATGATGACTTGCCCTAATAAGGACGAAAGTTAAGTTAGTGGTATTTTAGGATAGGAAGTGGACCGAAAGGACCTTCTAACATCCGTCTCACATTAGTTCGTCTGAGTCATTCACTGCCGAGTTGTTGGGTTACCGTAGTGAACCGAATTCCCGACATGTCCCTCTCTTATTGATAGTTCTAAATTATTTTCCTGCTCTTACTGCTCTCTACTTTATTTCTCTTCCCCTTAATTCTCGTAGTTTAGGAACCAAAATTCAATCAACACCAATTGTTACCATAGGATTAGAAATAGACAGTTATAATTACGTTACCTCCCTGTGGATTCGATACTCGACTGCCTCTACTACATTTTAGTTGAGACCGTTAGGTTTTATCTTTGATAGGGTTGCGATAGCCGTGTCAAATTTTGGCACCGTTGCTGGGGAGGCAATTGTTCAATTTACTAGCTGTTTTATTTTTAATTCTTCTTTTAGTTTAAGGAACATCGTTCCTTAGACTATTCTTACACTTGTCTGTAGTTTCTTCTTATGCGCAGGTCGCAGGGTGGTCCACTACTACCGTTCAATCCTGAGATTGAAAGATCCTTGCACGTAAAGAGGAGACTATTTCAAGAACAACAGGTAGAGGAAGAGTCTGGTTCTAGTTCTAGCTATTACGAGAACGAGCTTTTCGAGGAGAATCCACCGTCTTCTCCAGTTTCCAATTCATCAGTTGAATCTATTACTTTCCCAGATTTTCCCGAAATGACTGAGGAAGCAACCATTGCTAGTCACTCCGAGCCCACGGCTGACAATCTCTATAAGGGGTTTGCCTTACCAGGGGAGGCAAGAAAATTCGAACCAAAGCCTGCCTATATTAGCATGATCGAGAGAAATCAGTTCGGAGGAGCTGCCATGAAGATGCAGCGCAGCATATGGAGACTTTTATTGATTATCTGCTGCTCCATACCTCCTCCCACCGGCGTGACACCGATCGGATAAAAGAGACCATGTTCATCTTCTCACTCCGCGATGCTGCAAGGGAGTGGTATAGGGATTTGGACCGAGCCGCTCACGGTATAACGATCGGAGTTCACCGGCTTTAGCGTTCTATAAGAAGTACTTCTCTGCATCGAGGACTATCGCCATTAGAGCTCAGATAACGAGCTTTAAACAAGGGCCTGACGAGAACTTTCATGAGGCATGGCTTCGATTTAAGAAACTAGTGCGAACCATACCGCACCACGGTTTCGAAAAGTGGAGCTTGTGCAACCATTTTTACAATGGTTTATATGACGATCAGAGGGCTATTTTAGACGCTGCAGCCAATGGTCGATTTGCTGACAACTTGGGAGCGACCAAGGGATGGAAGATCATAGACGATTTGGCCACTCATAAGGCCGAATATGGGAATTCAAGAGGAAACCAACGGAGAGCCGCTGAATCCTCCTCAGTAGCTGCATTAGAAGCCCTTACCGCGAGGTTTGACAAGTATGAACTAGGGGGAGCTCTCAAGGGAGGAATGTACCAGGTTAATGCTATGACAGACGGTCCTTTCATCTGTACAAGGTGTGGGGGAGATGGACATGTCTCTGATTATTGTCCTAGTCCTTATGAACAGTGTGCTGCCTTTCAACATTACAGGCAGAATAACGCTTATTACGAGCCAAATGTCCATCCCAATTTGAGGTGGACAAGCCAAAACGTGCTCAATCCTACTCCTCCTCCGAATCAAGCGCAAAGAACCGTATATCCCACCGCATAAGAACCAACAAGGCTATCAGAAGCCTCCGTCTTTCAACCCTCCTAACCAAGGTGCTTCGTCATCTAGTGGGGTGAGTGAGATGGGTGAGTTAAAGTCCATGATGCAGTCCATTGCAAAGAAATTACAACAAAAGGACACGACATTCAAGGCACTTGAGACTCAAGTTGCCCAACTTGCTGCAAATCAATCTTCGAGGAAGCCGGGTCATTTACCGACTCAAAATGAGAAGAACCCAAATGAGACGGTAAATTTGATAGAATTGAGAAACGGTCTTTCTTATGAGGGACCGTGAAGAAATCGGACCAAGATAGTCAGAATCGATGATGAACGATGTTCGCCAAGAAAAAGGGCTCACGACAAAGGAACTGCTCGATCGACTGAAGGATGGTGTTCGATCGAGTGAAAATGGTGAGGAAAACCCTCGATCGAGTGGTTTCTCTGCTCGATCGAGTGAACAGGAAATTGAGGATGGTCGATCGAGTGGTAATGTTACTCGATCGACTGATTTTGATGAGGAGACTGCTCGATCGAGTGAGCACATTGCTCGATCGAGTGATATTGATGACGGGAAGCTTATTCGAGAGCCTGCTAGTGCTCGTTTAAGCGAAGAATTACCGGAAAGACCTCGTTCGAGAGGTAAGAAGCGTTCAAAGGATACGGAACTTGCTCCGGAAGACACTTTGGAGGCGAGAAACAAGGGACTCGAGATACCAATCACGGTTCCCTTCCCGAGGCGGCTGCAGAATACCAAGGTTAATCAACAGTTTGGCAAATTTTTTGAACTTTTGAAGAGCTTGGAAGTTTCCGTGCCGTTCACCACTTTGATTGTTGACTAAGGTACCCTCTTATTTAAAGTTCATGAAAGAAATTTTAGCACGTAAGAGGGCTATTAATGATAATGAGACTCGTAGCTTTAATCGAGGTGGGGTCACCCTATTTCAAAATAAGTTACCCCTAAGCAATCGGACCGGGTAGTTTTTCGATCCCGTGTCACATCGGTATCCAATTGATTGATAACGCGCTATGCGATTTAGGCGCTAGCGTAAGTGTTTTACCTTTGTCTCTAGCCAAGAGACTTGGTTTAAAAAAGCTGAGTTGTACCAATATGACTGTTCAGATGGCCGACCGTAGTCTATCACGGCCACTAGGTGTAGCAGAAGACGTACCTGTTCAGATCGGGAAGTTCTTTATTCCCGTCGATTTTGTCGTCTTAGAGATCCCCGAAGATGCACACACCCCTATTATTTTAGGGAGACCATTTTTGTCCACTTTGCCCATGCAGAATAGACGTCGGGGAAGACTTTGACCTTCCGGGTAGGGGATGAGGAGCCGATTTTCATCGGTCCAAGTTCCGGAGGGCTCCCATGCAAGCTCGGCCTTGCAATGCCCTCTCTTCTCGTTGACCCTATTATTGACACTCCGGATGAAAATTTAGAGGATATTCTTTGTTATTGCTAACCCTCCGCCTCATCCGAGAGCAAGAAGGAGGGAAGTTCGTCTGTTTTCCTTGCTGCAGGTACAGATGAGAGCAAGAAAGGAGCTGTCAAGGGACATGGCGCAACCATTATCAATCAAACTGGAGCCCATGATGCCAAAGAAGATGACAAAGGAGCGAGAACAAAGAAAGTTCGAACTTACATAGATTGGAACTACATTCCTCCTACTGTCGCAACTGGTGATTCAAGTTCATGGAAGATGAAGAGGTCGGTCGATATCGGCGAGGTGACGTCCTCCCAATCGAGAAGCCCACAAAGGGGCTACTGAAAGTTGATGAGAATTAAACGGGGAAATGCCCCGTGTAACAAATTGTAATAGACAATTTGTTGAATTTCTTTTAACTTTGTTTTATTACGTTTTAATTAGGACAATTAGTTAGACAATTTCTAGCATAGACTAAGACTATAGACTGTGTTTTCTGCGTATTTGGTATTTCGGGATGTGTTTGGATGTGTTTTATGCAGGTTTGGGGAAGTTTCACGCACTTCGAGGAAGTAAAAGACGGAAATCCAAAAGTCTACAAGAGGAAATCCTTGATCGAGTACTTTTTGTACTCGATCGAGTGGAATTTGGCTCGATCGAGCTGTATGGTTACTCGATCGAGAAAGGCCACAGAGGAACTGGTCGATCGAGGGGATGCTTACTCGATCGAGCAGCAGGGACATCAAAACTCCTCGATCAAGTGACTTAAAATCACTCGATCGAGTGAATGAACAGTGGACACGGGAGTTCCCTTTCTTAAAACTCTTATTTTCCTAATTCTACTTTTATTTCACCCTAATTCCGTCTAAACCCCTCCCTAATTGCGATATTCACTCCCCCAAATCCCCAATTTTTCTGCCCAAATCACCAAATCCGTCACCTACATTCCATTACTAGCACTTTAACCTTCAATAGCCCCTTATTTTACTCTCTATTTGTGTTCATCTTCCCGGTATTTAAGGGAAATTCGGGTTTGCGGGTTTGTTCGATTAAAATCCGCCTTTTTGCTTGTTTATTTGAAGTTTAATTGCTATTATAGGATCATCATCATCAAGTAAGTGTTTCATTCACACCCCTTGCATTTTCTCTTTGATTAATTCGAATTTCTTGAGGTGATTTTGAATTAGGGTTCGAAAAATCCATGTTTAGTCGAATCTTTTCGATTTAATTGTATTTATATACCCTTAATTAGCTTGCTTGATGATCTTATCCCAATCCCTCACTGTTTCTGCTTGTTTATTCGAAAGTTGCGCGAGATTTCCGCGATTGGGGTTCCTGAGTCGAGTTTTTCGATGTCAGACGGTCTTATGCTGTCTTGCTTTGTTTAACCTCAGTCCATGCTTACCTATTGCTGTTGTTAACTGTTTTTTACCGTCCCCTATCGCCTTTACTTGATGTGAATTACTTGGAAATCTTGTACCGTGAGTCAGAATCTTCGACTGCCAGGAGTCCTACATGCTCCCATATGTGGTTTTCATGCTGTGTTAGCCCCTTTTACAGTCATTACGTCATCATATTACCACCACTCACATGCTGCCTTTCGAATTTATTGAGGTTTGTTGGATTCTACATGCTGGAAGTTGAATTTCTCGTCTGTTAGAGCCATCTTTTGCTGTCACATGTTGGTTAACGTCTTGTTTTAACCACGGTTAGCAGCGATCTTTTCTTATCATGCCTTTAACATTTTGCAGGATGGATAGTGGCTCTTTACCTTCCACTAGCACCACTTCCAGTCAGCCCGTGAGCGAGTCAGTGGCCCCCGCTGTTGCCACTGGCTCTGCTTTAGTGACCACGGTAGCCTCAGCTGCTGTCTCTACCCCTGCCAGGTCCCTCACTATGCTGGAATAAGGATTCATCCCTCGTTTTCCGTCTCCTGGTATGATGCCACCCAGGCCGCATCAGCAGGTTAGCCAACCAGCCGTTACTTCCAGCCCATCAGGGGCTACAGCTACAGGAGAGGGCGCTCTTACTCCCTTACCAAGGATGCCCACGGTACGTTTCACTTCCACGGCTCACCATACTCGGTTAGCCGCTTTACTTCGTTGCCCTCTCTCCTCCACCCGTTTCCTTGCGCGGACTGACCTAGAGACCTTAGGAATTTATGAGGAGGTCTGTAGTTTGTTGAACGGGACGGGTATGTCGGGTCTGATCACCATGCAGGAAGCTGCTATTCGTATCCCTACATACGAGTTTTTCAGCTCCTATTCTTTTGACACCGACTCTTACGATGCTGACCACTCCAGCTCTTGCATTCACTTTCGACTCCGTAATGAGTCGCACCACTGGACTTTGGCCAGATTTGGGCAGGTTTTAGGCCTAGTTAGTGACGGTCCCACCGACCCACCTCGGGACCTCCTTCACGTTCACTTACCTGCCCCCCGTTACTACTTGCGTCTGATAGGAGAGACCATTTTTGGGCGACCTGAGCCCAATAACGTGACCAACACTGAGCTAGCGATTCTCGCGGGGTACCTCAACATTGACTACGGTACCCCGTTTGTTCTAAACATTGCCTATCTAGTAGCTCAGCATTGGAACGGAATTGGGACTCGGGTCAAGACCGCTGTTGTCTGCGGCGGGCTAGTGACTAAGATTGCCCGCCACCTTTACCCCACTGAGCCTGGACTTACTGCACCCGATAGGATGGCTTACCTTGACCTGGGAGCCATGACCGATTTCGCCTGGTTCCCAAAGGCGAAGGGGAGCGCGAGGACGTGGAAGATTTGTGGTTCCACGTCTGTTACCTTGCCGTGCTCTACCCTTCCTCCACTCTTACCGCTCCCGTCTCTGCTTTGAGGGGCGAGGCCACCTCCACCCACCTACCACCTTACCTTCACTCCTACTTCTTCTTCTAGGAAGAGGAAGCGGGAGGCCGGAGCGACTTCCAGCTCTCAGGCTCAGACTCCGGCCCAGACTCAGACTCAGACTGGACCCACACAGACTCCCACACTTACACCTTCACTCACTCCACCTCCTTCTGATCCGGCCTTTCCGGCCAATTTTGTTTGCCCTCCTGTTTTAGGGGCGCCCGAGGTCATGGACCAAGGGCGTCGTGATGCCTTGCTTTTGGATATGTGCGGTACATTACGAGATGAGACGGGATATGGCTTTGGTCCGTATTCCCGCTCTACGAGAACCACATCCGAGCACGGCGACCGGTTCCCAGGGGTGGCCACATCCCTCCTTCTACCGATACCCGGCGGACGGGTACCCTCCACCGCCTTCGACTCGGAGGAGGAGCCGGAGGAGACACCGTAGCACGAGAGGTGCGGTTCTGGGGCCGAGCAGGCGGCACAACGAGCCGCCGAGAGGAGGAGAGTGATCCTCCGTTCACACCCGGTCCGGAGGATCACCGAGATGACGACGATCGAGTTTCCACCTTGTCTGTTCTTGGTTTGGGAGACCGTTTTGTTGAGTCGGAGTACCTAGGAGACGGCGGTGTCGACGACGAGTAGCTTATCGGTCTACTCACTTCCCCGGTTTTACGGCTTTTGGGGAAGTTCGCTTTTGTATGTACATTTTTGTCTCCTTTATTTTTTATTTTTTTGGTTGTATACCCCCATCCCCCATCTTTCTCACAGGTGTATCTTTGGAGGACAACGAGGGCGTTGTCCGTTTTGGTTTGGGGAGGGTATTGCATCCTTTTGAGTCTGCATCTGCATTTGTTTTGCATTCACGTTTAATTTCTTGCCTGCATTGTTGTTTATTTTCAATAAAAATCAAAAAAAAAAAAAAAAAAAAAAATCAAAAAAATTAGAAAAATTTCAAAAATTCAAAAACATTTCACGTTTATTTCTGCATATAGGTTGAGTCGGAACGGTAGATTCCCGTGATGAAATTGCACTATAACTTGTCATATTACTTGAGCCTTGCACTTTTATTGATAGTCTTGACCTTGTCATACGCATAATCTACGAATTTACGTTCAAATATAAGTCGATCTGTTTAGACTTGACCTATAAACTGGCAAACTACTTAAAAAAAAATTCTGAGTTTTAGAGCAATAACTGGTGACATTCATGACCAGTTCATTAGGAATTTTGAGAGTAGTACTCCTTGCATAGCATGTTTGTCTCATTTGAACACTTATGACATTCAATTTCTCGTCAAATGCACATACTCGGGTTTGTGGTTGGTGTCACATGCAGGGAGGGTCTTGCAAATTCCCCTTTCTTTACATCTTCACCCATTTAGCTCCACTTTAGCCAAAACTTGCCTTTTTGACCCATTAGCTACATTCCAAACTAAGCCTGCCTAGTCAAGCTAGTTAGTATGTCTTTTGTGGTATGTCTTCCATTGCAGTTTGGTCCGTAATTCTTGTTGGAGTTGGTGTATGAATTAAGGAAGGAGGAAAGAAAAAAAAAAGGGTATTGAAAAAAGAAAAAAAAAGAAACGTGAAAGAAGAAAGAAGAAAAAAAAAAGAGAAAAATTTACATGAAAAACAGAAAAAAGAGAGAGTTGGAACGAAAAAGAAAGAAAGAAAAATTGTGAAAAAGTTGTACCCTCTTGTCAGAGTTGAGAAGATGTTCGAAGATGTACAATCGACAAGAGTTGTTTTTCAGTTAGTTGTTTCAGACGGTGTCTTTAAAAAGGGAAGTTTGTGACCGTCTGACTCCTCCGTTCTATCCTATTTTTTTTGAGGAGATTGTGCTTTGAGTCTAGTGACTTTTGTGCCAAGTGAAGGGCACTAGTACTTAGTTTTCAGTCAGTTTGAGATCCGGATGGTTTCATTATGGTCTTGTTAGGAACTAGCTTGACGCTCTTACCTCCACATTTCCATAACTTGTTTTGCCTCTTCTCACCTGAACCTCACTATTCCCATATTATTTGCATACCCTCGGTTGTGACGGACATATTTGGTTGGAGTTTGTGCATTAGTACTTGAATTGTCTTTCATTTTTGTTGCATGCATGCTATGTAGGTCGCAGTTAGGTGAGTGACTGTCCTTTCTTCTCCCTTTTACATATTACATTCGCCCTTTGCTTCATGAGAGAAGAGTGACCACGTGAGAGTCCAGTTTTGTTGGTCTTGCAAGGTCGATAGGTCAGCTTTATTTATGAACAGCTTATAATTCGTTTGCGTACTGACTGCTTGGCTTTAACTGTTGATTTTTGTTGCATTAAATCGGTTCAAGTAGACAAGTTAAGCTAGCTCTGAGTTATCATTTTCGTTCCATTAGTTTAGTTTTGAGTTTACTCGAGGGCGAGTAAAGGTTTGGTTTGGGGAGATTTGATACGTGCCTAATATATAGTCTTTTTGGCCTATTTCAGCACGTATTTCTATGCTTTTCTATACTATTTTTATAGTATTTTGCCCCGAATTGGCTACTTTGGTGTATTTTGTCCTTTTTGTAGGAATGATCGCGAAAGTGGTGGAACCATACTCCTTTCCGTCCTTTTTGCATGCATTTAGAGGAGACGGAGTTGTCCCAGAGTGAGATACCGCATTTGGAAGCGCCATGGCACGCATTACGAGGCATTTGGGTGAAGGCGTGAGCTGAATTGAAGATAAAAGTACTCGATCGAGCTATCCCTTGGTCGATCGAGTGATTTCTAGACCCCCTGGTACTCGATCGAGCTATCCCTTGGTCGATCGAGTAAGCTGCACATGACCAAGTCCTCGATCGAGTAAGAAGATGGTCGATCGAGGGACTTCTGCTGAGATGATGGTCGATCGAGTGGTTTAACCCACTCGATCGAGAGGTTTTCGACGTTATGGGCTTTAATCAGTCCATGCTTTACTTATTTCCGCATAAACTCTTGGTTGTTTTGGCTATTTAACCTATGATTTACTAGGTTAATAGCATCTCCTTTTTATTATCTTTTACACTAGAAAACTATCAAACCCTTAGTACGTAGCTTTGCCTTCACTGTTACTTTTATTTTCGGATTATTGGCTGCTCGGATTCAGTGTTCTTTACGCCGGATTCGCTCAGATTGTAATCTTCCCTTTCTCTTTATTATTAATAATCACTTGTTGCTTTTATTTCTTGTTGATGTTATCATTCTTCCTTGCCCTAATTTCCGTTATTGCATTTTATTATTACTTCATTATGTCTTCTGCTGGAAATTTATTTGTTGTTAGATTAATTACGAACATGAGTAGCTAAACCCCTTTCATGTTGGGATTAGGGAATCTGCGGTAGAAAATGACGATGTAGTGAATGAATTAGATGAACTGATAAGAGACTCTGTCACTATAGCAATTTAACTGTAATTCCCGACCTAGTTGAGTGCACGCTTCTATGTCACCCATTAAATCAAGCTAATTAATCCGGATCGAAAGATTGGACTAAATAGGCCTGCTATAAACAGTAGACTGCCCTAATGAGGACGAAAGTTAAGTTAGTGGTATTTTAGGATAGGAAGTGGACCGAAAGGACCTTCTAACATCCGTCTCACATTAGTTCGTCTGAGTCATTCACTGCCGAGTTGTTGGGTTACCGTAGTGAACCGAATTCCCGACATGTCCCTCTCTTATTGATAGTTCTAAATTATTTTCCTGCTCTTACTGCTCTCTACTTTATTTCTCTTCCCCTTAATTCTCGTAGTTTAGGAACCAAAATTCAATCAACACCAATTGTTACCATAGGATTAGAAATAGACAGTTATAATTACGTTACCTCCCTGTGGATTCGATACTCGACTGCCTCTACTACATTTTAGTTGAGACCGTTAGGTTTTATCTTTGATAGGGTTGCGATAGCCGTGTCAAGTCGGTTACTATGTTAGATCGGGAGACCGGGGAGTGTGGATGATCAGCTGGTTACCGTGTTGTTTGCCTTACATTGATTGGGTAATAATAACCCCGTGTTATTGTTTGTAAAACCTGCGGTGATCCATTCGGGGATGGTGAGCAGACTTGACAGGTATTGCTATTGGTGAGCTTGGGACAGTCATGGGGGAATTGTCATCATCAGTCGTAGCATCACTGTTCGAGTCGTAGTTATGATTTTCAGTTGTTAGACATATATTTATATTTCGTTGGATCAGTTTGGGATTTGGTTTTGATGTAAACATTATATCATTGGTACTTTAATAAATGTGCTTAGTTCAGACGCTTTTGATATTTACTAACCTCGGGTAACCGAGATGGTAACACACTTTCATGGTAGGGTGGTCCTGCTAAGGCACCTTGGTATGAGGGGGTGTTACAAAGTGGTATCAGAGCCGAATATTCCGGCACCTAAACAAATGAACCTAATGAACTTAGGGAGTCTAAATAAAATGAACTCGGGGAGAGTTTTTTGGAGCTACCGCAAAGACTCAGGAGACGTCCCGGAATCGCAATTTGGCCCTTATTAACTCGAGCCGGTCACATGGGAAAGAGTGTTTAGTGTTGTATCTTGTATGTGCATGCATATGACGATTCATGTCGATAATAAGTGATGGTTGGAAGTTTACATGTGGAATTCGTAAGTTTGGTGATTTGGAAAAGTAGTAGAAAGAATGAGTATGTGAATTTTGGTGTATTTGATTCACCTGAGAATGAATGGTATGGCTATGTGTTTATAATGTGGCATTTTAGTTCCTGTTGTCATGTGTTTGATGAGGGGTTAGAAAGCATGATAGGGGACTTTATACAGTTTTAACCCGTCTTTGGTATGGCTCGACCGAGCAGGGCAGGTACTCGACCGAGTAGGGGGTACTCGGCCGAGTAACCAAGCACTCGACCGAGTGTAGTTTTATAGTGAGTAGCAGTGGCTACTGTTTGTGTTTACTCGACCGAGTAAATAAGAGTACTTAACCGAGTAGTGTCTACTCGGCCGAGTGTCATTTATACTCGATCGAGTATGATTTCTGGGTAATTTAGATTGGCTACTGGAGCCGGCAACTCGACCGAGTACCCGGGGTACTCGACCGAGTAGTCGTTACTCGACCGAGTGTTGTTTGATACTCGACCGAGTGTTCTTTTGGCGGGAGATTGTTACATTTTGAGCTGTAGGCTTTTGTGCTTACGTTTTCTTGTTTCTTATCAGCTCAAAATGCCGCCCAAAAGAACCCCTGCACAGATTCAAGCTTTCGAGATGACTCTTGATGAGGTTGCTCGCTTGATTGAGAAACAAGAGGCCCTCATGGAAGCTCTTAGAAATGTTGGAAAGGGAAATGAGAAGCCGATGCATGCTACTCAGCTCAGCATCAACATTGCTCGTTTTAACCCTCCCACATATGAAGGGGTAGGGGAACCAAAGCTGCTCGAGAAGTGGCACCGTGAGATTGAAGCTCTCATGGAAATGGTTAAGTGCCCCGAAGACATGATCGTTGAGCAGGTAGTGTACTGCCTGAGAGGTGAAGCAGCTGTTTGGTGGCAAAATGTCAACGATGATGCTAGAGCTTATTACCAGGCCGAAGGTTTGGGAGCTATTCCGTGGTCTGGGCTGAAGAGTGCTATGAGAGAGCAGTTTGTGCCAGAGCATATTTGACACAAGATGAGATCCGAGTTTGATTCCTTCACCATGACCGAGAGAGATCACACGACTACTATCATCGGTTTATGGAGCTATCTCGTTATGTTGACGACATGCAGCTAGGACCGAGGTGTTTAGCTCTCCGCTTTGAGAGGGGTTTATCTGCCAAGATCATGAATCGTATGGCAGCGGGGGTTGCTACTGACCTTAAGGAAGTGTATCTAAGGGCGGGCCAAGCTGAGAGGATGGTGGATCTCTCAAAGGAGATCAACGAGAGGACTGCTGCGGAAAAGAGGAAGGCTGACAGTGGAAGCAACAGTCAGTCAGGGAACAAGAAGGGTGTCGGCCACAGAAGACGGGAATGCACCAGTTTCAGGCCTGGCACCGGATCCGGAAATCAGCATGGAAATTTCTCCCACGGGCCAACTCAGAGTTTTGCTAGTAACCGACCGGGAGGTTCATGGGGCAACCGAGGTGGACAGGGCAACCAGGGCAGCTATAACCGCAGTGGTGGTGGATCATATCAGCGGCAGAACAACACCACCAACCAAGATTCAACAGCTAAGCCAAGTACCTCCAATGCTTCGGTTCGGGGTGGAGGAGGAGAAAAACAAAGGGAAAGCTTTTCATGATGGACAAACCGGAAGCGCAAGATGATGCTCATGTAGTTACCGGTACCTTTCTTGTTCATAATGTACCATCTTTCGTTTTGTTTAATTCGGGGGCTACACACTCTTTTGTGTCTAAGGGTCATGCCATGTCTATGAGTTTGGGTAAGTTTGAGGTTGTAAAAGATGATGTGTTCATACCTTCAGGGGAGTCGGTGTCATGTCTTAAGTTGTATAAGGGTGTGTCTATGGTGGTTGGAGGGGTAGTTTTGCCGATAGATCTGTTAGAGTTTCCTATGGATGGGTTCGAGGTGATCGTCGAGATGGATTGTTTGGGTAGGTATGATGCCAGGATAAATTGTCGGCAAAAGAGAGTGTGTTTAAAGGGGCCTAAGGGTGTTAGGGTGTCTTATAGAGGGTTTGTGGTGAAACCTAAGTGTAAGTTCATATCTGTGATGACTTTACAGTCATGTTTGAGAAAGAAGTGCCCCTTGATTCTCTGCCATGTGAGGGATGACCGAGTAGAGCCGCTGACAGCTTCTAAGATACCTGTGGTGAGAGAGTTCGAAGATGTCTTTTCTGAGGAGATACCGAGTTTGCCTCCCAAGAGGGATGTTGATTTCAGCGTGGAGCTTAAACCGGGAACAAGTCCGATATCCAAAGCACCTTATCGTATAGCACCTAAAGAGTTAGCAGAGTTGAAAAAGCAGATACATGAGTTGCTAAGCAAGGGTTATATCAGGCCTTGTGTGTCACCGTGGGGAGCCCCAGTTCTTTTTGTAAAGAAGAAAGATGGGAGTATGAGACTGTGCATCGACTACAGAGAGCTCAACCGTGTCACAGTGAAGAATAAGTACCCTTTGCCCTGGATCGATGACTTGTTTGATCAGTTAAGTGGAGCAGGTGTATTCTCCAAGATTGACCTGAGGTCAGGTTATCACCAGCTGAGGATAGCAGATGAGGATATTCCTAAGACAGCGTTCCGATCTCGTTATGGTCATTATGAGTACATGGTGATGCCTTTTGGGTTGACCAATGCACCAGCAGCTTTCATGGACTTGATGAATCGAATCTTTACACCGTTCTTAGACAGGTTCGTGGTTGTGATCATCGATGACATCTTAGTCTATTCCAAGACTAAGGAAGAACATGAGGAGCACTTGAGGATAGTCTTGCAGACTCTGAGAGAGAATCAACTTTACGCCAAGCTATCTAAGTGCGAGTTCTGGTTAGAGGAGGTGGCTTTTCTGGGGCATGTGATATCTAAGAAGGGGGTATCTGTGGATCCTAGTAAGATTGAGGCCGTGACCAAGTGGGAATCACTGAAGAATGTTGTTGAGATTCGGAGTTTCTTAGGGCTTGCTGGGTACTACAGGAGATTCGTGAAAGATTTCTCTACCATAGCACGACCCATGACGTCTTTGATGAGGAAAGAGACCAGATTTGTTTGGGACGAGAGTTGTGAGATGGCGTTTCAGACCTTAAAGGAACGCTTGACCACAGCTCCTATCCTAGCTTTGCCAGAGGGATGTGAGAACTTTGAGGTATATACCGATGCTTCAAAGAATGGTCTTGGTTGTGTTTTGATGCAGGCAGGTAAAGTCATCGCTTATGCTTCGAGGCAGCTCGAGCCATATGAGGAGAACTACCCTACTCATGATCTGGGGCTGGGTGCAGTTGTTTTCGCTCTTAAGATTTGAAGGCACTATCTTTATGGAGCAACTTTCAAGGTGTTTTCTGATCATAAGAGCCTAAAATATATCTACACTCAGAAGGAGCTTAACATGCGACAGAGACGGTGGATGGAGCTGATCGGGGACTACGATATAGAGATCATCTATCACGAGGGTAAGGCTAATGTTGTTGCAGATGCTTTGAGTAGGAAGAGCGTTCATTCGCTATGTACAACTATGTCCTTGTTAAAGCTGAGGGATGAGATGTCTAGGATGGGGATCTTTATGTTAAGGAAGGGAGATACCATCGGGGATTTGATGATCGAGCCAGAGTTATATGAGAACATCAAGAGGAAGCAGGAGCTTGATCCTAAGATTTAAGAGTGGAAGTCAAGAGTAGAGAGTGGGACAGTTTCCAGGTTTTCTATCCATACAGATGGGAGTGTTCGTTTTGATGGGAGATGGTGTGTTCCTGAGGATGCAGAGTTGAGGAGAGTGATCTTAACGGAGGCTCACTGCACTCTTTATTCAGTTCACCCGGGTGGTGACAAGCTTTACAAAGACCTTAAGAAGACTTTCTGGTGGCCAAACATGAAGAAAGATGTAGCTGAGTTCGTTGCCAGGTGTTTGACTTGTCAGAGAGTCAAAGGTGAACAAAGGAGACCACAAGGTAAGATACAATCCCTGGAAGTACCTGAGTGGAAATGAGAGTCAATCTCTATGGACTTCATTGTGGGATTGCCTAGGTCACAGCAAGGTAACAACATGATCTGGGTGATTGTTGATCGGTTAACTAAGTCAGCTCACTTAGTTCCAATGAAAGATACTTGGTCTAAGATGCACTGCAATCCTTTGGTTACAGGAGGCATGTGGTTCGGTTGCAAGGTATACGTAAAGATATCGTTTCTGATCGTGATGCGAGGTTCATATCCAAGTTTTGGCAAGAACTGTAGGAGTTGATGGGTACAACCTTGAAGATGAGTACAGCCTTCCATCCAAAGAATCGATGGTCGACGGAACGAACCATCAAGACCTTAGAGGACATGTTGAGGGCATGTGTTATGGAGTTTGGGGGCAGCTGGGAAGACAGGCTTGATCTGATCGAGTTTTCATATAACAACAGTTATCATACGAGAATCGGGATGGCACCTTTCGAGGCTTTGTATGGCCGGAAGTGCCGAAGTCCAGTTTGTTGGGATGATAGTTACGAGACAAAGTGGTTTTAGGGCCACAAATGGTACAAGATATGGTTGAGCAAGTCCAGTTAATTCGGCAAAAGATGAGAGCAGCTCAAGATCGTCAGAAGAGCTATGCCGATTTACACCTCAGGGACATTGAGTTCGCAGTAGGTGACAAGGTCCTTTTGAAAGTGTCACCTATGCGAGGTGTGATGAGGTTTGGTAAGAGAGGTAAGCTAAGTCAGAAGTTTATAGGTCCTTATAAGATTTTGGACCGTATAGGCGAAGTAGCTTACAAATTGGCTTTACCACCAGCTTTGGATAGAGTCCACAATGTTTTCCATGTTTCTCAGCTTCGAAAATATATGAGTGATCCATCGCATATCCTTGAGATGGAGAATATCGGGCTTGATGAATCCTAGGCCTACGCCGAGATTCCTAAAGAGATTCTTGATCGCAAGGTTCGTAAGACAAGAAATGGTGAGACGGTCTTACCCAAGGTCCTTTGGTCTAATCATAATGTGGAAGAGGCCACAAGGGAACCCGAGGAAGCCATGCGAGAACGTTTTCCTAGTCTTTTTGATCAGGTATGTTTGGTTACGGGGACGTAACCGTTGTCTTTTTAGGGGGGTAAGAGATGGTCGCGGTTGTGTTTTGTCATAGTTGAGTCGGGTTAGTGAGTTTTGTGGTGTCTTGTGTGGTTCTTTGACGTTGGTAAATGCTTGTTAGCATAGTCTTTTTGCGTTGTGTAGTGTCTTGTTTTCGGGTGGAGTGTGAACTTCGGGACGAAGTTCTTTTTAAGGGGGGAATACTGTAATACTACGGATTTTATTAAGTTGCATACTCGACCGAGTAGTGTTAATTGTAGGGTCTGTTTTGGTTCTACCGAGGAATACTCGGCCGAGTATGGGAATACTCGACCGAGTAGAGGATACTCGGCCGAGTATAGCTTTACTCGACCGAGTATCCGGTCTGGCGAGTGTTGTTTTAGCGGTTTGATGCGGGAGTGTTTAGGGTTATTTTATATTTACCGTCAGTTTCTAAACGTCATTTTAACCTTAATCATGTTACGATTACCATAATTACTCTCTAATCACTCCCTAATCATCCTCTAATCTCGTGTGTGTGCAATCGTTGTGACCTTTACGTGCAATCTCGCATTCTACTGTTGGTAAGTTCATTCCCTATGTCATTTATGTTTTATTGGGACTACTGTATGTTTGGAATTAGGGAATAAAAGGGGGATGGTTCAGCATGTAATTGTGTTATGTGATTATTGTATAGGAGAAGACTTCGTAGAGGAGCCTTTCTGATTGTCCGATCTACATTCTACTGTTGATTGCTAAGGTAGGGTTTCCTACTCGGTTTCTTCATTAATTGTTATGGCATGATTGTTTCGTGATTATTGTTAACTGCTGATCATCGGAGTATGGGCGTTGTTGTGACGGTGTGGGTGTGGAGAGGTTGTGACAGCTGTGATGCTGTGTGTTGTGATTGTGGTGGAGTCACTTGCGGGAGTGGCTTCACACCATAGTTCGCCCTCCGTGGAACCCGCCACGGGAGGGGATGTGCACATTAAGGGACAGGGATTTGTTTTAGTCGCTCGTTGATGAGTTGGACTTGGTGGGATCGGCTGCGGTTATCCACTGGCGGCGTGGATTACCTGTTGCGATGGGTAATCTGGCAGGGCTACACACTTCGGTGTGTAGTCGGTTACTATGTGAGATCGGGAGACCGGGGAGTGTGGATGATCAACTGGTTACCGTGTTGTTTGCCTTACATTGATTGAGTAATACTGACCCCGTGTTGTTGTTTGTAAAACCTGCGGTGATGCATTCAGGAATGGTGAGCAGACTTGACAGGTATTGCTATTGGTGAGCTTGGGACAGTCATGGGGGAATTGTCATCATCAGTCGTAGCATCACTGTTCGAGTCGTAGTTATGATTTTCAGTTGTTAGACATATATTTATATTTCGTTGGATAAGTTTGGGATTTGGTTTTGATGTAAACATTATATCATTGGTACTTTAATAAATGTGCTTAGTTCAGACGCTTTTGATATTTACTAACCTCGGGTAACCGAGATGGTAACACACTTTTATGGTAGGGTGGTCCTGGTATGGCACCTTGGTATGAGGGGGTGTTACAATCCCGATTACGGTTAACCCGAATACGTGACGGATCATATTTTGTTTGGATTGGCATACCGTTGGCGTTACACATTTCTGTTTTGTCAAAGGGCTTTCACTTCAAATGTGAACGAGGCTAGGGCGCCCTCCTTACACATTTTGTTTGGATTGGCATCCCATTCAAAGATCGGGGTTTGATCACTTGGTGTGTAACCACTCTTATTAAGCCAAAAACCGTGTCAGCATTATGCATAATATAATGAATTGTGAGTGCTTATGTGCTATGTGATCATAAGTCCTTCTGTGTCATTTCAAAACTCTCAAAATCGCCTTTTCGCGCTGTTATAATGGTCATTTCAAACCTCGGTCTTTTGCCGACCGTTGCAAAAAAAAACCTTTTTACGCTGTCGTAATGACGATTTCAAAACCTGGCTTTTTACAAAAGTCTCAAACATTATGCCCCTTTTCACGCCGTCATAATGATGATTTAAACCTCAGTTTTTCGCCGACCGTTTCAAAACAACCTTTTACGTCGTCGTAATGGAAATTTCAAAACCCGGTTTTTTTACAACCGTTTCAAAAGCACCTTTTTTTTATGCCAACTTAATGACGATTTTCAAACCCGGTTTTTACAACTATTTCAACAAAAGCACATTTTTACGCCGTTATAATGGCAATTTCAATTTTCGAAATCCTCAATTTTTAAACCCCTTTCGAGAACGAATTTGACCGTTTTCTAAGCCGCCGTAATCACGATTCAAACCATTGCAGTTTTCCAAATTTCAAATCACGTTTTTGGAGGCGAATTTGACCGTTTTCCAAGCCGTCGTAATGACGATTTCAACCATTGCAATTTTCCATGTTTGAAATCTCGTTTTTTTGAAAACAAATTTAACCGTTTTCAAATTTTTAACCCATTTAAAAATCGCTTAAAAACAAATTTAACCGTTTTCAAATCCCGTCAGAATTCGTATGTCTAGGCATCACTATGCTAAAGTTGACACTCGAGTCTAAGTTCAAAGTCATGCACCAAGAGTTCAAACACAAGAGGTCATTCACGATCTTTAATGAACTCATAACCTAGTCACACCGTCGCGTCTTCACGACATAACTGCCTTTTATACATATGTGTCGTACTTGCCATTGCTCGTGCGATCCCTTGCCAAGACAAGTTATAACGCCTATCATTATGTCAAATATGAATCCCTTGGGTGCTATCGATTGTCAACAAGAAACCCAAGAAGCCGATCAATCTGCATCCGCCATGACTTCCGCCGAAATCAACAACATGGTCCTTCAACTACTAGCTACCGTGGAAAACTTGAGCACTCGTCTCTCCCAAGTTGAGGACAAAATTATAATTGGGAATTTTCCCTCATCTGATATTGAGTAAAGGGTTAAGCGCCTTGAAAATTGACTACTAGCCAACGACCAAACCAACCCTAGTTGGAAGGCTACCAAAACCAGTGAAGCCAATTCCCTAGAAACTACAACAACAAAAACTTGACGACCTCCTAGGTCCTTCATTTATTTGGGTATGCCTTATTCCACAACCATTGAAAGGCTAATCTCCAAAGGAAAGCTCAAATCGATTGGTCCAACTCCAGCCCCTCTACCAAACAAGCGAGGTCGAAGATGGAATGAAAACCTCTTTTACCAATATCACCAAGTTCGCGGACATGACACTGAAATGTGTCTCCCCCTAAAAGGCTTCATCATTGATATGATCGAAAAATGGAAAATTACCACTACCTTCCTCAGCAAACGACCAGAACAACCATCCCGAAAACCCTATTGAACACAATCAGGAATCTTCCCTAGACTGCTGTCACCTCATCTCTCCTGGGGAAGAGAAAATTCATGCATTTGATGAGGATGGCATACAAAGCGCTATAATGATTCTCTCCATCTCCATCAACAACATATTCTCAAAGCTGCAAGTGGCTATCGATGACTTGATGATGTGACTCTTAATGGCGCACATTTAGTCCCCTAATTGAACCTATTTTTCATACTATTATAACATTTCATGGCCATTTTATCCATCAAATCCTTTCTACTTTACTTTCCTAGTGCATTTTATATGTCTTATAGGAAAGGAGATAATGAGGCAGAATTCCCGTCCCCCGTGCATATTTGGAAGCTTGTTGACGATCTTAGATGGACTAGTATGAAGAGGAGGCAAGAACGATGACCAAAGAAGTAAGAATAAAGAGTATACATAGATCGTAGGCTTTGAAGCAAGAGGATGGAACACTGTGCCAAGATCCGTGCATCCTAAGCACCAGACGAGCGGATTGCCATGTCCTGATCCGAGTGGCCTGAAGACAACACGAGCGGATCATGGAGCTTCAATCCGAGCGTCTTCCTTGCGATCCGAGCGGATCCCTTTACAGAATCAACCGTGCCTCAAGCCAGGCCGAGCGGATCGTGTTAGGAGTAGCAGCCTAATATGCACATTTCCCCCGGGACTTGCAATTCTCTATCCAACACTTAGCATTGTTATTTACTAACCCACCCTTTCTTAACCTAATGATGTACTATTATATATACTCCATTTGTAATAATCAAGAGATTAATTTCCCATAGTGGAGAGTCTCCTTAGATTAGATTAGGTGTAGATTAGAATAGATTAATCTCAATCATTCCACATTAATCTTTCCTTAATTATTGTTCAAGCTTTATTATTGGGTAATTGAAGATTATTGGGTTATTATTTGGAGATTTGACAACTCTTCATGAATTAATCAAGTTCTCTTTTATTATTCTTTAATTTCCATTTGTCCATCTTAATATTGGTATAATCTCTTTACTCTTTACTCTTTATTGTTTATTTCCTCACTCTTTAATCATGTTTATACTTGTTGTAATGATTGACACATTGATAACATGTCTTCCATGATAATGAGTGAGTAGTTACTTAACTAGGATTAGTGGGGGATTAGGGGAGTTAATCATAGGATAGATTTATGTTAATGAGTTCATATGAATCCTTGCTTATTGTTCTTCAACTTATGCACATGTTATGTTTGATGAAATGCGAGCCTATGAATCCTTGCATTTTTTACCCATCTCTTATCTATTCAATGAGACTTGTAAGATATAAACCAACTCAAACCTTGTTAGACCTTGCATAGAGTTGAATAGGGATAACCCAAGTCGACTTTTAGGTGTTGTAAAGTCTTAAACGACTCGGCTCCGAGACGTAAGTTTCCCTAGGATTTGGTTTATCATGCATATAGTTTAATAGAAAGAATTAAGTCGACTTGTAGGTGTTGTACAGTCACAAATGACTCGGCTCCAGGACCCAAATCTTCTTATGAATTATTTGACATGAACTAACTTAAAATCCAACAATAATAAATTGCTTGCATCTATATAACTCATTTATGCCATCTTACCATGATTCCCCTATGATCCCATGACATCCTAGTATTTTAATTAATTTCTTACATATTTATTTGCCTTATTGCTTGTTCTACTTTATTGCTTTCACAACTACAAACCCGAATCAATCGTGACACTAGCATAAATTGAGATCGATAGATTTAGAACCCAAAGCACACCGTCCCGTGGATCGACCTCGACTTAACCACTATCTAGTTGTTTGTTGATATTATAAATGTGTTTGATTGGGCGTGTGACGACCACAGACCATCAAAATGGCGCCGTTGCCGGGGACGGTGTTATGTGATTAAGTTCTTACTTGTTTGTCTATTGTAATTGTGCTTTAACATTTAGGAACAAGTTCCTCAAGGTCGTTTGTACCATTTTATTGTAGTTTCCTTGGTTGTAGTTGTTTCCTTGTATTAGCTATGATGGCTCAAGACTTGACATATGGAGCATGTGGTGGATCTTTTGAGTATGACTATGGGTATGGAGAGTTTGAGGAGCAAGTTAACACAAACCTAACTTACAACTCATACAATGAAAGTCCTAGCTACTACTCCAACTTTTCTGAAGCAAAAATAGCAATAACACCAAGCATCCTTTTACCCGGTTTTGGTCCTTCTCCAAAATCGAGGTCTACCATGAAATCCTACTAAGAAGTCATGCCTCCAACCGCCCTATTTCACATCTTTGGTGAGTTTAGGACGTTTTTGTGTAGGATCTTTTATCTCCAAGGGCTACCATTCAGAAATTATTTGAAGAACTAAAGCAAAGGTACAAGGGGACCCGATTTTGAACAATGAGCAAAATTCGCTATCAATCTTTCCTCTTTTGATCCAACAAAGTTCAAGAGACTTTTAGGAGCTGCAAAAGAGCCTTACACGGTTCTCCAAGGCCTCCAATCAGTCCATATAATCATAAATAAGAAGTTGAGCTAACAAACAAGGAAGATTGGACTATTAGTTTACTTTAGCTTTTCTTTGCTTTATGTCATTTTCTGTTTCAGCATTGTGTAAGTACCTTGGTTGTCGTTTTTATGTCCTTTAGCTGCTCATTTTGTAGCCCTTAGATGTAACTTGTAATCAAGGGTCAAGATTGTAAGCCTTGGTCTATATAAACCAAGCTAGACACATGAGAACTTCAGATTTGAGAAAATTTAAATATGAGTTTCCAACTGAAGTTTTCAATCAATTTTCTTCTTCCTTAGTGCAGAAAACCCCTCATTACTTAGGGGTTGTTTGGTTGCCTTTTAAAATCATAGGAATTGGAAAATCATGGGAAGTGGTTAAATGGGGTCTTGTTTGGTTGCCCAATTCATGGGAAATAGAACTTCCTAAGGAACTCCAATTCCTACATAATGTAGGAAGTCACTTACCTAGCCCCACCTAGGTAACTGGGAATTCCCACATGAATTGAAGTTCCCACATTCAACCAGACAACATTTACAGAAATCATGTGATTTTCAAGTTCATATGAATTTAATATTCCCGGGAATTCTATCTTCCTATGACGAACCAAACGACTCCTTAATGTTTGAGGCGGAATTAGCTCTTGCTTCGTGATCTTGAGTTTAATTCCAAGGCTTAAACTTGCTTCGTGATCTAGTTTAAGTCATATCCCGGTTACTTATTCTTGTTTTCGTGTCAAAACAGTCCCAAAGTTTCTGTTTTTCGTTGTTTTAAGTCCTTGTGGAAGTTGTTATTTGAATGTTTAGTTCATAAGCATTTAAATTACAATCTTATTTCCATTGTTTTCATTCAAATTACTAAAGTTAATTAAGGTCTTATTCTCATCCAAAACAGGTTGTTTCGTGCCTTGTTGTGGTTGAGTCATTTGTTAGCCTTTAAAACTGTACATGTGTTGTTTGTTGGTCCTTAAAACAGTCCATTCAAGTGTCCAAGTCAAGTCCTTAGAGTTTCTGTCAAAATCATTGTTATTTGTGTTTGTTTTAGTCATTTTAATTACAACCAAACAATTCGTTACACTATTAAAATTCGAGTCTTAATCTGTCCAAAAATCGAGTCTTAGTAGTTTTACTCCATTTTCCCACCAAAATCCCCACATCCAATATCCACAACAACCATCCACCCAATACCCACTTCACAATTAATTTTAAATGTGACAATACAACCACTTTCACAATACCCACAACAAGAAGATGAGTCCATTAAAAATGTGATTCTCCAAATGATGGGAGATCAACAAAACTTCTTCAAACAAATGCTAGAGGAGAGCCAAAATAGGGACAATGTTCTTCAAGGCATCGTTGCCCAAGGTGAGGAGTTGGAAATTCAAATTGCACAAATGAAGGAAGCCCAAGTAACTACTCCTCACCATTCCTTAGACATTGATCATGAATGCGAGTTTGAAGGAATTACCTTTGATGAGAAGTGGGAAGAGTCAATCTCCTTGAGCTCTTGTGAGTATGAAAGTGTTGTGTTTGATGAAGAAGATATGAGGTTGAGTATGCCGAACAGTCTTAGCCTTTGTGAGTATGAGGGTGTGTCCTTTGATGTGAATATCGAGACAGTGGAGGAAGAATTACTGAAGAAGAGTGAAGTCCCCATTTATGATTCTTATGTGGATAGCCATGATGACGAGATCGTGAAAGAAGCTTATGAAGAATATGTGTCTTGCAAGGACCTTTGGAATAGGGGAGAAGAATGGACTTGTAAGATCACTGATGCGTGTCCAATATATGATGTTTTGCACCTCATTTCACACGCATTTCAGAGCTCAATTAGTAGTTTATTTTACTATTTTTTCCTATTTCCATCTACTTTCGTGTTTTTGTGTAATAATGCAGAAATGTGAAGAATCCAGCGGAAATCGAGCCAAATCCGTCCCTAAGTAATTAGCTTTGCATTTGACATGGAGTAGTGACTTGAGAGATGAACTTGGTGCGCATTTCAAGGCCTGAAAGATGTATTTGCGAGAGTTTTAGAAGCGGATTGCCAGCTACAGTGGTCTATAGACTGACCTACATGGTCTATAGACCGTCAGAATGCTTCTCGACATTGCAGGCTGATTCAGATGGCTATATCTCGAGTTCTAAAGCAGATAATTGAGTGATTCCAATTGGAGCTGAAAGCTTATCCTCTTACCTTTCCAACGCTGCGTAGAACGCCTGATTTTACCAAGTAACGAAGAAATGGAAGCTTTTTTAAGATCGGTGCGCGCTGTAGAATCCGTCAGAATGCAATTCTGTACAGCGCTCTTGGTCGATCGACTGGCCCAAGTGGTCGATCGACCACTCCACGAGTCTGACGAGAATTTAAAGACGAGAAATAGAAAGCCCATTGTATATTAGGTTTAGGAATAAGTGTTACGTTATATTCCTATATAACGTAACCTGATGTATTCAGTTTGGGATTCAGTTTTTCATCATCAAAATTTTAGGGTTCTTAGTTTAGAATAATTTCCTTCAATAAAAGTTACTTTCGCTTTCGGTTTTGATCCTTCCTTCCTGCTTCCATTCGGTATTTCTCTGTTTATTTATTCAGTTTCGTTTTCGTTCATAGCTTAGAAATTGCTAGTTATAATTCCCATAGCCAAAATTATTGTTTTATAATAGTTGTTTATTTCATTAGTTTAATCATGAATTCGTATGCTTTAATTGTTGATTTTATTGTTGTCATTATTTCTAGTATGAGTAGCTAAATACCCTGTGCTAGGATGTAGGGGATCTATAGCGTAGATGGCGTAAAATTAGGCGACCTGAATTAGGGCATTGATCGATTGACTGGCTTCTCTGGTCGATCGACTGTGCCAGTTGGTCGATCGACAGACGCGTGTATGATTAGCACCGTTTTAAATTTATTAAGTGCAATATTTGACAACGAGACCGAGAGGGGACCTGTTAGATGCTCAATATTGACCAACCCATTAAGATCGAGAGATAGGGGAGGGAAATAATTAATGAATTAGAACGACTAAATTGCTAAGATCGAAAGACAGGTAATTTAGGCTTTAAGAATCACTTTTCAGGGCGAGAGCTAGCATTAGTGAGACTTAGGGGCTAGTAGCATAGGCCGAAAGGAGCTACTGGTTAACTTGGACCGAGAGGACTTGTTATTTACCCATCTACATGACTTTATTTCAGACTCACCCAGGACATGAGCCGTCATAGCTATAGTGAACCGACCATCTTAGCATCCCTTTTAATATTTTATTTTATCCACTTTCTTTAATTACTTGTTTATTTGCTTTAGTTTAATTATATTGCATATTAGCTTTAGATAAACCCAAAACACCCCCCTTATTTGTTACTTTTAGACTGAAATCTAGAACAACTGAAATTCCCTTCCTCCCTGCGGATCGACCCTTACTACCACTTGCTAGTTGTAGTTTGGTTTTATAAATATTATTTTTGATACTTACTTCGACAGGTATCAAATTTTGGCGCCAGTGCCGGGGAAGCAGCGCTAGTTTTTGTTGTTTTTATTTTAGTCTGTCTTTAGCCTCAAGGGATTTATTCCTTGAGGCAGTTCTCATCTTTTTTCCTTAGTTTTGTTTTTATAGGTCTTTTAGGTCCTATCTAAGCAGGATTTTGGAAGGAGAACATCAAAGGGATGGCTTGAGTACCTTTGATTCTTCCACCAAGATGTCTAACGTCTCCAGAATTGTAGCACAATTTGAAGCTCAGAATGCAAAATCTGACAAGCTGGAGAGTAGACATTTGCGGAAAGCAAGTGTAGAGATGAGTACTGTTGCGGCACTTGAGGCATCTGTTAATGCTCAATCTGAAAAACTTGAGGTGGCACAATTGAAGCAAGAAAATTCAGAGCATGATGCTTCGGTTCATGGCACCAATGAGATTGCGGAATTGAGAACGGTAGTCCAAGCTCTTATGGCTCATATGGTGAAAATTGAAAATCAAATAGCAATCTTAGCGGCTAATCAGGTTGTCAACTCTTCGAGTAAATTTGAGGTGCCTATCAAGACCATTAATGCCATTAATCACCGAAGTGGCCTTTCTTATGATGGACCCGTGAAGCAAGGAGAGGATTCGGGAAATATGGTGAAGCCTATTAACATTTCTGATGCGGAAAGAGACCAAGTTCCCAGTGCTCATGGTCGACCGACCGCCCACCATGGTCGATCGACCAACCTACGATGCTCACCGTACGCCGATCGGGAGTTTTCTGATCCCAGATCCAGTGGTCGACCGACCACCATAACTGGTCGACCGACCAGTATACCTGAGCAGAACACAAATCCGTCAATTAATTTGCATGACACCACAGCTAATGATAATGTGACGAGGGTTTTGAACATGCGCAAGTTCGATGATGTTGATTTGCGTGATACTTCAGCCCGAATTATTGACGGGTCGTTCATTTCAAGAGCTATGAAGTCATTTCCGAGAGTTGATAAGGACAAGGTCCTTAATTCAAAGGATGTTTCAAGGAAGGAAGTAGAAGAGAGGGCCAAGTTGTCGATAAAGCCTCCATTTCCTGAGCGGCTCCAGAAATCGGAAGATGAGGTACACTATCGACTGCATATTGATGATGTCCCACTTTTTATTCCTACCCTTATTACTGCTCTAACACCTCCACCCCAGATTGGGAGCAAGATGGAGGAAGATTTTGCTGTTTTGACTGTTTCAGGAGCTGGTTTGGGGAAGAAAGAGCCACCTGATTTTCCAGCTTTGAAGAAGTCAGAGCGAGGCATGGAGTATGATCTAGAGTTCGATGAGCCGGATGATACTAGAGCATGGAGAGCTAGAGCTGTTGACGATCCATTGAGTTACCTAAATGACGGAGATGGGTGGTCTCCATCTGCTGAGATTAGTATTGCTGAGGCGACTGCATCTAGCCAAAGGCCATGGTTGGAGTTATCCCGCAGTTTCTGCGGATAAACACTTTTACATTTTATTGCTCGAGTTTTAAGACGATTCTTTTTATTGCACTTGTTAGACTATTTATTGCTTTGGTTTGCGCGAGACTTCGCATTTTATATTCGTTTGCTTAGGATTTTTAAAAGACCTTTAGAATATTACTTTGGGTTTCGCGCAATTTTTGGGCGCGTTATTGTGTGTATTTGCAGGTTTATAGACCATATTAGCTCAATTTATTGAGCTAATTCGAAGAAATCAGAACTTACAGCAAGATTTTCAGTCGATCGACTGGTCTATTTGGTTGATCGACTGATTGCTATAGTTACAGAAGCTCCTGTTCGTGTCACCTTGGTCGATCGACTGGGTGATGTGGTCGATCGACCACCCAACGCTGTTGTACCTGTTTTCGATTACTCCCTTGGTGTGTTTGGTCGATTTGCGGAGTTGAGGGAGTCCTTTCTCCACTTTATTCTCCGCTTAGTTTCTGTTTTCTTCCGTTTCTCTATTTTACACATGATTACCGCTTCATTAATTGTTTTCTCGGATTTACGCATGTTATTGTTTGTCTTTTCAGGTACTTATTGGTAGCACTGTTGGCTACTGAAACCTCCTAGCTCACGCTGGTTTGGGGAGGTTTCCTTTTGCTGCGCTTAAAGTCTTGTGAGTTTCCGAGTTCTTACTTCATGTCTTATGTAGTTAATTTTCGCAAATTCCCGTTTTCCTTTTATTTTATATATATGATTTTGCACAATGGGGACATTGTGTGATTTGGTTTGGGGAAGGGTTTTGCGTTGCATTTCATTTGCTTGCATTCACGTTTACAATTTTGTCTTGCATTGTTATTTATTTTCCCTTATATATACAAAATTCAAAAAAAAAAAAGATTGAAAAATTTCAAAAATTCAAAAAATTGCACGTTTACTTTTGCATGTAGGTCGAGTCGGAACGGTAGTATTTCATTGATGACATTGCATTTTCAGTTGTTTATGCCTAAGCCTTGCAAATTGACATGTTATTTGTAGAATCACATATGCATATCTACGAGTTTTCGTTAAATTTCTTGCTGAATCCTGAGACTGGACTTAGATTTTTGGCAAACTACACAATATTCTGAGTTTTAGAGCCTATAGCTGGTGACATTCATGACCAGTTTATCTAGGATTTGAGTAGTACTCCTTATAAGACATGTTATATTAATATGCATAAATATGAACTTAATCTGCTTATTACCTGTATGCATTCGGTCTGTGGTTTGTTGACACATATGGTAGAGGTTTCCCTTTATTCATTCTACCCATGAGCCCCTCATAGCCAAAAATAGCCTTTTGTCCCTTTTACTACATCCTATATTCAGCCTGCCTTTGTCAAGCTAGTAGTATTAGTCTTTGGGAATGTTCTTATCATTTTTGGTTGCATATGCTCTTATTGAGATAATGTTGGAGGAAAGAATAAAAGAGGAAAAAGAATTGAAAAAGTTTAGAAAGAAACAGAAAATAGAAAAAAGAAGAGAACAAAAAAACAGAATACGAAAAAAAAACAAAAAGAAGACGGAAAAAATTGTTCAGTCGGCCAACCGTTCCCTATGGTTGGTCGACCATGGTTACTGCAGTTCGAAAAATCACATGTTTCAATTCTTATAATTTGGTGATTCTCACTCCCATGTTATCATTTATATTCTTTGGGGAGTTGACTTTTATGGAGGTTGTGAGTTTTGTGCCTCGGATTGGCACCGTCTTGTATCGTTTACATTGAGTTTGAAGTTGGGATTCGTTTATAGTTTGGATTGTAGTACTAGCTTGGTTTATTACTCCTCATAACCAAATTCATTTTAACCCCTTCTTACCCTTTACCTCACATATCCATATTTACCTCGTCATGTGTCATGGTCATTTGTTTAGTTGGAATGCGTATGTACGGTTGTAGAGATTTATTTTCATATTAGATTGCAGGCATGTTCTTATAGGTCGTAGTTAGGTGAGAGTCACTACAAAATTACTTCTTTCTATCTTTTACATATACTAACCCTTATTCATTGAGTGATATGAGCGACCCGTGAGAGTCCGAATTGATAAGTCTATAGTTGACGGTTCAGCAGTTTTTAACGACTACATAACTCGTTTGCATGATTCATATTGCTAATTGATTGTTAGTTATTGCATTAAATTTGTTTAGGCTTTTCAATTTGCATTTCGCTCTGAGATTGAACTCGTTCCATAAGGTCCTAAAATCGAGTCTAGTTCTTGCTTGGGGACAAGTAAGGGTTTGGTTTGGGGAAGTTTGATGCGTGTCCAATATATGATGTTTTGCACCTCATTTCACACGCATTTCAGAGCTCAATTAGTAGTTTATTCTACTATTTTTTCCTATTTCCGTCTACTTTCGTGATTTTGTGTAATAATGCAGAAATGTGAAGAATCCAGCGGAAATCGAGCCAAATCCGTCCCTAAGTAATTAGCATTGCATTTGACATGGAGTAGTGACTCGAGAGATGAACTTGGTGCGCATTTCAAGGCCTGAACGATGTATTTGCGAGAGTTTTGAAAGCGGATTGCCAGCTACAGTGGTCTATAGACTAACCTACATGGTCTATAGACCGTCAGAATGCTTCTCGACATTGCAGGCTACTTCAGATGGCTATATATAGAGTTCTAGAGCAGATAATCGAGTGATTCTAATTGAAGGTGAAAGCTTATCCTCTTATCTTTCCAACGCTGCATAGAACGCCTGATTTGACCAAGTAACGAAGAAATGGCAGCTGTTTTAAGATCGGCGCGCGCTGTAGAATCCGTCAGAATGCAATTCTGTACAGCGCTCTTGGTCGATCGACTGGCCCAAGTGGTCGATCGACCACTCCACGAGTCTGATGAGAATTTAAAGACGAGAATTAGAAAGCCCATTGTATATTAGGTTTAGGAATAAGTGTTACGTTATATTCCTATATAACGTAACCTGATGTATTCAGTTCGGGATTCAGTTTTTCATCATCAAAATTTTAGGGTTCTTAGTTTAGAATAATTTCCTTCAATAAAAGTTACTTTCGCTTTCGGTTTTGATCCTTCCTTCCTGCTTCCATTCGGTATTTCTCTGTTTATTTATTCAGTTTCATTTCCGTTCATAGCTTAGAAATTGCTAGTTAGAATTCCCATAACCAAAATTTTTTTTTTATGATAGTTGTTAATTTCATTAGTTGAATCATGAATTCGTATGCTTTAATTTTTATTTTATTGCTGTTATTATTTCTAGTATGAGTAGCTAAATACCCCGTGCTAGGATGTAGGGAATCTATAGCGTAGATGGCGTAAAATTAGGGGACCTGAATTAGGGCATTGGTCGATCGACTGGCTTCTCTGGTCGATCGACTGTGCCAGTTGGTCGATCGACTGACACGTGTATGATTAGCACCGTTTTTAATTTATTAAGTGCAATATTTGACAGCGAGACCGAGAGGGGACCTGTTAGATGCTCAGTATTGACCAACCCATTAAGATCGAGAGATAGGGGAGGGAAATAATTAATGAATTTTTTTGGTGAAGGGTAAGTATATTAATAAAAAATATCATCCAATAGTTACATCAATCTCGTATACTATAGTATAGGCTAACACTCTAAATGACAAACAAACAAGTAACAAGCTATGAACTAGTTACACTATCCATCCAAACTTGATCACTCCTCTTCAACACACTCCTATTCCGTTTGCTCCAACGGTGCTTGACGTTATCAATAATGTGGGATATGATATGATCAGGCTGTGAGACCTTACCATAGATTCTTGCAATATTCCTGCAGTGCCAAATCTCATACGTGAGGTTCACAAAGCAAGCACTCACAAAATTACGCTGCAATTTACTTTTCCCTCGTCCAGATTTATGCCATTGTTCAAAACTCTATGGTGGGAATGCCATTCTCAATCTCAACTGTAAGGCACTAATGCATCTCTGACTAAATGCACAATGAAAAAACAGATGGGCATGGTCCTCAGGTGCATTGTCACAAAGGAAACAATTAGCATATTGTTCAAACCCCATCCTAATGATCCTATCTCTCGTCAACAACCTCTGATGTTTGGAAGCCCAGTAAATGAAAGACGTTTTGGGCACGTTCATGGAATTCCAACATACATGCCTCCAAGGAACTTTTGGTGCAGGTGGCTTTAACCACAGATACCCCTCTACAACAGTGTAAGGTTTGGTACAATTCAACCAGAGGTCACCTGTGTATGCTGCTTTGAGTTTGTTTTTAACCTGGATTATCTTCTTCCAAGACCAGCTACAATCAGAAGGTGCAGCATAGTCTTGCCAGTTAACTCCTTTCATATAAACATGACTAACCCAACGAACCCATAAGTGATATTTTTTAACAGCTAGCCACCAAGCGTATTTTCCAAGTAAAGCTCTATTCCACAGTTTCAGATTTTTTATACCAAGCCCACCCTCATCCTTAGGATTGCAGCAGGTATCCCAACTCACATTAGGTGCTCTAGAGTAAGAATCATTGCCATCCCAAAGAAATTTTCTGCATAAAGAATCAATCCTATTCATGACACCACTAGGAATTAAGAATATAGTAGCCCAGTAAGAGTGTAGAGAGGTTAAGACAGCATTCACCAAAACCAAACGACCTGCATATGAAAGATGTTTGGTCCCCCAGGCTCTGATCTTTGCTACTATTTTATCAGTAAGTTTAGCACATTCCTGCTTAGTCAGTCTTTTTGATGAAATGGGAACTCCCAAATACTTGAAGGGCAACTCCCTCTCCCCGAACCCGAAAACCTGCCTTATGTTACGATGATTTGATCATGGACCCCATTGAAGTAGATATCAGTTTTCTCCTTGTTGAGGCACAGTCCAGAAGAAGCTGAGAAAGTAGAGAACCCACGCAACATCCACATAATAGAAGTCTCATTGCCTTTACAGAAAAGAAGTAAATCATCTGCAAACAACAAATGATTTAATCTGATATGCCCACACAAAGGATGGAAGTTATAATCATCTTGTTGAGCAACCACACTCAAAATCCTTGAAAGATAGTCCATACAAATGGAAAAAATTAGAGGAGAAAGGGGGTCTCCTTGCCTTAACCCTCTTTTCCCTCTAAAGAATCCAAAAGAGTTTCCATTAACGTTAAGAGAATAAGAAGGAGTGGAAATACATGTCATAATGAGGTGAACAAACTTTTTTGGGAACTTAAGAGCTTTCAGCATTTTTTCCACAAAGCCCCATTCAACAGTATCATACGCCTTCCTTAGATCAATCTTAATTAAGCACCTTGGAGAAGCTGCCTTCCTATTATACAATCTCACTAGGTCTTGACATATAAGCACGTTTTCCACAATGCTTCTCCCTTTTACAAAAGCCCCTTGACTACTACAGATGATATCAGGAAGTACCTCTCCTAGCCTATTACAAAGAATCTTTGCAATGCTCTTATAAATAATATTGCAACAGGCAATAGGACGGTAGTCAAGAACAGAAACAGGATGGCTAACTTTAGGAATTAGAGTAATATTAGTGGTATTCACCTGTTTTAGCATCTGGCCAGTATTGAAAAAATCCAAAACAGCATTGACAATATCATTCCCAATCACATCCCAAGAGTCCTTATAAAACTGACTAGAAAATCCATCAGGTCCCGGTGATTTTATGGCAGGAATAGAAAAGATGCTCGCTTTTACCTCATCACTAGTGACTGGCTTTAGTATGATTTGCTGGTGTTGTGCAGTAATCAGAGATCCAGTTCTCACAGTAGCAACATGAACAGGTTCAGTTGCCTTACAAGTTCCCAATAAGAATTCATAATAATCAAGAAAAGCTTTCTCAATGTCTTTATGATTAGAATGAATAACACTCTCTTTATCCTTGATTTGAAGAATTTTGTTGTGAATTTGTCTGGTTTTGATTTGGGAATGAAAGAATTGTGTATTCTCATCACCCTCATGTAACCAGTTCACCTTTGATTTCTGGCTCAGAAAGCTATGGTAAGCTTTACTGAGAGTACGATAGTTATCAGCAGCTATACTTTCCTCAGCAAGAAGAGACAAATTTGTAGGGTCACTGTGCATCTTCTCTTGAATAGCATCCAGACTTAACTTGGCAACACCAACAGCTTTCCCTATATCAGAATACCCATTCCTGTTCAAGTCTCGTAGAGGTTTCTTCAAACTTTGTAATTTTTTGACAACCTGAAACATTGCAGTTCCAGGCATGTTCACACACCATTTAGACTTTACCAGGTCTTTGAAATTAGGATCCTGCCCCCACATATTAAAATATCTAAATTGATGATTCCTTTGGCTGCAAGCTCTTCTATAACAAAGACAAGGATTGTGGTCATAGAGCCCCTCAGGGAGAAAATATGCATAACACTCAGGGTAAAGATTTAACCACTCAGTATTCACCATGAACCTATCCAGTCTAGAAAACACCCTAGTCTGTGGTTCATGTTTGTTGTTCCAAGTAAAAAAAGCACCTTTACCTTTGATATCAACCACATCACAATAATCAATACAACTCCTGAACTCATCAATATCACTCCAAGTAACAGGTCTTCCTATCCTCTCATTGAAACTGAGAACACAGTTAAAATCACCACAAATACCCCAAGGTCCAGAATAACCATCCTTGATATCTTTTAAATCCCTCCACAAATCCCTTCTTTCAATGTCATCATTTGAGCCATAGACAACAGTGAAAAGGAAAGAGTCGTGAGAGGCTGTTCAAGTACTCTCACAAAGAATCTGTTGAGCGGACATATGAAGAAGAGTGATAGAGAAAACTTGAGGGACCCAGATAATCCATATCCTCCCCCCTGGATGATAGTTATAGTTATGAATGCCACTCCAGTGCTGCCCTAATTTAGTAAGAACCTCATCATAATCAGACCCCTTTATTTTATGCTCCACTAGACCATATAACCCTACATTATTCTGATGCAAAAAACATTTAATATCTAGTTGCTTAGGCAATTTATTCATACCTCTCACATTCCAACTCCCTATATTATCCATTTTGAGAATTTCCAGGTGGTGCTCCATGTTTCCCATTCTGGCTTTTTGGTGGACTATTAAGCACTGCAACATAGGATAACCCAGGAGTATTACTTGCTTCCCCCCCTGAATTATGCTCCTGTCTCACTATTTTTGTGACAACACTCACAGGTGTGAAGACATTCTGTGATGCGAGCACAGCACGATTGTGACAAGAGGGTCTTTGCAACGGTGGAGTACATCACACGCTTAACTCTCCAGACTTGAGTGACCTTTTGTTTATCTCCTGAATTCGGTAAAGGATCAGACTTGTGAGGTTTTGGTTTCCTACATGCTCCATTGCTATGGCCTACTCCATTACACACAGAGCAAACCATAGGCTTCCATTCATACTCCACCATCACACTCACTTCTACTCCTTTATCATCCACAAAGAAAATCTTGTCAGGGAACTCTTGGCCAACCTCCACTTCAACCATGATTCTAGCAAACCCTATTCTTGTTTTATTCATTGTGGCTTCATCACACTGCATATATCGTCCTACCAGAGAAGAAATTTTCCCCAGGCATGTAGAACCCCAGAACTTCAAAGCAAACCCATTTAAACGAATCCAAATAGGCACTTTCTTCACTTTCTCCTTTGTCAAACTACCATTCTCAGTCTAAGGTTTAACAACAAGGGGTTTGTTGTCAAACATCGGAAATCCCTGCTGTAACACTAAAGCTTGACATTCCATTGTGGGAAAACGTACTAAAAACGCACCATTAGGAAGAAATGAAAGTTTATCAAATTTATATTTCCCCCAGAGATGATTAACAAACCCAGTAATTGCATCCCAAGAAGGATTACCCCCTAATACATAGCATATTACCGCAGACTTCCAAAAATCAATCTCAGGTTGCACATCCTCACTTGTAAGACGCAATAAATTGCCCCGAGGGGACCCAGCAGTTGATAAAGAAGAAGACTTGGATTTCTTACCTTTAACCTCAGTCCATCCTTCAGTAGCATCCTCTTCCTCCTCTGACTCTGTATTAGCATCCTCAACAATAACACCCATATTCAGAACTGGAATCCCAACAATCTCACTAACAGTTTTCGTAGTTTTAGCATCCTCGGATTGTGGAACTTCCCTCGTTGTTTCAGATGATTCCGGAATATCCATGTCTAAGTTAAGATCAGAACAATTACTAAAGGAAAGGCGAATTTTAGCTCTCGATTTAATTTTATGCTTTTTTTGGGATTTTTTTGTGTAGTTCTTCCTTACCATTATGCAAGCATAACCCAGGAAAACCCTATAGAGAAGCCTTAATCGATTTTCTTAATAATAATAATAATTAAGAAAATAATAATAATAATAATAATAATAATAATAATAATAATAATAATAATAATAATAATAATAATTAATGAATTAGAACGACTAAATTGCTAAGATCGAAAGACAGGTAATTTAGGCTTTAAGAATCACTTTCAGGGCGAGAGCTAGCATTAGTGAGACTTAGGGGCTAGTAGCATAGGCCGAAAGGAGCTACTGGTTAACTTGGACCGAGAGGACTTGTTATTTACCCATCTACATGACTTTATTTCAGACTCACCCAGGACATGCGCCGTCGTAGCTATAGTGAACCGACCATCTTAGCATCCCTTTTAATATTTGATTTTATCCACTTTCTTTAATTACTTGTTTATTGGCTTTAGTTTAATTATATTGCATATTAGCTTTAGATAAACCCAAAACACCCCCCTTATTTGTTACTTTTAGACTGAAATCTAGAACAACTGAAATTCCCTTCCTCCCTGCGGATCGACCCTTACTACCACTTTCTAGTTGTAGTTTGGTTTTATAAATATTATTTTTGATACTTACTTCGCCATGTATCAATCACCTTACTTGAGGAGCCCATCCTTGAGAAATTTGAGGTATCCTATCATGAAAAAGATGAATGTCTTTGTCCTATTACCTATGAAGACCATTTCACACCCAACATGGAACCTATGATTCTTGGAGATGATATGGTGGACCTTCTCCAAAAAGTAAAATCATCATATAAAGAGTACTTGGTGGAAAAGCTCAAGAACAAACTTGCAAATGAACTTACTTGTGGAGACTTGGCACCCACAATTTCAACTCCTAAAGTATCCGGTCATCAATGTTATGAGAATTATCCTTCTACCTTGGAAGGATTGACAAATACAAGTGCTATCGTCATCACCAAAATTAGAGAAGAAGGTGGTAAGTGGAAGTCTCACGACGAAAATGAGCCATACTTCATTCCTCGTGTTGACAAGAATCATGGGCTTATTGATTGGAACCATTGCAAAGGCTCAAGTACTAAGGTCAAGGTGAAAGAGAGAATGAATGACAAGCTTCCTTATCCAAGCTTTATTTTGAATTGGAGCAAACCGTGCTTATGCTTATTTGGGGCTTGTTCACAAGCCTTTGACCTTCTTCTAAGAGCCTTGAGCTCTATGAATAATGAATATCGACAATTCAAACTAGTTTGGTGGAGTCCTATCTCAAACCACCATTTGTAATATATGCCTTCCCATAATCTTTGCATTGTACAATATTGTATATACCTTTATATTTCTTGCATTTTCTTACATGAGAGTAGTGAGAGAGGGTTGCTTACCCATTCATTGAGTATATTTTCAGATAACGATAAGAAGGAATCACGAAAGGGTGCAAGGGAAATAATTCAAATGAATGAAATGAGGGATTGACGAAGAGCAGCACGGGACGCTCGTCCTGGCCGTAAGACGCTCGTCCTAAGCCTTGCTACGTGCATGAATCAACACTGTCTAAAAACCTGCCCGGATTATTAGGAGGACGCTCGTCCCGACCAAGGATCCGCTCGAGCCGACCCTGGGACGCTTGTCCTGGGTAGTACCTTGTATGACATTGTGCACTGGATGACAATCTGCTCGGATCCTCCAGAATCCGCTCGTCCCAGCAGAACCGCTCGTCCCCACATCAATCCGCTCGTCTCCAACTGAATGCAAAACACACGGACTCACTGACTGAGAATCCGAGCGTCTCCTGAGTAGGACGCTCGAGCTGCAGCTGCAAAATGCTCGGATCATTTTCGGTACGCTCGGGTTCGGACGGTATTTGGTTGGGTTCTCAAATTATCCGCCCGAGCGCAGCCCAGGTCCGCCCGTCTCCAACCATTTCCTTGTTATAAACACCCCCACCATCCCTCTTTTTCCCTATCTTATCTTCTAAAAATCACATCTCATCACTCCAAAACAATACCCATCACAAAAACCAACCAAAACCCTAACATTCACATCAAGAAAATGATGAACCTAAGAGGCAAGAGCAAGAAATCCGCCGACGCCGCACCTAAACGGCGCAAGGGTGCTACATCATCCACCCCAAGGGAGGCAAGGGACTGTCAAAATGTAAGGATACACGGTGTTACATAACTTGAATACTTCCCCGAGGTAATCTTCAGTAGCGATGACCACCGCCAAAGATTTGAACATTTGTTAGGTAAGCACTACGAGCCTACTATCAATTTATTGATACCGATGTTTTAGAAGTTCTTGGCATAAGGTATCAAACTGAGATATTTTTCAATGGTTTGGGTCTTGGGAAGTTATTCTATGCTCATGAGGATACTTACTTAAGTCTTAGCTTCGAGTTTTTGTGTAGTCTCCGTATTGTCACTAATACACGGAGAAATGTTGGTTTGGAGTTTCGACTTTGTAATCAAGACCATAAGTTAACCATTGACCAATTTGCAAACATTTTTGGTCTTGAAGTGCCGAGGGAAAACACCGATAAGCCCTCCGACTTCACCGTTAACCACATATAGAGAGCCATTTCTGGGAGAGAACTCCATTCCTTTAAACAATGCTATACCTTTGCCATCCAACATCCGGTGATTCGGATCACCGAGCGCTTCATAGCCGGAACCGTCAATGGGAGGCTAGAACAAGATAGGTGCACCCTTTTTGACTTGACCTTCTTAGAGTCCTACTTCAATGTACAAGGGACAAGGACTTACAATTTCAACACGCCCCTTAAGATGCTTACAAGGCTCAATGACTATGCTCAAGGGAATTCTAATATCAAGACCTTTGTGATGGGAGGCCTAATCACAATTTTGGCCAATGAACTTTGCCCCGGGTTTAACCTTCATGAGAGCTATAAAAAGCTCAAAGGGGGAACTTTGATAGATGAGGATGCTATCTTCAACCACCACCGGTGGTGCACTTACAATCAAGCAGGAAGTGTAGAGTGGTTCACAAAAGGATGCTCTTCACTTGTCCTCTTGGGGTGGAACATACCACCTACCGAGCCCCGGTTGAGTCGGTACTCACCTAGACCGAACTACCTCCTCCCCATTGAGATTTATAACAACCCACCACAAAGAGAAGAAGTACCTCGTCAAGCTCGTCAACCTCGTGAGTTGCCGGAATGGGGAGATGCACCACCATCCTATGTACTCATGCAAAATGTCGATCTTGGAGTGTAAGAAGGGAGGGTCGATAACTACTTGGCCCAATACCCCTCCTACTACAACATGGCTCAACAAGGGTACATCAACCCTAGAGTCCCTCACCCATCTAGGGCTCAACCACACCTTTTGTTCCCTAACTATGGGAACCAAGAGGGGAAATTTGATGGACAAAGTGGAGGATTCTTTGGCCAAGGAGGATCTAGCGGACGTGGTTACCGCAATGATGATGATGATGACGAGTGAGATGGCAAGAGGTGTTTGACCACACCACCTCCATTTGTATGATACTCTCTTTTCCTATCTCTCATGTATAGTTGCATTGCATTTTAAATCATCTTGCATTTGGTTTACACCTCACTTGCCTTTGTATTATATTTCATATTGTATTTACATATGAATAGATTAGTTCGCATTGTGATATATCTAATATAGTTAGTTGCATATAGACTAGAATTCATACATAATCACTAATGACCAAACCTATTCATTTCTACACTAGAAATAGTGCTTAAATCGGTTTGAGGAGGTTTGATCATAGGTGAAAACATGCATCATATAGTGTAGTTTAGATTGCTAACATTTGTTATATATGTCATATACAATTGCATTTAGTTAGAGCATGCATTCTTTCATATCATGTCATTGCATTTGTACTTTAATTTCCATAAAACTTCAAAAATCCAAAAACATTTATTCCTTTTTCATTCCTACTCCTACATGTACTTTGAGGACCATGTCCAAAATAAAGTGGGAGATGGGAATTTATATTCCAAAATACAAAAAAATTGAAAAATTTCGAAAAAACTCAAAAATATGTCTTTTAATTTCATAAAAACAAAATCCATAAAAGTTTGAAAATTTCAAAAACCAAAAACATATTCTTTAATTTAGTAGTGTAGAATTGTATATACTTGTGTTCTTGTTCTCTTCTCACATAGATACGACACTTCATTTGAGGCATTAGCAAGGGAATGTGAAGACCACTTGGTATGATCGCTCTAATCCCTATTTCCCGTCCATTTATTTTCATTATTCATATGAGGAGGATGGGTTGACATGTCAAGGAGGATGTGGTGTATTTCGTTGTTGCGGTTTGTGTATCTATGTGTTGTTAGGAGTTGCATCTAGATTACATAGCATAATAGTTGATAGAAGCATTTGCATTAGAGATGTATATATGTTAGTTGCATCATGGCATGTAGTTTGCATGGTAGAAAATTTTTGTGAAAATGCCTATTTGGGAAGGTTGATAAGTGTATATAAGGCTCTTGTAAATAATTTTTCTACTTGAGACTTTTTTGCTAGAATACCCTCAAGACACCCTAGCATGTGTCATACTAGTATCTTTTGACCCATGGACTAAGGCCTACTCAAGAGTACCTTGTGGTGTGATAATTCCTTGGCTACCGTTTATTCCAAGGTGACCTTTTGATGTGACCAATATTTGAGCATATTTAGTCCCCGAATTAGCCTCGTTCCTATGCTTTTTAGTGCATAATTGGGTCATTTACTATCTTTAGTCCTTTGTTTTGCATATTCTTTGAGGTTTTGTTTCCTTCGTAGGAGAGGAGTGTAAACCTTGCATTTTCATGGCAAAATGGAGCTAAATTGATCGAATCTAATGACCAAGCATCAAAGTGAAGACAAGACTAGAAGGCCTATGTAAATAATGTAGTAGATGGGCAATGATGAAGAAGATCCTTGCATCTTTGACAAGATCCTTGAGGATTGTTGGAAGAAGAAAAGAAGAAAAGAGGAAGAAGCTTGCTGGACTACAATCCGCCCGTCGCAGCCTCGGGACGCTCGTCCAAGACCTCCATAATCCGAGCGTCCCACCACCCTGTCCGCTCGTCCTGCACCACCACAATCCGCTTGTCCCAACCCCTTGGCCGCTCGGTTTCCTGCCTAGTACAACACGTCTCTTCCTTGTTCCACTCGGGATGCGCATATTTCTGAAAGACTAGCAAAAAGGAGACTAGCATCTTCCTTCGAGAGGAGCATTTTCTCAACTTTTATTAAGGGTCTTAATAGTCATTTAAGCCGTTAGTAACCCTAATTTATGTACCTAATCCTCACTATAAATACCCCATTGTACTAATTAGATTAGAGTCAATCCTTAATATTATTTATGTTCTTCCTAATCTCATTTTAATCTTGTAATCAACTTTTAATTATGCATTAATACAAATCTCATTTCCTTAATTTCTCTATTGTTCATCCTTTATTTTGAGTAATTGAAGATTATTTGGGGTTTATTTGGAGGATTGACAACCTTCCAATCATTCATCAACTACTTCTATTATTCTTTGCTTATTATATTGGAATCATCATTAGGTATAGTTCTCTTAATCCCTTTTTAATTATTGTTAATCATCTTCATTTATTCATCATGTTTTGCTTTGTTAATATGATTGACAACCTTGTTAGCATGTTAAACTTGATAATGAGTGAGTAGTTTTCTTAACTAGAGTTAATGGGGAATTAGGGGAAACCAATATGGGGATTGATTCATGCTTAATCTAATATGCTATCATAATTAATTTGTTTGCTTGTTGTGAATTCAACTTAGGCACATGTTATGTTTGATGAAATGTGAGCCTATGAATCCTTGCATTTTTTACCCATCACTTATCTTTTCAATGAGACTTGTAAGACATAAACCAACTCGAGTCTCATTAGACCATGCATATTGTTGGATAGGGAGGACTAATTCGACTTGTAGGTGTTGTACAATCTAATCGATTCGGCTCCGGGACCCAAACCTTCCTAGGGATTGTAAGATATACACAAACTCGATCCCATCACAACAATAATTCCTTGCATCTAGTTGAAAACATGTTTGTATGATTAAATCCCATGAATCCCCTATGAACCCATGACACCCTAGTGCTTTTAATCAATTTTTTACATCTCATTTTAATCATCTTGCTTGTTTATTTACATTGTTATTTATTTTAGTGATCTTCTTATCTCAACTCAAATTGTGACACCCTTAGACACCACTACTTGCAATCGAAAATCCTACATCAATACCCGTCCCTTGGGATCTGACCTTTACTTACCTCTTTACTAATAGTAGAGCAGTTTGTGAAGTTATAAATATTGTTTTGGTCTAGGTGCTCCTAACGACAAGTAACCGAAAAATAGTCTCAACTCCGACCAAAAATGGCGCCGTTGCCGGGGACGGTGTTAACTAGATTTGATTTTCTTTGATTGTTATTAGTTGTGTCTTTCTCTGCCTTGAGGAAGTAAAACTCCTCAAGGTTTATTCTAATTTTTTTTAAGTTGTTCGATATTTTGCAAGATGGATATTATAGATTGTTTTGTTGAGGATCACTTGAGTATACCTTTCTTCAAAGACCCCATGCAAGCATTGGAAGCCTTAGAAGCAAGTGAGGCCAAAAATAAGCATTGGGAATTGGAGGCAGATCTTCTTGAGGCCGCTCTAGCCAACAAAGAACTTACTCATGAGCAATCCGAATTAGTACATAACATCCTTGTGGACGCATATCAACCCATAGAACGAGAACAAGCAATCATAGAGGACATCATACAAACCGAAGACCAAGAGGAATTTGTCATGGAATTTGAGTATGATGAGATTAGTGAGCTTGAGAACAAGTTGAATATGCCATGAGAATGGAATGTCTAATAGAAATGGAGCAAGTTCTTAATGAACCTTCAATGGAGGAAAGTGAGGTACAAGTTCCAACTTTAAAGCCCCTTCCCCCAAATTTGAAATATGCTTATCTTGATAAATCTAAGACCAAATCCGTGATTGTTAATGACAAACTTGATGAGAACCAATTGGGAAAATTGCTTGATGCATCTAGAAGAGGACCATAGAACTACCATCCAATCTCGAAGGAGATTAAACCCCCACATGCAAGAAGTTTTTAAAGGAGAGGTTATGCAATTACTTGATGCGTGAATCATATATCCCATATCGGACTCTTTGTGGGTTAGCCCCGTTCAAGTGGTACCTAAGAAAGGAGGTACCACGGTGGTGACAAATGAAGAGAATGAGCTAATACCCACAAGGAAGATCACCGGTTGGCGTATGTGTATTGACTATCGAAAATTGAATTCCGCAACAAGAAAGGATCATTTCCCTCTACCATTCATTGAACAAATGCTTGAGAGGCTAGCCTCTAACAAGTTATTTTGCTACCTTGACGGGTATTCGGGATTCTTTCAAATCCCTATACACCCGGATGACCAACACAAGACCACCTTCACATGCCCTTATGGTATTTTTGCTTATAGGAGAATGCCTTTTGGCTTATGTAATGCCCCCACTACTTTCCAAGGATGCACGATGAGTGTTTTCTCCGACTACCTAGACACCATAATTGAAGTTTTCATGGATGATTTTAGCGTTTATGGAAACGACTTTGACTCGTGCTTGCATAACCTTTCTCTTGTATTGCAAAAATGTGAAGATGTTAGTCTCGTTTTGAATCGGGAAAAGTGTCACTTTATGGTCAATGAAGGAATTGTTTTGGGTCATTTAATCTTGGAAAGGGGCATCGAGGTCGATAAAGCTAAGGTTGAGGTGATAGAGAAACTCCCACCTCCCGTGAATGTTAGAGGGGTGAGAAGTTTTCTCGGTCACGCGGGTTTTTATCGCCGTTTTATAAAAGATTTCTCAAAAATCGCGAAACCCCTCACTCAACTCTTACTTAAAGATGCCCAATTTCATTTCACTAATGAGTGTGTTGAAGCCTTCAATAGAATTAAGGAAGCACTAATCTCGGCACCGATCATTCAACCACCAAATTGGGAACTACCGTTCGAGATTATGTGTGATGCTAGTAACTACGCCGTTGGAGCGGTTCTTGGCCAACGGGTAGGAAGGGCTTTACATGCTATCTACTATATAAGAAAGACTCTTGATTCTTCCCAAGTGAACTATGATACCACCGAGAAAGAGCTCCTTGCCATTGTCTATACTTTAGATAAATTCCGTTCTTATTTGCTTGAATCCAAGGTGATTGTTTTTTCAGATCACCGTGCTCTTCGACATCTCTTGATAAAGAAAGAGGCAAAACCAAGGTTGTTGAGATGGATTTTCCTTCTTCAATAATTTGACATGGGAATAAGAGATAAGAAAGGGGCGGAGAATGTAGTAGCGGATCACTTGTCAAGGATCCGGTTTCATGATGAAGAAGGAGAAACACCGATCAATGACTCTTTCCCCGATGATATCTTAATGGCCAATTAAACACAACTTGAGAGGCATATCACCCCATGGTTTACCGATTATGCCAACTATATTGTTGGAAGAGTACTCCCTCCAAACTTAAACTACAACCAAAGGAAGAGGTTCTTGTTCGAAGTAAAGAGGTACTTTTGGGATGACCCAAATATTTACAAGGAGTGTAGTGATGGGCTCTACCAAAGGTGCATCCCTCAATGGGAAATTCAAGGAATTTTGGAAGGATGTCACGCATCCCCTTATGGTGGACACCATGGAGCAAGAAGAACCATCGCAAAAAATTTTCAATCGGGTTTCTTTTGGCCTACGATGTTCCAAGATGCTAGGGAGTTCATCCATCATTGTGATGCTTGTCAAAGAACGGGTAATATCTCTTGGAGGAATGAAATGCCAGAAAGGGGCATACTAGAGGTAGAGATCTTCGACGTTTGGGGGATCGAATACCAACAGCCGTTTGTGACATCCAAAAGGGAACAAATACATCCTTGTGGCCGTAGACTACGTCTCAAAATGGGTGGAGGCAATTGCCACCCCAACCGATGATGCGAAAACGGTCAGTAAACTCTTCAAGAAAATAATCTTCCCTAGGTTCGGAGTCCCTAGAGCAATCATAAGTGATGGAGGAACGCATTTTCATGAAAAGAAGCTCACATCCCTTTTGACCAAATATGGTATTCAACATAGAACTGGCTTGGGATACCATCCTCAAACAAGCGGTCAAGTTGAAGTTTCAAATAGAGAGATCAAGCAAATTCTTGAGAAAGTTGTCAACAAGGCTCGTAAGGATTGGAGCATAAAGCTTGATGACACTCTTTGGACTTATAGGACGGCCTATAAGACTCCCATAGGAGCTTCCCCTTACAAACTTGTCTATGGGAAGGCATGCCACTTACCGATTGAGTTAGAGTACAATGCTTTTTGGGCAATCAAAGCTCTCAACCATGATCTCAAATTAAGTGGTCAAAAGAGGATGATACAAATTCAAGAGTTGGAGGAATTCCGACTACAATCTTATGAAAACGCCAAGATCTAAAAAGAGAAGACAAATTTACTTCATGATAAGAGAATCAAGCAAAAAGCCTTGCACAAGGGAGACAAAGTCCTTCTATTCAATTCCCGATATCAACTCTTTCCCGAGAAATTGAACTCTAGATGGATGGGTCCTTATGTGATCACCGGGTAGGAAAGTATGGAGACTTTGAGATAAAGTCGGAAGATGGAAGCAAATTCAAGGTCAATGGCCAAAGATTGAAGCCATATTATGAGGGAGCATTCATCGGAGAGGTCGAGGTCACCTACCTCGGGCCTCCTCCTCCTTGAAGAGATCATCAAAAGGAGAGTTTGTTGAAGTCCTCCCTAAACCACCACTTGTAAATATACTAACCCCTTTAACTTGTACTTTTTACTTTATTGCATTTTTTATCATAAACATGATTCTTGCCACGAGAGTAAGTGAGGGAGAGTCACTAATCATTTTGATGAATGAAGGAACTAGAATTCAAGTATGGGGAAACATTTCTACCGGAGTGAAGGAAAAGGAGGATCAATCCGAGCGTCCCGAGGATGAATCTGCTCGTCCAGGCAAGAAATCCGAGCGTACCTGTAACACCCCCATACTCCGAGTGCCTTACCAGGACCACTCAGGTATGGAGACATCACCATCTCGGTTGCCCGAGGTATGATAATCAAACAACAGCGATAAAGAAACAACATTTATTATTAATCGTTTAATGAATGAATACAATCCTTGAAACCCAAACTGATAGTAAAATACATTATTCCAAACTGTCTACTCAAACTGAAATGTAAATAAAGCTAAACTACAAAAAGACTCTATTGTCACGTCGTGGCCATCCCACTATCCCGTATCATCTCTATACCGCTCAATATCTGCTCACCATCCCCGAATGGATCACCGCAGTTTTCAAAACAACACCGGGTCGGTACTAATCACACAATCAAAATAAATAACAACAATAAGACAAATAGACAATTTGAATCACACACACACACACAACCACATCCAACCAACCGTCTCAATCACCGATCGTCCACTGGACCAGCCCGCGATGGGGACCGCAGCCGTTCCCACCTAAGCCCCGCTCATCGTACGAGCGATAACCCTGTATCATTAATGTGCACATCCCCTTTCGTGGCGGGTTCCACGAAAGGCGAAACTAGGGCGTGAGATCACTCCCGCAAGTGACCCCACTCGGCCGAGAACGCATCTCGAGAACCATCACAAACACAACCACAATCACAATCACAATTACAATCAACAAATCAATTAACTAATTACAAAGACATCACCAATATCCCATTATGGGACTAATACCGAGTAGAAATCCTACCGGAAAGCACACAAGCAGACGGTATCTACAGCTGTCTCAAAACGCCTCTTCTATGAACTCTCCTCCTAACATAAACATACGAATACTACTATTCAATCACTTATTCACAAAAACCCCCAATTACTAAAATTAGGGTTTCACTAATCTTATCAAAACGTTATAAAAATTATGCTAGAAGCTTACCCTCGACGCAACGAATCCAACGACACAAACTACGATGCAATCCGACCGTCGATCTCCGGAATTGTTAAGGACGCGATTAGGAAGATGATCGATCGCTTTCTCTCTTAAACAGGTTTTAGGTTTTGGTAAAAGTGATTTAGAATAAAGACGAATTGGTTTAAATACCTTAATCGCGTAATTAACAAAACCCGAGAAAACTCCCCCGTAAAACCGGACACTCGATCGAGTACCCAAGGTGCTCGATCGAGTACCCCCCTACTCGATCGAGTGCCCCCGTTACTCGATCGAGTACCCATCAGGTCAGAAACTATTCTATTCTGCGACACACCCCTTACTCGACAGAGTAAGGGCTACTCGATAGAGTACCCCCAAGACCATAAATACGGAGTATTACAGTCTTCCCTCCTTAAAAGGAACTTCGTCCCCGAAGTTCAAACCACTACCAAACAAAGGTACTCCCATAAGCTTCCCGACTCGAAGGTCAAAATAAACACAACATAAAACGTGCTACCCAACCCAACTTATCCCGACAACATACCGACACAACATATACAAAAAGGTGCATAAAACTCTTAGAAACTCTCGCGATCATCTCCTACCCCCCTAAAAGAAACAAGGTTACGTCCCCGTAACCATACATACCTGATCAAAAAGGAAAGGGTAACGCTCTTTCATGATATCCTCCGCCTCCCATGTAGCTTCCTCAGTCTCATGGTTAGACCAAAGGATCTTAAGCAACACTGTCTCACCACTCCTGGTCTTTCTAACTTTTCGGTCTAGGATCTGCTTAGGCACCTCAAGGTACGATAAAGACTCATCCAGCTCTAAGCTCTCTGCCTCCAACACATGCGACGGGTCACTCACATACTTCCGCAGCTGCGATACATGAAACACATTATGCACTCTCTCCAAAGCAGCCGGTAAAGCCAAACGATAAGCCACTTCCCCAACTCGCTCTAAGATCTCATAAGGCCCTATAAACTTCTGACTTAGCTTGCCTTTCTTCCCAAATCTCATAACTCCACGCATAGGAGACACTTTCAGAAGAACCTTGTCCCCAACCTGAAACTCTATGTCCCGACGATGTAGATCTGCATAACTCTTTGTCGATCCTGGGCGCTCTCATCCGTTCCCCGATCATCTTAATGCTTCCACCATCTCATGTACCATCTCTGGTCCTAAAACCACCGCCTCAAAGACTATCGTCCCAACAGATTGGACTCCTACATCTCCTCCCATACAAAGCTTCAAACGGTGCCATACCAATACTAGTGTGATAGCTGTTGTTGTAAGAAAACTCTATCAAGTCCAACCTCTGCTCCCAGCTACCACCAAAATCCATCACACAAGCTCGCAACATATCCTCAAGAGTCTTGATTGTTCTCTCGATCTGCCCATCTGTCGCGGGATGAAATGTCAGTACTCATCTTCAAAGCCGTTCCCAACGATTCCTGCAACTCCTTCCAAAACCTTGATATAAACCTCGCATCTCTGTCAGACACTATGTCCTTAGGGACTCCATGTAACTTAAGCACGTTCTTTCGATAGGCCATAGCCAATTGTGCCTTAGTCCATGTATCTTTCATTGGAACAAAGTGAGCTGACTTGGTCAACCGATCCACTATCACCCAAATCATATTGCTACCTTGTTGACTCTTAGGTAAACCCACAATGAAATCCATGGAAATGGATTCCCACTTCCACTCGTGCACCTCCAAGGACTCGAACCTTACCTTGTGGTCTTCTCTGTTCCCCTTTAACTCTCGGCATGTCAAACAACGGGACACAAACTCAAATTTGTCTCTTTCTTCATTCCAGGCCACCAAAACGTTTTCTTCGGATCTTTGTAAAGCTTGTCTCCACCCGGATGAACTGAATATGGTGTGCAATGCGCTTCTGTCATGATTGTCTTTTTCAACTCCTCATCATTAGGAACACACCACCTACCATCAAACCTCAAGCTACCATCTGTATGAATGGAAAACCGGGACACTGTCCCTTTCTCTACTCCAGCTCTCCACTCCACTATCTTAGGATCCAAAGCCTGCTTATCCCGAATGTCATCATAAAACTCAAGCTGTACTGTCATATCACTCATGGTATCTCCTTTCTGCATCATATGAATCCCAAAGCTCGCTACTTCATCTCTCAATCTCATCAAGGATAGAGCTGTACACAAGGAATGTACACTCTTCCTACTCAAAGCATCAGCAACCACATTGGCCTTTCCTTCATGGTAGATGATTTCCATGTCGTAGTCGCCAATCAGCTCCATCCACCTCCTCTGTCTCATGTTCAACTCCTTCTGCGTGTAGATGTACTTGAGACTCTTGTGATCCGAAAATACCTTAAAGATTGCTCCATAAAGGTAGTGCCTCCAAATCTTGAGAGCAAACACCACCGCACCCAACTCCGTGGTCATGAGTAGGGTAGTTCTCCTCATAAGGCTTCAACTGCCTAGAAGCATAGGCAATCACCTTACCATTCTGCATCAACACACATCCCAACCCATTCTTCGAAGCATCGGTATAAACCTCAAAATTCTCGCTCCCTTCAGGCAATGCCAAGACAGGAGCTGTGGTTAAACGCTCCTTTAAGGTTTGGAACGCCTTCTCACAACTCTCATCCCAACGAAACCTGTTCTCTTTCCTCATCAACGCTGTCATCGGTCTAGCTATCTTGGAGAAATCCTTCACAAACCGCCTGTAGTACCCAGCTAAACCCAAGAAACTCCTTACCTCGCGACATTCTTCTGCTTCCCACTTTGTCACCGCCTCAATCTTCGCGGATCCACACTACCCCATCTTTAGAGATTACATGCCCCAGAAAAGCAACTTTCTCCAACCAAAACTCACACTTGGACAGCTTAGCATACAACTCATGATCTCTCAACGTCTGCAACACGATCCTCAGATGCTCCTCATGCTCCTCCTTAGTCTTAGAGTAGACTAAGATATCATCGATAAACACTACTACGAACTGATCCAAGAACTGTCTGAAGATCCTATTCATCAAATCCATAAACACTGCCGGCGCATTGGACAACCCAAATGGCATCACCACATACTCATAATGGCCATACCTCGACGTGAAAGCTGTCTTCGGTATGTCCACATCTCTAATCTTCACCTGATGGTATCCCGATCTCAAATCGATCTTAGAAAAGACCGTTGCACCACTCAACTGATCAAACAGGTCATCTATCCTTGGCAAAGGATACTTGTTCTTTATCGTCACACGGTTCAGCTCCCGGTAATCTATGCACAGCCTCAAACTCCCATCTTTCTTCTTCACGAACAGAACTGGTGCTCCCCAAGGCGATACACTTGGCCTAATGTATCCCTTCTCTATCAAATCATCCAACTGCTTCCTAAGTTCCTCCATCTCCTTAGGACCCATGCGGTACGGTGCCTTAGAGATTGGCCCCGTCCCTGGCTTCAACTCAACGGTGAAATCTATCTCCCTCTTCGGTGGCAACCCCGGAATCTCTTCTGGAAAGACATCCGCATACTCTCCCACCACTGGTATCTCCTCAACTGCCGGGCTTTCTATCCGGTCGTCTCTCACGTGGCACAAAATCAGAGGACATCCCTTCCTCAGATACGACTTCAAAGTGACAGCTGCAATCAACTTAACTTTGGGTTTGACTAGAAACCCACGATAAGACACACTTACACCCTTAGGACCTCTTAGCGACACTCTCTTCTGATGACAGTCTATCTTAGCCTTATACTTCCCTAACCAATCCATCCCAACTATCATCTCAAAACCATTAAAAGGAAACTCTAGCAAGTCTACAGGGAAATCGACTTGCCCAACTATCAAAGATACATCTCTAAACAACCTCCCACACGATACGGACTCCCTGAAGGTATGAAAACTTGCTCCCTAACAGACTCATATACTCTCAAACCCAACTGTTTTACATGACTCGAAGACACAAACGACTGAGAAGCCCCCGAATCAAACAAAACAAACGTAGGAATACCATTAACAAGGAATGTACTGGTGATAACGTGCGCATCCTCCTCACCGCCTTCTTGTCCATCATGAACAACTTGCCATCGGTCTTCCGCCCACCTCCCTGGACAAGATACTAGGCGATGCGGTCGGCTTAGCACCCGACCCTTGATTGTTGTTGTTGTTGTTCATCGGTGTCTTCGATAAGAATTACCGCCGTTGCGGTTGCCTCCACTCGATAGCTCGACCTCCCGGTTTGGCCATGATCCACCGGTCTCATTGCTCGCAAAGCTCGTGCGGTCTCTGAAAAGATCTCGGTGCGCTCGTGCACTCATGTCTCTTGTGGCCTATGCCACCACAACCAAAGCAGTCACTCCCACTGTTGCTCACACTCCCACGACCTCGCCCAAAGGAAGTTCCAAAGACTAAACCCGAACTGAAGAAAATCCCTTAGATTGATTGTGGTTGCCTTTCTTGTAATTAGATTGGCCACCACCCTCGCTCTCCGACTTCCTCTTCTCTCCACCCGACCTCTCCTGAGCCATCTCCACTAGTCTCTCAGCTCTCCCAGCCCTCTCATATGCTTCCTTCACATCAGTGAGGACTCCCACGGGTAACTTATCCATAATCTTCGTGGTTAGTCCACTCTCAAACCTCAAAGCCAAATTCTCATCACTCAAACCCATGTCCTCAGCATATCTAGATTTCTCATTAAACTGCCTGTAGTACTCAGCCACAGACATCTCAGCCGTCATCTTGAACTTGTCGAACTCCTCCCTCAACTTACTCCTTACATGCTCTGGCACGAACTCCTTCCTCACAGCTCTACGAAACTCCTCCCAAGGTATAGCAGGTAACCCCTGGTTGGTATACATCTCCTTGGCACTCACTTTCACGGAATCCCACCACTTGCCAGCTGCCTCCCTCAGATAGAATGCAGCCTGATCCACTCTCATCTCATCCGGACAGCGAACTAAATCCAGTATGTTCTCCATCTCTCTCAGCCAACTATCAAGGTGGTTAGGCTCCTCAACTCCCTTGTACTCCTTCGGGTTAAACCTCGCGATATAGAGGCTGACTTTAGCATGGTCAACCTCCTTCTCCTTACTCTTGTCCTTGTCCTCATTCACTCTCTTTAGGGTCTCTGTAAGAGCGTCCTGGTGTTCCAACATTTTAACGATGTCATCCGTAGTCATAACCTCAGCTCTCGCGTACAAAGCGTTTCTCTTGGGCGGCATCTTGAAGCTATAGAAGAAAGGGATAAACATAAACACGCGTACTAATCCTCAAAACACGAACACGCGTTGCCCAGAACCCACTCGATCGAGTATCCAAACCCACTCGATCGAGTAACGGGCTACTCGATCGAGTGCCCCCATGTACTCGATCGAGTACCCAAACTCCAGAACCAAACAGACCTTCTGATCTCTAACCCACTCGATCGAGTATCTAGGCTACTCGATCGAGTGATTTCTTACTCGATCGAGTACCCCTAGTTACTCGATCGAGTGCCCCAAAACTCGTTTCTGGACTCAAATCGCCAAAAACCTATCCGATCGAGTTAGTCTCACTCGATCAAGTACCCCCAATACGTACAAGCTACCCGCATGTTATTCGTATACTAACATGCCAACTTTATCAAACCTCATTATATTCTAACAAATAGGCTACGCATCTATTCTACTAATCAACGAAATCAATTAATCATGCTATTAAAGCCACATTATAAACATCCAACATGTTATCATTTCATTAACATGTTCCACATATCATTATTTTCTTTCACACGCTCAACTTCCTATTTCAACACCAAACATTCATCACACTTCATCACTTTATTGCACAAGTCACTAAGCACATACATGACTCAAACACATTTTCCCCCACGTGACCGGTTCAAAGTTGTAGGGCGACCCCCTGCGACTTTAGGACGTCTCCCAAGCCTTTGCACTAGCTCCTACAACTTTTACCCCGGGTTCATTTTAATTGACTCTCTACGTTCATTAAGTTCATTGGTTACAGTTTTGAACCCTGCTCGATACCATTTGTAACACCCCCATACTCCGAGTGCCTTACCAGACCACTCGGTATGGAGACATCACCATCTCGGTTGCCGAGGTATGATAATCAAACAACAAATGATAAAGAAACAACATTTATTATTAATCGTTTAATGAATGAATACAATCCTTGAAACCCAAACTGATAGTAAAATACATTATTCCAAACTGTCTACTCAAACCGAAATGTAAATAAAGCTAAACTAAACTAAAGACTCTATTGTCACGTCGTGGCCATCCCACTATCCCGTATCATCTCTATACCGCTCAATATCTCTCACCATCCCCGAATGGATCACCGCAGGTTTTCAAAACAACACCGGGGTCAGTACTAATCACACAATCAAAATAAATAACAACAATAAGACAAATAGACAGCTGAACTGTCACACACACACAACCACATCCAACCAACCGTCTCAATCACTGACTGTCCACTGGACCAGCCCTGCCAGTGGGGGACCGCAGCCGTTCCCACCTAAGCCCCGCTCATCGTACGAGCGATAACCCTGTATCATTAATGTGCACATCCCTTCTGTGGCGGGTTCCACAGAAGGCGAAACTAGGGCGTGAGATCACTCCCGCAAGTGACCCCACTCAGCCGAGAACGCATCTCGAGAACCATCACAAACACAACCACAATCACAATCACAATTACAATCAACAAATCAATTAACTAATTACAGCACATCACCAATATCCCATTATGGGACTAATACTGAGTAGGAAATCCTACCTGGAAAGCACACAAGGCACGGTATCTACAAAATTGTCTCAAAACGCCTCTTCTATGAACTCTCCTCCTAACATAAACATACGAATACTACTATTCAATCACTTATTCACAAAAACCCCCAATTACTAAAATTAGGGTTTCACTAATCTTATCAAAACGTTATAAAAATTATGCTAGAAGCTTACCCTCGACGCAACGAATCCAACGACACAAACTACGATGCAATCCGACCGTCGATCTCCGGAATTGTTAAGGACGCGATTAGGAAGATGACTCGATCGCTTTCTCTCTTAAACAGGTTTTAGGTTTTGGTAAAAGTGATTTAGAATAAAGACGAATTGGTTTAAATACCTTAATCGCGTAATTAACAAAACCCGAGAAAACTCCCCCCGAAAATGACACTCGATCGAGTACCCAAGGTGCTCGATCGAGTACCCCCTCGATCGAGTGCCCCGTTACTCGATCGAGTACCCATCAGGTCAGAAACTATTCTATTCTGCGACACACCCCTTACTCGACAGAGTAAGGGCTACTCGATAGAGTACCCCCAAGACCATAAATACGGAGTATTACAGTACCACCAGAAAACCGCTCGTCATATGAGAGCTGACAAGCAGCTGTTTTGTTTTGATCCAAGATCCGAGCGTCCTTAGCGACAATCCGCTCCTTTGTGTCTGGACGGTCGTCTCATCAAGGAATTCGCTCGTCCCGATAGTGATAATTTCTGGCATTTCTCCCTGGAAGAGAATCCGAGCGTCCTCTTTGGAATCCGCTCGTCCCACTACAGCAAGACGCTCGTCCCGACTAGCATACGCTCGTCCTGGCTACTTCAGAATCTGGGATGTGTCCTGGATAACAATCTGAGCATCGCGCAAGGAATATGCTCGTCTCAATAGTCAGAAATCCGAGCGTCTCGACGCAGAACCCGCTCGTCTCCTTGCGTCTTATTTTCCAGATTTTCGCCAATTAAAATCTTCCCCACCATAATTTGTGACACCTCATCCTTCCTTCCACTTATAATATAAACCCCCCCCCCCCCCTCTTATGACTCCAAATCATATCTCAAGCACTCATTCACCCAACAAAAACAAAAACCCCCAAAATCTAGGGTTTCAAAAAGATTCACAAGGAGATCTAATTCACAAAGAGCATCCCCATATTTCAAGAAGTCAAAATTCCAAATCTACATCCAAGAATGGGACCAAGAGGATCATTATCTAGAGAAAGAAGAAGACCAAGGGTAAGAGGAAGCTCATCTACTTCTCACATCAACACTTTAAGAAGAGAACATGAGGAGATAGTTGACCTCACCAAGCTTGATGAATTTTCCAACATAAAGTTAGTCAACGATGTTCAAAGGCTCGTTTTCCACCGACTACTTGGTAAGAATATTCTTCCTACCAAATTCATGTTCCATAAAACCTTGAGAAAACTTGGAATCTATCACCAAACAAAAGCTCGCTTCGAGTTATTTGGTCTTTCTACTTTATTCCATATGCATGAACGAACCTATCGGTCTCTTGTCCTTGAGTTCTTGAGTTTCTTGAAGATTACCACTTTGAACAAGACAATTTGTGTAGAGTTTAGTTTGGAAAATGTAACAAGGATGATGACTCTTGTCGAGTTTGCAAATGTGCTCGGTCTAGATGTTTCGCCTACCCGAACATCAAGACAAAAGAAGTATAATGTAGCACCATTATGGAGAGCCATGACGGGACGAGATTTTTCATATATTAAGGAATTTTGGCCTTTCACATCCAAAACCCCATCCTAAGGCTCACTTACCTATTCTTATCCGGAACTATTCTTGCAAGCTGAGATCCGGCGATAGTGAACGAGCTAGATCTCGTATTTATGGAATCATATCTTAAGATCCAATGGAGGAGTGGATATCATTTCAATGCACCGCTTGTTCTCCTAGAGAAATGGGCAAAATTTCGAAATGGGGATGATGATGGTATGAAGCATATTGTCAATGGAGGACTCATCACAAGATTTGCAAAGCACTTCAATCCAAGTTTTAATGAAAACAATGAGTATACTCCACTTCCGGGAAATACGAGAATCGATGAGGAGCTAATTCTTATTCAACACCATTGGATAACCCATGAGGGTCATGAGAGGAGGATCAAATGGATCACCAAGGGAAGCAACCCTATTTTTTTACCAATGAATGATTTGCCAAGAATTTCACCAAGAAGAGGCCCTATTTCTCCAATCCCATCTTATCTCGTCTCCACAAACCCGAATCAAGCGAATCAAGCACCACCTCCAACACAACAACAACATGAGCAGCCAAGAAATGAAAATGAGAAGATTGTGAAACCACCATATCCCTTCCAATATAAACCATACAATCACCCTAATCCCTTCATCCTTCCTCGAGATGATTTCGTGACGGGGATCCTTCAAGATTTGCACCTCCGCCAATATGAGGCCAATGTGGATAACTACTATGCTTTATATCCACAATTTTACCGTTTGGCTCAACAAGGGATTATTAGTGAAGAGGAAATGTTTCCCTCTTGGGCTCAAATGAATATTATCTTCCCAAACTCGGCAAGGGCTAATGAAGGAGCAAATGGTCAAGAGGGTGAAGGGAGTGACAAGTCAAATGGTGGAGACACGGTGGAGCTTGATAGTGAAGGTGATGAATTCATGGATTTCAATGGAAACGATACATCAAGAGGAGCTTGGGATAGTGACTTGGAAGGGGATAATGGCGATCTTTAAAGAACACTTCATGGCTAGATGGAGCGAACAAGAGGCACCCATCAATGCTCGAGTGAAGTTTCTTTTATTCCCTTTCTTTTTCTTTTAATTTTTCATGATAAGAATTTCGTGTTTTGATAACTTGTTGTATAGTATTTGTTTCATGTTTGTGGAGTCCTAGCAACATTGAAGGACTAACACCTTGGTTCCATTGAGGTGTTCATTTTTATTGTTCCCAACTTTCAAAATCCAAAATGACAAATTTAAGTTTCATGCATTGCATTTTATGTGCATGAACTTCCCCAAAAATTTTGACATTAGAAATAGTGTCTATTTTGGTTTGGGAAAGTTTATGCATATGCATTGGGAGCTAATCTAAATTATGCTCTCCACCATGACAAAAACGCATGCATCATGTAGTGTAGTTTAGTATAGTTTGCATTTAGTTTAGAAATCATGCATATTCATGTAAATTGCATAATTTAGTATCGTATTGGCCATTGAGGACAATGCCCATACTAGTGTGGGGATGGGAAATTCTAACTTGACTTTTAAAAGAAAATCCAAAAAAATTTAAAAATCCAAAAACAAGTTCATTTCCTTTGTAGTGTAGTCTTGTATATATTGTTTGTATATATTGTGTTTCTTCATCCTTGTCCACATTGATTGAATACGCCACATCCGAGACATGAAGATATTGAAGACCCCATGGTATGATCTTTCCAATCTCCTTTTTCCTCTTTATGTTAATGACTATGTGGCTTTATTTTGATTGATGCGATAAAAACAATGTGAATTTAGGATTGCATTTAGATTATTTGGCATATTAGTTGGTAGAAGCATATGCATTAGGATGTATAAATGTTAGTTGCATCATGGCATGTAGTTTGCATGTCAGAAAAAGCTTTGTGAAACCGTCTATTTGGGAAACATGACAAGTGTATATAGGCCCTTGTAGATGTTTTTTTTCTTCTTAAGACTTTGTTTGTTAGAATACTTGTAAAACACCCTAGGATGTGTCATACTAGTATCCTTTGACCCATAGATTAAGGCCTAGTCAAGAGTACCTTGTGGTGTAATAACTCCTTGCCTACCATTTATTCCAAGGTGACCCTTGAAACCATGCATCTATCATCCATGTTCTACCACAGTTTTCTCATCAAAGGGAATAGGCATAAAAATTGTTCAAAATTTGAGTTCAAGAAATGAAATTAAAAATCAAAAAGTTTGCAAATTGCATCAAATGAAAAGAGGAGCAATAATAGACTCCTAATGCTCCAAATATAAGCACCCTCAATACAAATGGGGTGACTTTGAAAATGTTCAAAAAGAAATGCAAAGAAAAGTTAAAATTGTCAAGTATTGAAATGCCAAACATCAAAAGAAATGGCAAAAAGAAATTGGGGGCGGGGGGGGGAGGGACAACAACAAAAGAAAACTCCCAAATGAAACTCAAATACTATTGATCCCTTTTCCATCGTATCCATTTTTGTGCATGGTAGAGAGGGGACGGCCCTTTTTCTTGTCTGGGCAAGAAGGGAAATTCCGCGATCCTCCAGTGTTTCTAACACCATAGGGAGTCTACTCTTGACAAAAGCATTTAACGATTGAGGACAAAGGTACCCTAGCTTAACACAACTTGGAGGTGATTTATTGGTATCCTTCTAGGCTTAGTAGTTTGAACAAACCATATCTATGAAGGAGTGTGTACCCTTGAATTGCTTTCCCTTTAGATAATTTCCGTCACTTAGATGAGGAAGGTGGCTATTCTTTTGTAGATGCATCCATTACTTGATTTTGTGTGATTTAATGCTTGGATGTGTCGCCATTTTGGCAAGCCCCACCTTGCCTTGCAAGAAGGCATCCTACCACATGGTTGTCTTGTTGTGAGTTGAAGGGGTCGAGTGAGACCCGCTAATTGTCTGAAATTGGCTATATTAGTAGGTTATTTTAAATAAGGGTCCTAGTTTTGTCACCTCTTTACTCGGGACGAGCAAAGGTTCGGTTTGGAGATATTTGATGTGACCATTATTTGAGCATATTTAGTCCCCGAATTAGCCTCGTTCCTATGCTTTTTAGTGCACAATTGGGTCATTTAATATCTTTAGTCCTTTGTTTTTCATAATCTTTCAGGTTTTGTTTCCTTGGTAGGAGAGGAGTGCAAACCTTGCATTTTCATGGCAAAATGGAGCTAAATTGATCGAATCTAATGACCAAACATCAAAGTGAAGACAAGACTAGAAGGCCTATGTAAATAATGTAGTAGATGGGCAATGATGAAGAAGATCCTTGCATCTCCGACAAGATAATTGGGGATTGTTGGAAGAAGAAATAAAGAAGAAAAGAGGAAGAAGCTTGTTGGACTACAATCCGCCCGTCGCAGCCTCGGGACCCTCGTCCAACACCTCCACAATATGAGCGTCCCACCATCATGTCCGCTTGTCCTGCACCACCACAATCCGCTCGTCCCGACCCCTTGGCCGCTCAGATTCCTGCCCAGTACAGCACGTCTCTTCCTTGTTCCACTCGGGATGCGCATATTTCTGAAAGACTAGCAAAAAGTAGACTAGCATCTTCCTTCGAGAGGAGCATTTCATCAACTTTTCTTAAGGGTCTTAATCGTCATTTAAGCCCTTAGTAACTCTAATTTATGTACCTAATCCTCACTATAAATACCCCATTGTACTAATTAGATTAGAGTCAATCCTTAATATTATTTATGTTCTTCCTAATCTCATTTTAATCTTGTAATCAACTTTTAATTAAGCATTAATACAAATCTCATTTCCTTCATTTCTCTATTGTTCATCCTTTATTTTGGGTAATTGAAGATTATTTGGGGGTTTATTTGGAGGATTGACAACCTTCCAATCATTCATCAAGTACTTCTATTATTCATTGCTTTTTATTTTGGAATCATCATTAGGTATAATTCTCTTAATCCCTTTTTAATTATTGTTAATCATCATCATTTATTCATCATGTTTTGCTTTGTTAATATGATTGAAAACCTTGTTAGCATGATAAATTTGATAATGAGTGAGTAGTTTCCTTAACTAGGGTGAATGGAGAATTAGGGGAAACCAACATTGTAATACCCCTCATTTTAATAGTAATTTATGAGAATAATTTATGTAATTTAACTAATTAATTAATGGTATTTCTAATAATAATTACAGGTAAGACGATAATTAATTAATAAATTAATAATCCAAGTCGTGAATTAGGCTTAGCTAATAATCGAGTGTGGGCCGTGTGCCATTGATTAATTGGACCGAAATTTATTAAATTGGTATGAGTGTAATCGGGATTTATATCGGGAATTAATAATAATATAATATGGAAATAATAATAGGTAAAGGTAATAATAATTATATCAATAATTATAATAATAAAGTCATGGCAATAATAAATAAGTAAATATTGTATGAGGAAATCCTAGCTATGGTAAGATTAACATATGTAATAATATTAATTTTATTAGTTATTCCTATAATAATTGGAATAAGGAAATAGTTCTTAGTTTCCTAATCTATGTCATATGCTCTCTAATTCGGGACTATAAATACACAATAATCTGAGAAATAATTTATAAAATAAGAAGGACGAAATCTAATGGAAAGAAGAATGGAATTAAGAAAGAGAAAAGCAAAAGGATTAATTTTTGGGTGTTGCTCTTTCACATACGACTTTTACTTTTTTCACATACTTTTTTTCATAATGTTTCCAAACAATACCCTTTTCTCCACTAAAACCCCTTGATTTTATCCTTTCTCTTCCTCCTAAAACCTAATTAAATTTCAGTCACATATTCTTCAATATAAATTTAATTCTCATATCAAACAAGTAATTACTCCAATTTATCAAAAAAATTACATTAATTTGCTTTATATTACACAAAATTACATTGTCAAACTTGATTTATTTGTGTGTTCATTTATAAAATTTATAAAGTTAAAAACGAAATAGCCAGCACCTTCTTTTCTACAAATAATTGCTCATAAATCTTACAGTACACAACTTTTTCATCTTGGGATCCCATTGATTAGGAAATGACATTGTTACCACTTTGATATCTCAATCAAATTATCATTCTTTAAATATTTGATTGTCTCTATTTTTTTTTTTCAATTGATGAAAGAACATACATGGAAGAGTCAGAAGTGCGGAGCGATCGTGGAAATGGTCGGTGTCTCTCGTGGGTAGGCGCCAGTTGTTGGTTGGGGAGAGCGACTATGGTTGCCGATGGGTGGTTCGTGGTGGTCAGGTAGGGAAATGTAGGTGGTGGCAGTGGGGTGGTTGGCGTTATTAATTATTATTCTTATTAATATGTAGTATGAAGGATTAGGGATTAGGGATAAGAGAAAGTTGAAAAAATGAGAGGGGTAATAAGGTAATTTGTGTATGTAAAAGAGTAAAATGCGTATGTGAAAGAGCAATACCGTAATTTTTATTCTCGCCTCAAGGTAATATTTCAGACCATCTTATGTATACACTTTAGCATATTATAACTCAATAACTAGACCACCATAGGACCCGAGATTTGGATCTAGAGCAACCTTAGACAGCCGAGATTCTAACCTGACCTTATTTGACCGACGTGGACCTTGCTAGGGTGGTTTTTGGGGTGGTTAAAGGTGGCTGGTCAGGTGGTGTTGCGGGTTAGGTTGTGGGTGATTGTAGTGGGTAATTGAACCCCTAATTGGCTATGTTGTGACCTGGGTATAAAGGGGTTGTGTTGGGGTGGTTGAGTCCACCACTTTGGTGGTGTTGTCGTGGCGGCAGGTGGCGGCTGGTGTTGGTGGTGGCCGTAAACAGGGGAAAACAGAGGTAGTGTCGTGGGTGCTTTTGGATGGTTACTATGGTTGTGTTTCTGACCTTGAGGGAGGATGGAGGGTTCCATTAGAACCGTGGTAGACTAAGGGTGACAATGGTGGTGGTCGTTGGGTGCGAGAGTGGCTATAGTAGTCGTGGTGGTAGGTTTAATACACGACGGAAGCTGGCGGTTGGTTGTTAATGGCGAGTGGAGAAGGGAGTTAGGGCATGGGTTTTTGGGCTGCTGGTGGTGTTTTAGCAGGTGGTATGTGGTTGTCGGAATTGTCGGTGGTGTAGGCTAGGGTTTAGCAGTTCTGGGTGGTACTGGTGGTGGCTAGGAGTGTCATGGGATGTGGGTTTTGGTGAGGCGTTGATCACGGTTTAAAACCGTGAATGTATAGGTGTAGGGATGGTTCACGTGTTACATGGAGGTTTTTGGGTTGTTGGGTTTTACGAGCTATATGGGTTGGTTATGGGTTTGGGTCTTATTTATTTGAGTCGGATTTTTAAGTTGGGTTTGACTCGGGTTTTCGTATACCGTAATAATAATTAATAATAATAAGTTATGAATAAAATATTATAATAAATAATTAATTTGAGTAGTTAATATAATAAATGGAATAAACAAATGAATAATTGAATTGAATTGAATTATAATATTTTGATTAGGTGACGGTTGTGAAGAATTATAATCGGATCGGATTTGCTTTATTTATTGGATTGCTTGAGCTGCTTAATTGGAATTGCTTATCAGGTAGGGATAAATCATACTCAACTCTTACTCGATAATATTTGGTTTATTGGATGGCTTATATTGAAATGAATTGATCATATGAGAATTATGTTGGTTTATATTATTGAAGTTATTGGAAGGGAGAATTATATTGTATATGTCGGTTATATTGTGGTCGAGTATTGTTGTAGTATTAACAGATTTATTCTGGCAGACATTACTTATAGTAATGTGGAGTGGTTGAACAGATTTATTCTGGCAGACGATATTTATCGTGATTACTCGAGGCAGGCCCCAGATTGGTCTGCAGGCCATCTGGTGGATATTAATCAACTATATGTTGAGGCAGACATTTCCTTTTGGTAATGTAGTTTGTGTTTACTCACCTTCGGGTTGAGGCTGGCCCGGCCAGGGATTGGAGGGATGATTAGTGTAACGAGTATAGCTCGGCTGAGGTGTGCTAAGTAAAAGGGAGGAGCACGTTGTCAAGGGGTTGTACAATGTGAAAAGGAAATTGGATTGTTATCATATGTTTTTGTTGTTTGTATTTATTCCTACTCAACCTCGCGGTTGACTGTGTATTCGTGAACACATGCGTTGAACCGTTTTATGGGGAGCAGATTTGACAGGTACTAAAGATTAGCTGACTTGGGAGCATCGGGATGAGAGCTCGACTTGGACCATTGTTGAAGTCTAGATCACCTAGAACAATTACATCACTTTATTTATTTCCGCTGCGAGATGTATTGTATCTTATATTAAGTTTTAGTTGGTTAAGTTGTAATAAACATGTAATCATTAAGTTTTAATTTAAAGTACTTTGGTGAGTTGGACTTTGTTATTCACTACCTCGGCAAACCGAGATTGTAACAATCCTATTTATTTGGGAATGTCTAGCTAAAGGCTCCTAAGTAAATGGGGGTGTTACAAACTGGTATCAGAGCAAAACGATCCTCAGGCCTAACCAATGAACAATAATGAACTTAGGATGTGTCTAAATAAAATGAACCCCGGGTAGAAACTGTTAGGAGCCCCTCTTAGTACCGTTAGGAAAGCGCGTCTAATTCGTACCTTGGCCCTTCCATTTTTGAACCGGATACCTTGAGAGATATTTCAGTGTGGGGTAATTTAAAATGAATATAGTATATTTCCCTTAAGAATTTGTTTGTATTGTTTGAATGACTGTTTTCGTTAATGATTGCTGATGGTTTATTTTTAAGCATTGTGATAAGCATGTCTTTAATATGGGGAAGGTATGTTGGCATGTATGTGGGAGGTGTAAGTATGATTAATATGTGAAATGTTAAAGAAATTGCGTGAAATTGTGAAGAATGCAATTTTGGTGAATTTCTCGAAATTTTTCCCTTGATTGTTTTTGCTGCATTTACTGCCTGTTTAAAATCCTTGAACGAAACTTTTATATGTGATACCCTTGTGAGTTAGCTTTTATCCCACTGGTCTCGTGTTCAAGTAATATAGGGTTTAGGAGAAATAAATATTTTAGTGGACAGTGGTCAAAATATGTTGGAGTTAGTGTCCTCCACAATAGTGCGTTAACATAATAAATCTCATTAATAGAATATCATCAGATATTTAATTATTTGATCCTCGTCAGTTGATTAACGTAAATCGATAACGGTTGGCTTACTAGAGTTTGACGTTATTGTCGTGAGACGGCGGTGATCAACTGACCCCTTTCGGTCACACCTATAGGAACGAACCCTAATAGACAACTAATTAATTGTATGAGATACAATTTATTTAGTCCCTTGATTTGTAGACTAAAAGGTTAGTCAATTATTTTAAGAGAGAATTCGAGTTGCGAACTCGAGAAACGGCAATTATTATTTAATTATGTGATAATTGAATAATAAATTTTGGGAAACGGGTTTTAGTTAATTAATTGTTAGTTCACTAAAATTGTACTAATTGATTAATGTGATTAATATTAGTACGTAAAGAATATGTGTAGTGGTACGCGTATATTTACGGACTGATTTGGACGAATTTATTATGGAAGTATTTAAACATGAAACGATGTTTAAAATAAAATTACACGTATTTGTGCGACAAATATAAGAACCAACATAGACCCGTAAATGGGCAAGTGGACCGTGTAAAATAGAGTAGTGGATGATTAGTAACATAATCATTTCATCTTACTTTGTATACTACCATAAGTTATCTTATATAAGATTTTGCATGTGATGTAAGATAAAAATATAAGACAAATTTAACACTCTTCCTCACCTAACACTCCACCCACCAGGTTTTTCCTTCCCTTAAAGACCAAATTGTTGTTCTTTTTTTTACTCACTTGTTCACTTTGCATGTGAATGATTTTGGTCTTCCTCTCTATAAAAATAATACACATCTCTACTAAAATTGTTAGTATTCATATAAATTTTATTACTAAGACTTGTTAGTAATATTATAAATAATATCAAGGGTATAATATTAACAAGTTCTAGTTAAATACTTGTTATTATTTTGGGTAAGTTCTTGGGTGCAACAAGAAGGGGATCTTCTCTTTGAATATTTGTAAGGAGGATTATCCATTTGGTATAAGCTCAAGAACAAGCTAGTAAGATAAACTAGTTTGTGCCCTTTTTACCACAAAATCAATGTAAGAAAATTGTTTTTCCTTAAACATTCTTTTTATGCTTTTATATTAGCATGCATGTTACATAGATCACCTAAATGACAAATTATGAGATAATTTAATTTTTATTAGAGAGTCTAATATGGATCTATGATCTTTCAAGTGGTATCAGAGCTTAGGCTTGTAATTTGCATGTTGATTTTAAGCATTTTAATGAATTATGAGATAAGTTATAAAAACTCAAAAAATTGTGTTAGAAGAGGTTTTAGCACGAAATTTTTGGGACAGGCATACCTACTGATCTCAAAAGGTTTGTGGTATTTTTGGTGATTTTTGAAATTTTTTTTGCTATTTTTAATGATTTTTGGTAGAAAACCGAGTCAAAATACCATAAAAAAGTCGATAAAAGTGAAGGTTGGTTATAAGTTGAAGGTTGGTTCGAATTTTTTGCATGTTTATTGATTTTATGAGATAAAAGTCGATAAAAGTGAAATTAATTAATCATAATTTCGAAACATTTGATTCTGCCTATGATAAATTTATGTACATTTAAAAATATTATTTTAATGTTAAAAGTGATTTTGCATGTGTGTTTTCACTTTGTTTTGATGTTTATTGGTTTTAGTGGTTAAAAACCGATAAATATCGATCTTTTTCTTTATAAAATTTTTCCGGAATTTTTGGGCAATTTTTCTGACATTTTGGTGTTCTTAGGAGTATTCCAGAATACTAAAAATTTGTTTCAATTTTTGGGTAACTTTTCAATTATTTTGGATTTTTACTTAAATATTATGATTTTATCGATTAAATTAGCAAAATAGCCCGCATCGTAGTTCGAAAAATATTTGTTTTTTTTTTTCGAACCTCCAGCTTGCGAAGATTCGATACCATCGGCTTGCGAAGATGCGATGTATGAATCATAAATACCCTCGGCTTGCGAAGAACAAAAGAACCAACCAGGATAAAACCATCGGCTTGCGAAGGAGTCACAAAGAAAGTACACCCTTGGCTTGAAAAGGAGCAGCAGAATGAACCAATATACCATTCTTCGGCTTGCGAGGAAATAACGAACCAATTTACGTTTTCGGCCTCTAAAGAAATAACGAACCAAATTACATATTCGGCCTGCGAAGAAATAACGAACCAAACTACACCCTCGGCTTGCGAAGGAGCAATAAATTAAATCAACATGAAACCCTTGGTCTGCAAAGGACTAAAGAACCGGAATACACCCACGGCTTGCGAAGGAGTAACCAACTAAATTTTCGGCTTGCGGATTAATAACCCAAATGATCCTCCAGCCTGCGGAGAAGTAGACAAAACGAAAAATTTCCCTTCGGCCTGCGGAGACGAACAGTTTTTCCCGGCTTGTGGAAATGATTTCAATGGGCCCCTAACTTGTGAGGAAATGTAATGACTTAAGTGAGAGATGGGCAGACTTAAGGACCTAAGGTGGTAGTCTGTAGTGTGTTTGCTCTTTGTTAGGTTCTAACCTGTTTGTTGGTTGCCAATCAATTTTGTATCCTTGGATCAATGACCGTGAGCTTACCTACGTGAAGATCAAGATTTGGTGCCTATTGCCGGGAATTGAAGATTTGTTCAACCTTTGAAGAATGCTTCTACTTTCTCGAAGATATTTCTCATCCTTTGTGTATCTTGCCTCATTCTTCTAATTCTTGATGCTTATTTCTTCTTCTAAACTCTCTTTTCTCTTTCCTTGAAAGTTACTCTTGTGCCCTCATAACTTGTCTTTTGTTCCTTGATTATCCTCCCTTAACGCCTTTTTTATAGTACTATTTCTTTTGAGGAATGTTGACCTTGGTTGGAAAATTCGACTTTTGAGGAGATTGTTTGTGTCTGACCCTTAACCCTGGTTTTGAGAGGTTGTGATGTTGGAAAGACTTAGGTGGCGAGATGAGACATACTTAATGATTCCTATACGTAATTCCTTGATGAAGTGAGTGTGGATGCTTAGTGGAATTATTTGTGTTGTCAAGTGTGAGTTGCATTTGTTATTAAGGTTATAGAACCTGGCTTTGTGTTTATGTTTGGGATTTGAAAGGCTCGGGAAGTATAGTGAGACGTGTCTTGGGATACTAGTGCCTAGTGCTTGACTGGAAATGGATGAAATTGATTGGTGGATTTGAGGATGTAGGATTGACTAAGTAAGTCGAGTTTGTGATTGGCTTTCGTAATCACTTTGGACATGAGAGTTTGATAATGTGTATATTATCAGATGAGAAATGTTAATTGTGGGATTATTAGTTGGTCTAAGTGAGTGATCTTGATTACTACTTGAGGTATGGTATGATAGTGAGACTAAGCTACATTGTTGAGAAGTATTTGTTAACCCTATAGTTTTATAAACCTTGAGGTTGTATTGAGTACCTGAGATGATGGGACGATGTTGTAGATGAGTGTAGCTCCGTTCTTGGGAATCATTAATAAGTAAAAGGATATAAGGACTCAAGATCTTATTGATTTTTCAAACTTGGGTGATTATGCATCTTTCTCAAAAGAGTGTGTAGTAGAGTTAACTTTTATGAAAGGAGTTTTAGGTTGACTTGTTTCTACCTTACCCTATAGGAGAACCTTGTGGAATTATTGAGAAACCTTTTGGGAATTTAGAGCTTGGTATTAGGATCTTTGATTGAGGATTTTAACATTTTGAGAAACCCATGGTTGACACTGGTTGGATATGAGTATAGCTTTGTTGGAAACCTTGACCTTGATCTTGTGGAAGTTGTTTGTGGATGTTTGAGGATTTGGAGTGATGAGATCACACTTATAGTGGAGTACCTTGTCTCAGGGAATAGATTAGGATGATGTAACATGAGTGTTTTGAGGAAATCCTTGGGAGCGTTGTGATTATAAGTTTGGTTGTTAGGAAGTTTTCGGAACCATTTAGGATGATGTTGTTGTTTGAGGATTGAGTACTTGGCGTTTCCTTGTTGTCTAATTCCCCTTCTTCTCTGACCATAAGCGTTACCGTTCATACCTCTCTTCCTCTCTTCATCATGCCCCTCCTTTAAGTTTGGTACTCGTAACCTGTGAAGCTCTATCTTTAACATCCTTGTAAATTTGACTTCAATTCTTACCCTAGGAAGTTCATCATAGCTCTTGTTGGTTAAGTTTGAACTCTCTTAACGTACTTTGTTTTTATGCTATCTAAGTTACCTTCCTTTTTGTACAACTTCTAAACTTTCAAGCTACCAGTTTTGATTCGTTGTTAAAAGTTGATGTTACTTTTGCAAAACCTTGCCTATTTTAAAAATTTGAAAATAAAAATAAAAAATTGATTTAATTCCATATTTGTTCCTTGAGTATAGACTTCTTTACCATGATTTTAATTTCTAAACTCGAGATTTCTTTAAATCTTTCCCAGTTTCTATTAACTTTGATCCATTTATGATTTCTTTGTCAAAGTATAACGTTATATTTTCAGGAATTTGATTCCCTTTTTAGTTAAAAGTGAAACCTTTATTTATCTCCATTTTGGCTTTTGCAAAAGGAAATTTGAGTGGATTATCTTTTTTCTTTTGATTTTAACGTTGATCGGATGTTAGAACTCGTTATTGGAGACGTTTGATAACTTGTTCTACACTTGTCGACAAATTGATTTTGTTTTAAATTGGTCTTTGGCTTGGAAAGTTAGCGTTCTTGTGTGCACAACAAGAGCAATTTTGTTTCATGAATGAGACTTACACTTTTGAAAACTCTTTCAATGCTTTTGAAAGCATTTTGATTTTTGATTTATACCAATGATTTGCCTTTCGACCGGGTTCTGTCGGAAAATTTTAATTGAACCTTTTGAAAGAATTTTAATTCTTACAAGTAAGTAAACTTTTAATGTTTTGGTTACCGATTTCAAAATTCCATATTTATTTTATATAGCCCTTCATTTCTGCTGTCAAGTTTCGAGGACGAAACTTTTTAAAAGGTGGGGTGACTGTAACACCCGCGTTTTATCCGTCATAATATTAGTTAGTAGGGAGTTTTAATTTCAATTAACTATTTTATAATATTTCATAAGCCGCCGTATTTATTCAAGTAAGTTATTTTTATAAATTATTCTTATTTCCGAAACCTTAGATTTTTGTTATAAAGTATAAAACTAATTATTTTCAACTCATAGTTTAATATCAAGATACGTATTTGTTTATATAGGCCGCATTATTTTAATGTTGTATAAGACCATTTTGATGCTAAGCTTAATCTCTAAGCTTTTATGTAAACCGTAACTGAGCTAATTAGTCAACTCGTAAATTTGGGTTGTTGAAGATCATATCACATCCCAAGATTATAGTAGCTAATCTCTCGTTTCAGTTAGCAATAGTATTTTGATAAGAGGAAGCCGCTAGTGTTCTTCTCGCATAGGATATCATCTCCTCGTCTTCCATTCTTCTCTATATCAAAGCCTCATCTTCACAAGCTCCGTTCTCCCTTATTTCTCATCCGTTTTTATCGATTTTTGCACCATTATCTTCATCTCGCGGTAAGGATCGTAATCGTATTATTTTCGTTCCACTTCGCCTCCTTTTATACGTGTCCCTGTATCCATAAAACGTGTAAATTAACGCCGTTTCGTTCCGTTTTCGACATAGGTTCAAACCCAGACGACCCGGACGCCGACTCTTACGTTGTTGACGATTCGATTGAAGATTAAGCGCTAAAAGGTAACGTCGACGACTGTCCTCTGTATTACATCGCGGTTTTGTGATCTTGTATGCTAGATTAATCGTTTGTTATTCAAGTGATATATGTGTTTCAGAATTATTGTATGCTATAACTTGTATTACTATGGCGTGATGTCTATCAGTCCCTTGGTGCGTGCATGGAGTTTAAAATATGTATAATAGTTTGTCCTAGCGAATGGTGTTAGGGTGGTTGATTGTTATATAGTCTCCAAAATGAGGTCGTCTGTGGTGGTGTGAGTCCCTGTTCTGGTTAAAATCGGAGATGTGAATAACTGTGTTGCGTGGGTCAGAGGGTGCAGCACTTGTTACACGAATTTCATAGCCACACTATCGATGAGTTTAGGCGAACTATATAGCGTGGCAGTGGTAGTATGTTCATGATATTGTTCAAATGCTAAGGTCTCGTTTGTTTATGTTTGTCCATTCGTAATTAAAGTGTTATGGCAGTGAGCATATTATCGTATTTATGCACATCAAAATGTGACAGTATGTCCTTATAATTGTCTAGTTAATAAAATGGTGGTTACTTTTGTTGGTAATGGAATAGTGTAACTTTTGAATACCTTCACGACACATTGGTACAATGATATTTTTTTGTTAATATATGATTTTGAATTGCTTAATATTTGTAACTCGTATAGTATCTAATGAATATTGATTAGTTTACCAGCTTGAGTAATAACGAACCGTCTTATATTATCCGCTTCTCTTGTATCCTAGTAGCTGTGTGTATGGGCAGTCTAGGCAGGTCGAAGTCGTCCTATTAGCCCGGTTGTTTATAGGCTAATATGGAGTCTATGGGGTCATCAGCCCGGATGTTTATAGGCTTGGTGATTGTCGAATCAGGGTATGTTTACCTCGAGAGTGTGGCCATACTTAGACTAGGACCGTATATTTATCATAGTCCTACCGTAGGGATAAGGTAACAGTGATGGGTTGCCTTGACGTTTTGCCTTACTGAGTGGTAACTGATTTAATATGTTTGGTTTGATAAGTTTACCTTTATTAAATGAGTGATTTGATTTATTTAGTTTAAAGTGTGATTAATTTATAATGAGCTTATAATTTTAATTGTATAATATGTTTATTGATAAGTCATTTGTTCATTATTGATCTATCTTAATTACTTGGTTGCTTTATCGTGATGTAATATGGCTGGGAGGACGTCCGAGTTACTCCCCACTGACTGTGGCTGTCATTCTTATGACTGACAGATGGTTGATGGTTGCTTATTATTATTTGCTGGGGTTGCATCGAGTGAGCTAGCGAGCGCCTTTGTTTAGCGCACTCTATTAGTTTTTATTTGACTCTTGTTTTAATCTTTATTTCATTTCGGATATAGGGGTATTTATTCCCCGTATACCATGTATTTCCTTTTGAGAACTTTTTTTTTGTAGCTACCGCGGTGTCAGGGTGTTTCCGCCACCTTGAACATAATTTATATTCTTGTTTTACCGTGGTTGTTACAGTTGGTAAATAAACAAATCAATCTTTTTTGAGAACTTAATCTTTAGCTTGCGAAGAGAGCCCCCAGCTTTTGAGGAATTAAACAAATCAATCTTCGGCTTGCGAATAAAGCCGCACGCTTGTGAGGAAATAAACTAATCAATCTTCGGCATGCGAAGAAATCCCCTAGCTTGTGAGGAAATGAACAACTCATTCTTCGGCTTGAGAAGAAACCCATAGCTTGTGAGGAAATAAACAAATAAATCTTCGGCTTGCGAAGAAAGCCCCCAGCTTGTGAGGAAATGAACAACTCAATCTTCGGCTTGCGAAGAAAGCCCCCAGCTCATGGACACAGGAACATCATTAATTGGCGCTTGGCCCAAATTTCGTCGTTCGGTGGCGCTTGGCCCAAAGTTCGTCGTTCGGTGGCGCTTGGCCTAAAGTTCAACATTCGGTGGCGCTTGGTCGTATACTCAACATCTGTTGGCGTTTGGCCTAATATTCATCATCTGTTGGCGCTTGGCCCGAGATTCGTCATTTGTTGGCGCTTGGCCCGAAATTCACCATATGTTGGCGCTTAGCCTGAAATTCAATATAAGTTGGCGCTTGGCCCGAAATTCATCATTTTCTTTCGAAATTTCTGTTTGGAATTGGATCATTCATGTGATTATTTTCATTTGTTTCATCTTGATAACGACCTCTGACGCAAATGGCTTCAGAGCCCCCAGTTTGCATTGGGTCTAAAGTTGAACACTTAGAGCCCCCAGTTTAAGCATACCTGTTGTACTTTGAACATATATCATGGCATTTCACATAGCAATCATTTTGCATTTTTGAAAGCATAGATGGGTGCTCGACCCGAATCATAAACATTTGAATGGATAGTAGGCCATTGATCCGATTCTTTGAACATCATTTGAAATAAGTTACTTAACCATCAAAACGTTTGAAACTGGCCATTGGCCCGCAAGTTACGCCGTCCGAAACTGAGCTTCTCCGAAGCGGAATATTTTCACGAAAATTTGGATTTTCGAAATTTCACCAATGGGGAGATTTTCATATGATGGGTAGACACGACTCGAGTTTCTGGCTCGGACATTCTGACCCGTAAACAAACATGGGACGAGCATGGCTGCTATCTTTAACAAAATCCGTAAGTGTGTAGGGGTTTTAATCCAATCATCGACTTGTTGGGGGTAGAAATGTAGATGGGCCACTCCGGTACGAAGAATGACAACACAAACCACGAGACATCCAAAATTGAGGCGGGCTAGAAGGTACGCACTGCCGGGCCCGTACAGAAGTTAAGCATCTGAAACATAAGGGATCGTCGACCGGGAACACCGAACATTTTGCCAACACCGTTAGATATAGCCCAATGCAAGACTTGACAACTACTCCCCTGAATCTAGATTCTTATCCTAGCCTAAATAGAGTACTAAGACTGGCTCAACAAAGGTGGCTTCATTTGGACTTGGCTAAGACCCGTAAGAAATTGACAAGATGAATGGTGGATGGTGGGTGGATTGAATCCTTTATTCTGAAGGACTGCCTACGTATTCGCGTGGGGCGAAATCAAATCCAACGTAGTTCGATCTATGGTGCATAAACTTGGCGTCTTGTTTGTGTGTAGAGATTCGAAGGTTTCACCTAAGGTATCAGGCCGTATCCCGTTCTAGCTTGTAAGGTACCGTCAAATCCCGTGTCTGGGGTTAGGTGTAAAAGGCTTGGATCTTTTGGGACGTATAGCTTGGAAATAAAAGGTCTGAATAATGGATCTTCATTCTGAAGGTTCGTTTTGTGATGCTTAGGCTAGTGGGTTATGGCTGCTGATGCGATTGGAAATGGTGTATCGGGTTTGACGGAACCCGAGTGCAAATGGGTTGGAAAAATAACACGGGCACAAATCTCCATGTCTAGACCCTAAAGGATGGGTGTAACAACACAAGCTGGATGATTCTCAAAATTCCCGACTATTCCCCATGTTGGAGCTTGTGTCCTCCACAAATTAGTGTGATAACATTAATAAATCTCTTAAAGGTTCACAAGGGTATACTTCGTATTTTAATCAGTTGATTAACGATTACCTAATAACGGTTGGCTTGCTAGAAAGTTTGACGTTATTATCATACAGATGGCGGTGATCAACTGGTCCCTAAAGGTCACACCTATAGGATGTGTTTGAGAGATGTGGTTATAGAAATATAATCACATTGATGCCTTATATGACTAAACAGTTAGTCAATGTGTTGATGAGACAATTATTTAATGAAAATTAAATAATATTAGTTGAGACGAATTAATCACACTCGTAAATTGAATATAATAAGTTATATTTAATTAAATGTATGTAATGTTAGCTTGGACGAATTAATCTGTTAATTCGTAATTAAATGTAATCGGTTATATTTAATATCAACAAGATGAATGTGTCATAGTGGTAATAGTGAGGGTACTCAAACCAAGAGGTCATGGGTTCGATCCTCACTAGATGACAATTTAACACATTTTATACATTTTTGGAAAAACCGAAAAAAGAGAAATGGATCTCTCTTATTTCGGTTAACATTGGGCCGAAAATTAGGAGGGTAAAAATATCTCCCCATTCACTCCTCTTTTTCGGTTAGAATAAGAGGAAGAGGGAGCTCATTGTTCTACCCTAATAATCCTAACCTAATTTTTCACTGTTTCTTGCCTCCTCTCATCAGAAAAAACACAAAAATAACCTAAAATTTTTCAGAAAATTTAGGAATCGATTCTAGCAAAATAAAAGGGCTTTTCTCGGAGCATCTTGGGTGCAACTGATAGGAGAATATCATTGCGATATTGTTCATAGGCCGAATTAGCTAGGACCGAAGGTTATTTCGTCATCTCTTTACCCTTTTTGTTTATGCAATTTATTTTATGACATGCTTTCATCATGATTAATTCGTTATAGTCCTTATATTTAAAGGGATGCATACAGATAAGTCCCACAAGTGGCATCAGAGCCAAAGCCACGAATTTTAGTTTTGATGATTTTCATAAAATTGTTTGTAAACAATAATTAGGGTTTGCGAAAAAAAAAGGTAATCGGCTGGATTCTTTTTTTGAGCCGTGGAAATTTTTTTTTTCGTTTCCGTACTGTTCACGGATGAACAGCACTTTTTTTTAAAAAAAAAAAAATTCTTTTTTTTCCTTTCGGTTTCTCCTGAAAAACCGATTAAAGTTTTTTACGGCTGTTTTTGTTTACGCCGATTTGAAAAGCATCCGAGAAAAGAATTTTTTTTTTTCCTGTTACTGTTCACGTGGTTACTGTTCACAGTGGCCAGAATAAAAAAAAAAAAAAATTGTTTTGTTATGGTTTTTACAGAAAAACCGCAAGAAGAAAGAAATAAAAACGGGATGTTTTTGTTGTTTTGTCTATCCAGCCGAGAGAAAAGTAAAAAAAAAAAAAAAATCAGGTTTATTCATTCGTTCACGTCTTTGGATGATTTAAAAAAAAAATTGTTTTTTTTTTTCGGTTTTAGCTGTAAAATCGAGAAAAGTTTTCTTTGGGTTGTTTCGGTTTTTACCGAGATAAATTTTAAAGAAATTTTTTTTTGGGCTTGTTGTGGCCAATTAATTATTATGAAGCGGTTCATAATTCATGGATACCTAATCATTTTAAAGCAGTTTAAAATTTTGACGGATTAAATTCATATTACAAGTTTAATATGAATTAAGATTGAAATTAATGTGATTAATTGAGGAATTGTCACTTAATTTGATAATTTAAATGGGTGGTTTGGATAAAATTAATCTACATAATTAAAGAATTATGTCTTGCATGTTTAATTTTTTTTTTAGTTGATGCATTTTATTTAGTTGAATGAATCGTTTGAATGGTTTAATTTACGTATTTTTGCAATCGGTTGTAATTTGTAATACTTAGTGTGGCCTTAGTCAAATTATGTTTTCGTAATGAAGGAAACATAATTTTTATGCAATTATGAGATCTCGAATCTCCTTTTTTTTATTTCTTTAGTTTTGGGTTTTTGAAACTAGAATGTAATAAATACGTTTATTATGTAATTTTATTTATTGAAATTTCAAAGAAGACTAAAGATGGAGGTTGGAGCTCACGCCCGCTACATGGATCAAGATGGAACATCAAGACAAGCTTCTCGGGTCCAAGGATGGATTCCAAACTTGTATTTATGTTCATTTTGATAGGATATGCCACACTAGGACTCTATTATTGTTTTTACATTTTACTATTCTTATTGTTTTTCATTCACATGCTAGTTAATGCATCATATTCCGCCTAAACCAAACCACCTACTACTAAATGCATGAAAATTTACTCATATAGATTGTATGTTAGTTTTCATGGACATACAGATGTCACATACTTATTAAGCCATCACCTTAATTTATTCGTTCACGCATGCTAGATATTAGTTCACTTAAAATAAATTAAAATAAAGTTGATGGGATCTTCCTCTAAAATGGAAATTGAGATTAGTCTTTATAAGGGCAAACAACTATGAATCCCTTCTTCGTCGGTAGGCATAATATAACCCCTTCTACGTTGCGTAAGTAGTTTGTGTTGACTTAGTTTATCTCAACATTATAGTCCGAAGAGTTTCTCGTGATTATAATGGACTAAAGATAGAATTTACAGAAATTTATCGACCAAGAATTCTAAAGGTAGAATTAGCCAAGAGGTGGGCTTATCAATTTATAGAAATTGAGTCTTGGGATCATTTATATAATTCTTGAGGAAGGTCAATTGTATAAATGCATGAGTCTTCGCGTTATAACAGTATTGCATTAGACTTAAAAATCAAATCGATGCATAGGCTTATTATTCAATTTTCTTTTCGCAGTGTAGAACACGTTAATTTTACTGTTACAATAAATGGCTGGAAATAACGAAATCCCAATGCCATGTGCCACACTTGATCGCGCGTCCTGGCTGAAAGTTTTTATGGACAACATGAATCAGTTCACACGTCTGAAAAATGACGGGTCCAACTTTGCGGACTGGGAGGCGGGACTACGGAATGCTGCCATTGCTGACGGTAAGCTCAGGTACTTAACTGAGCCAATACCGGTAAACCCAGGCCCCAATGCAGGAGTCAACGAATCACTCGCTTATAGTGATTTCGTTATGGAAGCGGGTGCGATAAAGAATGTACTCATCTTTGCAATGGAAACCAATTTGCAGAGACGCTTCATTGCCCAAGGTGCAAACAAGATTTTCACCATGCTCACTAACGAATTCTCAAAGGCACCGAGAATCGTTACTTATGAGCATACCTGTCGCTTCTTTGATGCGAAACTCCAAAAGGGCCAACTGGTTAGCCCACACATTCTTAACATGATTGAGAATGTCGAGAAATTGGAGGCACTTAATTGCAAAATCAGTGAGAGCATTGTCATTGACCGAATGCTTCATTTTCTTCATGATGGTTTTGCCATTTTCAGGGCGAACTACTACATGAATGACTTGAAAAAGAGTCCTCATGAGTTACACTCCCTTCTTGTACAGACCGAGAAGGATATGAAATTGAGTGGGAGCATGAAGCAGGATGTTCTCATGATTTCCAATACAAGTAAAGGTAAGGGCAAGGCTCATGGCGACCTAGCTGTAGGTAAGCTAAAGTTCAAGAAGCCAGGAAACGGTAAGAGTGGGCCTGGTGAGACTAGTGGCTCACAGGGCAAGACAAAGAGCAAGGGCGGTGACATTGAGTGCCACCATTGTCACAAGACTGGACATTGGAGGTGGAACTGTCCCGTGTACCGTGAGGACATAAAAGCAGGCTGCGTCGTTCCTGTTGGTATGTCATCTTATATTCATATGATTGAGATAAACCATGCAAGTTTCGGAACTTGGGTACTTGATACTGGTGTGGTTCTCATCTGTGTAATTATTTGCAGGACCTAAAGAACATCATGCCTCTCGAAAAGGGTGATGTGGACCTGCGAGTCGGGAATAGAGCACGAGTTGCTGCAGTCTCGAAGGGAACATACGTAATCCAACTCCCTAGTGGTTTTGAGTTATTTTTATAACTATTACTATGTACCCAGTTTATCTAAGAACATTATTTCAGTTTCCGTACTTGCTAAAGACGGTTTTGCATTTTCAATAAAGGATAATAGCTGTATTTTCTTTTTATAAAATGATTTATGGCAAAGCAGTTTCCATGAATGGAATTTACATCTTAGATCAAACCACGGAAGAATTACACATGAATAATAAGAAATTAAAGGTTGGTGACAAAGATCAAACCTATCTATGGCATTGTCGAATGGGACACATAAATGAGAAACGCGTAAAGAAACTCGTCGATAATGGGACTATTCCCGCGTTCGAATTTTCTACATATGGCACGTGTGAATCATGTCTCATTGGCAATATGACTCGAATTTCCTTAAAAGATGTTGGAATGCGCACTAGTGACCTATTAGGACTCATACATACTGATGTTTGTGGACCTATGTCAATTACCGCTAGATATGGCTATAGATATTTTATCACTTTCACGGACGATTTGAGTAGATACGGATATGTCTACTTAATGAAGCATAAAAGTGAGTCCTTTGAGAAATTCAATGAATACCAGAACAGGGTTCAGAACCAACTGGGTAGAAAGGTTAAAGCACTCCGTTCAGATCGGGGTGGCGAATATCTTTCAAATGAGTTTGATCAACACCTTAAAGACTGTGGAATCGTACTACAGTTAACTCCACCTGGAACACCTCAATTAAATGGTGTGTCCGAACGGAGAAATCGAACCTTACTGAATATGGTTCGATCCATGATGAGTCACACGGTAGTGCCTTATTCATTATGGGGTTATCCTCTTTTGTCAGCTGCTCTTATACTTAACCGAAGTTCGACTAAAGCTGTCGACAAGACTCCATATTAAATGTGGAGGGGAACGGTCCCTAACTTGTCCTTTATTCGGGTTTGGGGCTGCGAGGCTTATGTCAAGTGGAGACACGAGGATAGACTCGGCCCGCGATCGGTCAAGACATACTTTATAGGTTATCCAAAAGGAACATTTGGTCATTACTTCTATTCGCCTACCGAACATCGAGTTTTTGTTGCGGCTAGTGCGACGTTCTTAAATAAAGAATTTCTCGAGAACAAGATAAGTAATAGAACCTTCGAGCTGTCGGAGGTTCCAGAACCAACAACCGAGGAACAGATATAGGAAGTTGTTCCTCCAACTGATGATACGGTTAATATTCCTCAGGAATCTAGGAGGTCGGGTAGAGTCTCTAATCCTCTGGACAGATACATTGGTATGGTCGAGGAGAATGACACTTTACTCCTGGAGAGTAATAAACCCGCTACCTATAAAGGTGCCATGACCTGTTCCGACTCAAAGCTATGGCTCGAAGCCATGCAATCCGAGATGGCCTCCATGTATGAGAATAACGTATGGAATCTAGTTGATTTACCTAATAAGGTAAAACCTCTACAGTGCAAATGGCTTTACAAAATAAAGCGTTCTGTAGACGCGCAACCAGATACCTATAAGGCACGACTAGTGGCAAAAGGTTTCACTCAAGTGCACGGATTGCATTATGATGAGATTTTTGCACCTGTAGTCATGCTACGTTCCATTCGGACAATCTTAGCGATTGCCGCCTTTCATGACTATGAAATTTGGCAAATGGATGTAAAAACCGCCTTCTTAAATGGTTATTTGGAGGAAGAATTGTACATGGTGCAACCCGAAGGTTTCATAGATCCTGAACATCCTAAGAAAGTATGCAAGCTTAAGCATTCCATTTATGGACTTAAGCAAGCTTCTCGGAGTTGGAATCATCGTTTCGACCAGGTGATAAAAGAGTATGGTTTTACTCGATCGGTCGAGGAACCATGCTTATATACCAAGTCGAGTGGGAGTAAGATTGTATTCTTGACATTGTATGTCGATGATATACTCTTGATTGGGAATGACATTCCTCTCCTATCTTCGGTTAAAGGATGGTTGAAGAACCATTTCCAGATGAAAGATCTGGGTGAGGCACAACACATTTTGGGAATCCGTATCTACCGAGATAGATCACGACGGACGTTATCACTTAGTCAGGAGTCTTATTTGGATAAGATTCTTGAGAGGTTCAGCATGACCAACTCCAAGAAGGGGAACCTTCCAATGACGTCCTGGGATGCGGTTGAGCAAGTCTCAGTCACCCACGACGCCTGAAGGGATTGAGCGCATGAGTCGTGTTCCTTATGCATTTGCAATAGGATCAATCATGTATGCCATGATATGCACACGTCCAGACGTGGCATATGCATTAAGTATGACGAGTCGGTACCAAAAGAATCCAGGTGAAACACATTGGATACCTATTAAAAATATCCTTAAGTACCTACGGAGGAGTAAGGATAGGGTATTGATTTATGGAGGAGATACTAAGCTATGCGCAATCGGTTACGCAGATGATAGCTTCCAAACGGATCGAGATGATTAGAAATCTCAGTGTAGATTCGTTGTTACTCTTAATGGTAATGCGATCAGCTGGAATAGTTCCAAACAGGAAGTTGTAGCAGATTCTACTACTGAGCCATTGAAATATGATAAGCATGGAGGGCACGTTATTTCCATGAGAATTAAACGTGTACCTGAGTTATAGTAGTTGATTATGAATTCGATACGTTATCTTTTTCATGAACTATTTATAACTTCATCGTTTTTATAATATTTTGTTTTTCATGTGGATTGTACTGACAACATTGAACGCCACAAACTGAACTGAATTACATTATATTTGTTTTGGTCCGTAATCGCCAATGTGAGCTGATAACTCCGGCTATTATATTGTGCAGTCGATTGATGGTGGGTTCAACGAACCATAAGTCAAACGGTTGACTGATCGATCATAGATGCGAGATTATAACGATACCTTGTAGGACAACTTTTTGTGACAACGTAATGGAGTCCTAAATGTTTAAAAACATTCGGTGCCAGGTCGTGGATAGGACATCCATTGTGTTCCTAGAGTCGATTCTTTTGACTATCGATTGTCTCTTGAGATTAAGGCAGTTTTTGGGTGACTTTCGTTTCTTTCTCACGGTCTGCCGTAACTGGAGGCTAAGTAGATTTTTTCTGGGTCATTTCATACTGTGCTTACATCTGCAGAATTCGAGTTGAGGAAAATATCCAACCCTTACAAGGTATAGTTATTTATCAGGGCCACTCGAGGAGTTGTAACTGAAATGCATGGCCATGCTCGAATGGTGATTCGTTTATCAGTTAAGTTACTCTCTAGTCGGGGAAACCACTCTTGATGATGATCGCTTGTAAAATACGACCTTTGTGAATATGGATTTGCAAATTGTTTTACATTGAGTGGGATAAATTATAGGATATGAGAATCGGTTATCGCACATACACTTGTGAGTACAAGTGGGAGTTTGTTGGAGCTTGTGTCCTCCACAAATTAGTGGGATAATATTAATAAATCTCTTAAAGGTTCACAAGGGTATACTTCGTATTTTAACCAGTTGATTAACGATTACCTAATAACGGTTGGCTTGCTAGAAAGTTTGACGTTATTATCATACAGATGGCGGTGATCAACTGGTCCCTAAAGGTCACACCTATATGATGTGTTTGAGAGATGTGGTTATAGAAATATAATCACATTGATGCCTTATATGACTAAACAGTTAGTCAATGTGTTGATGAGACAATTATTTAATGAAGATTAAATAATATTAGTTGAGACGAATTAATCACAATTCGTAAATTGAATATAATAAGTTATATTTAATTAAATGTATGTAATGTTAGCTTGGACGAATTAATCTGTTAATTCGTAATTAAATGTAATCGGTTATATTTAATATCAACAAGATGAATGTGTCATAGTGGTAATAGTGAGGGTACTCAAACCAATAGGTCATGGGTTCGATCCTCACTAGATGACAATTTAACACATTTTATACATATTTGGAAAAACCGAAAAAAGAGAAATGGATCTCTCTTATTTCGGTTAGCATTGGGCCGAAAATTAGGAGGGTAAAAATATCACCCCATTCACTCCTCTTTTTCGGTTAGAATAAGAGGAAGAGGGAGCTCATTGTTCTACCCTAATAATCCTAACCTAATTTTTCACTGCTTCTTGCCTCCTCTCATCAGAAAAAACACAAAAATAACCTAAAATTTTTCAGAAAATTTAGGAATCGATTCTAGCAAAATCAAAGGGCTTTTCTCGGAGCATCTTGGGTGCAACTGATAGGAGAATATCATTGCGATATTGTTCATAGGCCGAATTAGCTAGGACCGGAGGTTATTTCGTCATCTCTTTACCCTTTTTGTTTATGCATTTTATTTTATGACATGCTTTCATCATGATTAATTCGTTATAGTCCTTATATTTAAAGGGATGCATACAGATAAATCCCACACCCCATAACTTTCTCAAGATGGACTTAAGGGGTGGAGAGGTTGCTCCTTACGGTTTTGGGCTTCGCCCACTGAACTTCAACTATGGGTACTTGTTTTAACTTTCTGGCTTCTGCAACTTCGATATTCAACCACAAGCGTTCTGCAATTTCATCATCGTTATTTTTTCGTCTTTCTTTCCTTTTCCATCATTCTTTGTTTTTCTTTTTTTTTTCATTTTTTTTCTATTCTTCTTCTTTCTTTTTTTTTCGCTTTTCTTATTTTTTTCTCTCTTTTTCTTTCGAAACAGCGCTTCCGGTTGCATTTTGATTCTCCTTGAAGCATTTGGGCTTCGTTTATTGATTTGGGTGAGTACTAACATTCCTTATTAGAACAAGTCAGTCTCTTCTATCTTTGTGAGGGGATGCTTTTTTGGGGAATGGGCTTGCCTTTCGTCATTGACACGGGAACAAAGAGCTAGTCTAGGTTCGTCATAGAATCATCTAAAAGCTTTTCTTAGGGAATGGGCTTTGATTGAGGTTTTCTAATGCCAGACATGTAATCGATAAAGGAAACAGACATGATGTCCTTAAGTGTCAGACCATTTACAACGGAATACATATTTCTATCCCAGGGGCACCCTTCGAGTGCGTTGTGCATTTTCATTGATTGACTGATGGAAGAAACAGATTTGAAAATCAAAACTCAGAAAATTTATTGAAATGATGAAGGTACAACAGACTCGAAAGGGAAGCGATTCCTAGGACACGCCGTAGGTTATCGCGGGACAAAAGACTCAACTTTATGAAAGGAAAATCCTAGACTTGACTTAAACTAAAACTAGAAAGTAGATCCCGACTTGCAATCTTCATGCCTGGTCTTGTGCTTTCTCTTGTTCGGCTGTCGGCTTGGATGTTCGGTTCTGGTCATTAGCCCATTGGAGGATTTCATCCTAGTTATCTGGGATAGATGGTGGGTAAGTGTCCAACAAGGTTTCCTGGTTTTGTACAGTAGGACCCCTAGGAAGGGTATCCTCATTGCTTGGTTGTTCTAGAATGAAAGAGGCAAAGTGCCTTCATCAATCATGTCCTGAATCTCATGCTTTAATCGGAAGCATTCTTCGGTATCATGCCCTTTACCCACAAGATAAGTACAATAAGCATCTGGCTTAAACCATTTGCTTCATTTATTGGCAGGAGGTTTGGGAGTCAAACCGATTTACTTAAGCCTCCCGTGGATGGTTAATAACTCAAGGGTTGTGGCATAGGTGAGGCATAGCTTCGTAAATGACCTCGGAGTACTATGTACCGGTCTCTTTGGTACCATCGAACTGTTTTGGCCGACCCGGATGTCTGGGTACCCTGGGTGTGGGACACTTACATGAGCTTTAACATTCTATATAAGACAAGGATTGGTGAAGATAAACTTTTGATGAGTTTGTACTTCATCCTTACTGGGAGAAAGTAATGAATTATCTTTTTCAACTAATTATTTTTCCAGCTTTTGGACCCGAGTGCTCAAGATTTGGAATGCATCTTCAAGTTGTAATATCATGTTGTTCACTTTATCAAGGGTAGGTACGTCGGTAATTGGAGTAATTTGCTGAGTGATATAGACATCTTCTTCATCGTTGGCCCAAACACCATCGATTTCATCAATGTTGAAGTTAATCAGGTGTGAACTATCATCCAAGTCGTTGCAAGTAAAAATCCCGTTTACCTGGTTTTCAAACAGGCCACATACTACTGGCAGTAGGAGCCTCCCATATTCAATCATATCTTGTATTTCTTGCTTTAGCTTAAAGCACTTTTTTGTGTCATGTCCTTTGCCACCATGGTACTGGCAATAGGTGTTAGCATCCCAATATTTGTTACGATTTTCATGAGCCAGATTAGAGATTGGGCCTATTAGTTGGAGCTTACCTTGGGCTATCAGCCTTTGAAGTACCTTCTCGTAGGTAGTACCTATGTCGGTAAACACCCTAGAAGGATGCCCAAGCCGATTTGAAGGGGTATCTAGTAGATTAATCACTTCAACAGAAGGGGCTGCCGCATGAGTTCTTATTTTGGAGAAGGGGCTTTGGTAGCCCTTAGGTTTCTCAGTTTTTGTCATTCTGACGTCATCTTCAACTTTCGTTCCACTTCGCACCAGTTCTTTGAATGTGTTGAAGTTCTGGTATTTCAATACATCTCGGTAAACAGGTTGGAGATTCTTCACAAACATGTCCACCATTTCAGCTACTTCTACAGGTTTCTTAGCCAACTTTACACTTTCAGTGCGCTATCTGGCGAGGAATTCAGTGTCCCTCCTTCTCTTTCTGGGTCATAACTTCCAATGTTTTCATGTTCGTTTGAATCTCAGCATTGTCAACATAGTGCTTACATAATTCTGTAGTGATATCTTCAAATTTGGGGTAGTTCCTTAGTTCTAGATTGTAGAACCATGCCTTGGGATGCTCCTCCAGAGATTGGGCAAAGATAGCTGACGGCATATTTGCAGGGACACCTTTCAGGGCAAGGTATTTCTTGTAGGACCAAATGTGTTGGAGTGGGTCCTCCGTTCCTTTAAACTTTAGGATGTCAGTGAGCACAAAGTTCTTAGGGAGTTCATCTTGGACTGGAGCATAGGTCCTAGAGTTCTCATAATGGATGCTCTCCCCCTGAGAGAGCTTCAGTTTATCTTCAATAAGTTTGAACCGTTTTTCTAGTTCAGTCATTTCCGGGGGGTAGTCACAATGTTTTCCTCATTAATCTTAGCCTCAATTGCTCCCAAACGAGTCATCGTCAACTCCCAAGTCTCACTCAGCTTAGTGACGGCGACTTCCATTGCTTTCTTTCGGGTTTGAGGCGGCCTTTCTACAAGAAAAACCCCAAACCAATCAATACTTAAGTTAAAAAATCCCCTGCACAGACAAGGACCTGACTCACAGACTTGACCTTTGACTCAGACTTGACTCAAAGAAAGAACCTGACCCAGGAAATGAGCTAAGTGGCTCACTTGCAAAGGGGTCACATAAGAGAGGGGTCTAGACCTGACAAGGGCTATGACTCAACTCAGCTTACTTCTTGACTTAGACCTGACATCGACTCGGTGTGACTAACCCGTGATTGAACCAAACATGGCTCATGGTCTAATGGAAAATGCTCTAAGTGGTCTAAATTGGACATTTTGTGGTTTGACTTTGACCAAATGGTCAACATACTTGACTTGGGCCCAAGATGTGTCTTAGGTGACCCACTAGGGTCGTGTTCTTGACACGGTTCACTTGAACCCAAGACATGACTAGACTTGACTCGAAACATGTTCTATGCTCGGGAAAGGTGAGACATCATTTCGAAATTGATTTGAAAATGGATGATTTGAAAAAACGAAATTTTAAAGGGGCAGCATGCCGGCTATAAAAAGCTTATTTTGGTCAAAAACCTGCATCTATTTTGGCAGCATTTCGAGTTTGAAAACATGCTTGATTGAAGACAGTTTTAAAAAAAAAACCGGTTTAACAAAACAACTTGAAATTTTCGAAAAACATGGAGGATGATCATGTAGCACATAAGCATTCGCATATTAGTCGTGCATAAACCTAGACTCTTCTAAGTCTCGGTCGGTCCTCTAATCGGGTCTATGCCAATGATCCACCTTATCAAACAAAGTCAAGACTCCAATAAGCAGAAGTGTGCAATATGGTGAGAGCAAGTACTTAGAGATCTTGGCGGTACCATCTTGATACTTAAATCAGCATAGTGGACGTCACCTTCTAACAATTGAAATCGACCCGATGGGTGAGTTGGTCCTCCTAAAGTCTCAAATGGGTGATGCATGTATGCTAAACGAATCATAGTGTTAGTCCTATTAGCCATCATTTTCCTTTTCAAGTTACAACTCCCCAGTGGAGTCGCCAAAATGTGGATGTGGGGATTTTGTATATCCACAGGTTTGAAAATCGTTTTGAGTCGCAACCAAATTTAAGGAAATTTGGGAACCATAAATGAGATTTGAGTTCGTTGTTGAAAGTACGTGGTGAGAAGTTCGTTAATAAAACACCCACCCCCGCCCATTACAATAACAACCTCTACTAAGGACTATGTTGGCTAATTGGATAAGACTATGATTCGTTGTAAGAGAATGCAAAACACAATTTTGATTCTAACATGCGAGCTTGGTTTCTAATCGTTTAATGCATCTAGTCTACTTTTTCCAAGTGATTTATCATGTGATGTTGATTTAAGCTATACTAACAAGCATTCACAAAAATGGCTTAGATGGGAATGGGGGAGTCGTTGGGGAACTAACTATTACAACCCAGACGATTCTCGTCGACTCGATTTGCAAATAATTGAATTAAAGATACAACTCTATCTTAATACAATTGCTAACCATGGACACTTGACTCTCGTTTGACACGCCTATCTAGGACTTAAAAAACGTGCCAATGATGAGGCCACGGCTCACATAGGACTTCGTCCTTAGCCTCATCATCATTTAGTGCACTCACTTCGATTTAATTGATTAAATCTTTAATTTAACCAACTAAAGCAAAGGTTTTGAAAAAACATTTTGACTCAAAATAAAGGACTTACTAAACCCATATTTTAAAGTACAAATTACATTACATGAAATGAATTACAATAATTACAACGATTAAATAAAAATTGAAATAAAACCGCAATAATTAAATAAAACAAAAGAACAAGCCAAACTTGCCACGAAGGCCGAGGCATCACACGGCCTAAGGGGTGGTCATAACTGACTATTCTAGTCATCGAGTGCAATGGATCGGATGTTAAGCATGTGCAATTCAACTAGTGAGAAATCGAATAGGAAAAGATGAATTCATTTAATTCTGTAAAGAAATTCTTTTTAAGTCCTATGTCTGGTTTTGTATGACCTATGAATTTTTAATTCAATTAACATGTTTTCTACATATTAATTAGGCCAAGTTTGAGATTTAAATATTGATAACGATACAAATAAACATACAAGCATCATTAACCAATTAAAACATGCGATTTAATATAATTATTTATAATTAAAATTAAACCAAAATATCGACATGTGAAAACGAATTAAACTAACTAAAATTTCATTTTAATTAATTTAAAACATTTTATCTTCATGCAATTAACAAATTGTTTCATTTTATAAACTAAACATGTAATTATTCTAACTATCATTTTATCGTCATAAAAAAAACAACCATATGATCGAAATACTATTATTCTAATAGCAATTAAACCATCAACAAATAATAATTACGAGACATTAACAAATTAAACGGTAATTAAATGACAGAATAAAAAAAAACGAGAGAAAGGCCTTAAGACCGTGTACCACACGAGCAAAAGGAAGGAATTGAGATGGGATTTTGTGCACCCTCAACTTACATGTAAACTCGGACACCACTTGGGATCTCGTTGGCAAGTTTTGCTTAGAAGGCACATCTTCGACGATTGTAAAACAAATTGATTTTGAAAACAAATGAACAAATCGAAAAAAATGAATACACTTTCTCGAAAAAAAATGCACTTCATGCGACGATCTTTGTCTGACGATTGTGACTTCGTTTCTTAACCAAAATTCGTTCTGAAAGATGTTCTGCAATCCTTGAATTCCAAACTTTCAAAATATCACAATAAATAGAAGCAAAAGTACTTTGAAATGATTAAAGACGAATGAGAACAGGTGATGTTCCTAATGTTCAGAAAACGCGATTTTGTTGCGTTTCATGCAACGATTTTCAAACGAAGATTGTGACTTCGTTTCTTACTCAAATCTGAATCCGAAAGATGTTCTGCAATCCTTAGACTCCAAAGATACAAGCTTTATAAAAAAACAGACGTAATTGGTTTAACAATTACGAGAATTGGACGAGAACAGAAGCAGTCCAGAAAGCGAGAAAACACGAAAGAGAGAGAAAATTAATGCTCTAATGTTTCTTTGTTACATGAGTTTTGAGGGGAAAGCCCTTAGGTTATTGTTGGTTGAAAATCCCGTCCCAAATGGAGTGAAGGAAGGGGTTTATATAGGAAATGGAGATGGGGAAGGCTCTAGGGTTCTAAGGCTCGGTTTATGGCTGCCTATGAGAAAAGGATAGCTTCCTTGGGGAAGGATTAAATGAATATAGACGGGTTGGGAGTGTGAAATGAGATAGAATCGGTTTTTTGGTAGAAAAAGGAAAGATAATCATAGGATGAAATCTTTCGGTTTTGAGGGAGATATGGAGGGAGGTATTAACTGGATATTATAGCTTGGAAGGCAAGGCAAAGACGTGGCTAGGGTAGGGAAGGAAATGGGTTTGAAACAAGCGGATCCTAAAGGTGTAAAACACGGGTTTGAGCACCCTGTTTTTGAACACGAAAGCAGGGGCTCGGGTGGGGGGTGAGGGGGGAGGGGGTTGGGTACGTTTTTTTGGTGCGGGTATGACTTGGGTTAGGACTAGGATGGGTGCTAGGTTGATGGACTAGATGTGGGGTGGAAGGCTGGCTAGTTGGTGATGGCAATGGAGTGTGTTTGGCTCGTGTTTTCGGCTCATGAAAATAGAGCAACGGGTTGGGAAGGGGGGCTTGTGTCGTGAGTTTGGAAGGGAAAAAGGTAAGGAGGAGGTGTGTGCATCGGGGTTTTAACCCAGGACCTATGGGGAAGATTACATGCGAACTTTGCTCCTTGATTTTATTGCTCAAATTGTACTAAAAGTGACCTTAAAACCGTCTAAAAAAACCTTGCTTAAAATCGCTTTAAAACTCAATTTTTGAATTAAACATAAAGCTATAAAACGTAAAAACGTCACACACTTCACTTTTTAAATAAACTAAAAATAAAAACTTTTAAATAATTTATTTTTCAAATAAACTTGAAAATATGAAAACCGATGAAATAAATTTCATTTATAACGAAACAATTTAAATTTCATTTAAATTTTAAAACCGTCAAATAACGCTTGTCCCGCATCACTAAACGAAATCCGTTAACGAGCGATGTAAGTAAACATGTGTCCTATCATCATCGGGTGTTTTGCTGGGATATCTGTAAATTCCAATATCGACGAATACGGGTATCTACACAAACTATCTACCCGGACAATGATGTGCATGATGGCTTCGGACGGTGCGCCCTCATCGAATTTGACGGGGGTGAGGAGTGGGAATGCTTTCGTTAGGCTCGCAAACTTGAGCGGGCTTTCTATAACAATGACTCTTCGAGACTCTGGTTTGATCATGATGATCAGCGGGTAGGCCCATATTTATGGGTTGCGAATGAATCTGACCGTCTTCTACTACTTCTGATTCTGTACCGCCAAGGTCGTAGTGCCAAGCAGGGGACAGTGCCGTTGGAATGGGAAAATGACTCTGTTGATTGGGTTGAATGTGAAAGAGACATATATGGTGATATTGTCTCTGAATTCTAGAGGATGGGGTAACAAAAAACATACTCCCTCCATTCAACTCCACACTACACATTTGCTTTTTCACGTTTTTCAATGCTTGGTTTACGCGATAAATATCTGTAGCTACGTATTTGGAAAAATTATAAAAGTTAGATATTTTTAATGTACTCCTAAAGACGAATCAAACAAGATCCCACATGAATATATTTTCACTTATGTATTTAGAGAAATGTGTAGTGTGGAGTTGAATGGAGGGAGTATATGGTTATATTGTCTCTGAATTTCAAAGGATAGGGTAACAAAAAGCGTAACAAAAAACATAAATAATTAAACTTTAATTCAAAGAATCACCATAATCCAAAAACTTATAATGCCAGATAATAATTAAAGACTTAATTATTAGAATCTGATGAAGTATTAGGATAGTCTTCATGAATTTAGGTCTACAGAAAGTTGTAGATCGGCCCTTGATTATCATCGGGCAGCGCTGGTGGAATGGCCTCTTTCTCCCATGACATAGGCACGATGGCAAGAATGTGATGTCTCCTGTAATGTCTCAGCAGATGATTATGAACATGGGTCCTGCCCCATAGATAAGGGCCTTTTTGTCTATCATCCGAATAGAAGTCCTCTTTCCCAGCATCTTCCCTCGCAAATCTAGCCCCTGATTGTCTTACGTGACGAAAAATATCATGGCAGTTGGCTTCGTCAAACTCGATAAAAGGAAACATACAAAACCCTGCTTGTTTGTAGACACATGGTACACTTTTTTAACCGTAGCGAAACCGGAGTCATGAAGCATTTACGTCAACCATCCAAAATCAGGGTTTAAACCCTTTCCATTCTCATCATAATGATCCGGGAGATTATGGAGAATGCGAGTAAAAGGTTGTGCATAACGAGAACGTGATTGTAGCTCTGATACACTAGCCATATTTTATTTAGAGAGAAATTTAGATAGATATTAAAGAGTACATGTTTGATAATTTTGATTTTGACCTAAAATATTAAGAGATATTTATAGAATTATTTTGGTCAAATTGAATATTATTGGTCAAATTGAATATTTATTAAAGTTCTGATAAAGTTTTGCATGCAGTGGTCAAACTGAGAAATCTAATCAAATAGTGACAACGCTTGAATTGAAAAACCGTTCTTTCATAATAGAAAATTATAACGGTTACAAGAAACTTGTAGCTATAACATAACAACGGGTACCTCAAACCGATGACAGTGATAATTTAGTAACGATTTTGGAAATGCCGTTTTCTTAAACTGGCAACGGTTGTCTAACAACCGTTGATAAGAGTGATTCTATAACGAGTTTTTAGAAACCGTTAAACTTTTTTTATAACTGATGTGTACATTATTTGCGCACATTTAGTCCCCTAATTGAGCCTATTTTGCATACTATTATAACATTCTATGGCCATTTTATCCGTCAAAACCTTCATATTTGCTTCTCTATCGAATTTCATATGTTTTGTAGAAAAGGAGATAATAAGGCGGAAATTCCCGTCTTTCGTGCATATTTGGAGGCTACTTGACGATACTAGATGGACTAGTATGAAGAGGAAGCAAAGACTAAAGACCAATCCCGCAAGAATAAAATAGGAATGAGCAAAAGGGAAGAAAAGAAGGAGAATCATTGCTGAAGAACAATCCGAGCGGATTGTCTACAATCCGCCCGTCTCCACACTATACAATCCGAGCGTCTTGCTTCGAATCCGCTCGGATTGCCCCACCAGAATCCGCCCGGATTCTAGCGAATCCGCCCGGATTCCCCTACCTGAATCCGCCCGTCCCGACACCAATCCGCACGGATTCCCTCACAGCACGGTTGTCTTCTTCAAGCTACGAAAAGAGACTCCCTTCCTCCGAAAAATACCGGCTTCTCCCTGCTCAAATCTCAAAAGTGTAATTACTAGTTTAGCCCTTAGTTAACCTAATGCATCCCACCTAATTTCCACTATAAATACCCCATCTTTGTAATTAATCAAGCATGTTGTTTTTAGAGTAGAAAATCCTTCTTTAGATTAGATTAGGAGTAGATTAGAATAGATTACTCTTTAATCTTTCCACAAATTACACATTAATCTCTCTTTAATTATTGTTCAAGTTTATTATTCAAGTTTATTATTGGGTAATTGAAGATTATTGGGTCATTATTGGGAGATTGACAACCTTCCATCAATCATCAAGTTCTTCTATTATTCTTTGCATTATTATTTGGATCATCTTAAGTTGGTATAATTCCTTTACTCTTTAATCTTTATTGTTCATTTCTTCATTCTATTATCATGTTTATACTTGTTGTGATGATTGACACCATTAATGACATGTTTCCCATGATAATGAGTGAGTAGTCTCTTGCTAGGATTAGTGGGTAATTAGGGGAAACCAACATGGGATTGATTCATGCTTAATCTAATATGTTCACATGATTAAATTGCTTGCTTGTTGTGATGTCAACTTTATGCACATGTTATGTTTGATGAAATGCTAAGCCTATGAATCCTTGCGTTTACAACCATCTCTTATCTATTCAACTTGACTTGTAAGATATAAACCAACTCGAGTCTTGTTAGACCATGCATTGAAGTTGATTAGGAGGAAAGTAAGTCGACTTGTAGGTGTTGTACAATCTAATCGATTCGGCTCCGGGACCCAACTCTTCCTAAGAACCGTAAGATATAACCCAACTCGGTTCCTCCACAACATTAATCGCTTGCAACCTTGTAAACATGTTTGTATGATAAACACCATGAATCCCCCATGACCCCATGATATCCTAGCACTTTTAATCAATTGTTTACATCTTTCCTTTTTATTTGCTTGTTTTACTTTATTGCTTGCATTAGTATAGACACAACTACAAACCCCATCAATTGTGACACTAGCATAAATTGAGATAGATAGACTTAGAACCCAAAGCACACCGTCCCATGGATCGACCTCGACTTACCGCTAACTAGTTGTTTATTGAGTATTATAAATGTGTTTGATTGGATGAGTGACGACCTCGTTCCACATCAAAATGGCGCCGTTGCCGGGGATGGTGCTATGTGATTAAGTTCTTATTTGTTTGTCTATTTTGATTGTGCTTTCACCTTGAGGAACTTGTTCCTCAAGGATTGTTCTTACCATTTTTTGTGTAGTTTCCATGTTGTAGTTGTTTCCTTGTCTTAACTATGATGACCCAAGACTTGGTACATGGAGTATGTGGTGGATCTTTTGAGTATGACTATGGGTATGGGGAGTTTGAGGAGCAAGTCAACACAAACCTACCTTATTATTTGTACAACGAAAATCCTAACCACTACCCCAATTTTTCCCACCAAAATCACCACACCCAATATCAACAACAACCACCCACCCAATACCCATTTCACAATGAACTTCAATTGCCACAATACAACCACTTTCACACCTACCCACAACAAGAAGATGAACCCATTGAAAATGTGATTCTCCAAATGATGGGAGATCAACAAAACTTCTTCAAACAAATGCTAGAAGAGAGCCGAAAAGAAGATAATGTTCTTAAAGACATTGTTATCCAAAGAGAGGAGTTGAGGATTCAAATTGCCCAATTAAAAGAATTCCAAGCAAACACTCACCACCGTTCTTTGGATATTGAGCATAAATGCGAGTTTGAAGTAGTGACATTTGACATGGAAGATGAAAAGTGGGAAGAGCCAAGTTCCTTGAGCTCTTGTGACTATGAAAGTGTTGTGTTCGATGAAGAAGACATGAGGTTGAGCAAACCAAATACTCTTAACCTTTGTGAGTATGAGGGTGTGTCTTTTGATGTGAACGTTGAGGTGTTGGAAAAAGAGCTAAATGAAGCCCCCATTTATGATTCGCGTGAGGATAGCAACAATGATGATGAGCCTAGAGGAGGGATTCGTAAAATCACCTTGCTTGAGGAGCCTATCCTTGAGGCATTTGAGATACCCTATCATGAAGAAGAACGCCCTTCCTTTATCCTTCATGAAGACCACTTGGCACCTATCATGGAGCCAATGATCATTGAAGAGGATATGTTAGACCTTCTTCAAAAGGCCAAAGTTTCTTACAAGAGCTATTTGGTGAAAAAGCTCAATGAGAAAATTGCTCGTGAGGCTACTTGTGAAGATCTGGCGCTCATGATTTCAACTCCTATGGTATCCGATCATCAAAGTCATGAAAATTCTCTTCCTACTCATGAAAGATTGATAAATTCAAATGCTATCGTCATCACCAAAATAGAAGAAGAAGTTGGTAAGTGGAAGGCCATGGATGGAAATGAACCACACTTCATGCTTAGTTTTGGCAAGAATCATGGGTGCATATGTTTGAAGCATCGGGAAAGCTCTAACGCTAAGGAGAAGCCAAGAAAAAGAGCATGCTACAAGCCTCCTTGGCCAAGTTTCATATTCAAATTGAGCAACCCATACTTATGCTTATTTGGAGCTTGTTCACAAGCTTTTGATCTTTTATTAAGAGCTTTGAGCTCTATGGATAAGAGTCTCTACAAATTGAACTAGTTTGGTGGAGTCCTACCTCAAAAACCACCGTTTGTAAGATATTTCTTGAACCCTTTTTCTTTGTATAAAATTGTACATTTACATTTGCATTTAACTTCTTGCATGAGAGAGAAGAGAGAGAGAGAGTCATCTTACATGTTTTATGAGCAAATTTCAGAAGAAGATAAGGAAAAAAGAGAAAATCAGTGAAAAAAGGGGTATGTTGCTTCATCAAAAAGAAAGAAGGAGAAGGAGAGAAGAAGAAGACGCCCGGATTCCAGCAAATCCGCCCGTCCAGGGCCCGCGGGAAAGAAAAAGTTGAAACTGCTGAAGAATCCGTGCGGATTATAGAAAATCCGCCCGTCCCAGACAAATCCGTCCGTCTTCTTCACGGGACGCCCGTCCCGTGTGTCATCCAGAAGCAAGATTTTGAACTGTGTCAAAATCCGTGCGGATTATAGAAAATCCTCCCGTCCAGATCAAGCCGTGCGTCCTGAAGAAAATCCGCCCGTCTTTTCCCTGCTTCCCAGCCAAAGAAATTCTCTGTCCTAGAATCCGTGCGGATTTTACCAAAGACGCCCGTCTTCTTTGTCGACAATCTGCCCGTCCCGTCTTAAATCCGCTCGGATTGTACTGTTTACGCGGATAAAACGGGTTCGATCCAATCTTATCCGTTCGGATTCCCTACTTCTTCTATATAATCACCCCCCTTCTCCCTCATTTTCTCACCTTACCAAACCCTAAAACACTCATCTCAACCCTCAAAATCACCCTCCAATACTCAAAAACACCCCATCACCAATATGAGCACCAAAGGAAAGGCCAAGAAATTGATTGAATCATTCGGGAAGAAGCGCAAGGGATCAAGCTCTTCAACACCACGAGAGGTAATACTACCAAGGAACACCCGACCCTTAATGAGAGGAGGCATTGAGCAACTCAATAACTTCCAAGAAGTGATCTTCCTATCCGACGAACACCGCGAAAAATTCGTCGAACTCCTAGGTAAGAAGTACGAACCTACTCAATTTGTTGATACTAGGGTGTTGGAAATCCTTAAGATAAGGTACCCTACCGAGATGTTCTTTAATGGCCTTGGCATTGGGAGCTTTTTCCATGCCCATGAAGAGACTTACCATAGTCTCACACTTGAATTCTTGAGTAGCCTTCGCATTGTAGCGGATACCCACAACAATGTAGGCATGAAGTTTAGGTTATGCAACCTAGACCATGTTCTTTCTCTTGAGGAATTTGCCTATGTTTTCGGTCTTGAAGTACCCACCGACTATACCGAAAAGCCCGATAATTTTAATGTGGACTTTCTTTGGAAAGCTATCTCCGGGAGGGACTTTACCCATATAAAGCGTTGCTATACATTTGCTATCCAACACCCGGTGATTCGATTCACCGAGCGCTTTGTAGCCGGTTGCATCAATGGGAGGTACGAGCAAGATCGGTGTACTCTCATCGACTTAACTTTTCTTGAGTCTTATTTGAATGTTCGAGCGGTGAGGCGTTATAACTTCAACACGCCACTTGAGATACTTACTAGGTTCAATGATTTTGCTCAAGGGACCACCCAACTCAAAACCTTTGTGATGGGAGGTCTAATTACAATTTTGGCCAAACACCTTTGTCCCGGGTTCAATGCCCGAGGAGCCTATATTCCTCTTGAGGGGAGGACTTTGATTGATGAACACACCATCTTCCACAGTCACCGATGGTGCAACCACACCCGAGATGGGAGTGTGGAGTGGCACACCAAGGGATGTACTTCAATGGTCCTTGAGGGATGGAAGATACCGGGCATTGACCCAAGATTGAGTCCATACTCTCCTCCACCAAGCTACCTCCTTGAAATCCAAATTCTTGATAATCCCCCTCAAAGGGAAGAGCCACACCATCAACCACCTCGTGGAGGGACGGGTGCACCTTTTCGCCCACCTTCCTACGTCCCTATCCCGCCTTACCCCACTCCATATACCCAATTCCAACCGGAAATCCCAAACACCCCGGGTATTAATGATTTGATGGCACTCATGAATAGAGTGGACCTTGGGGTGCATAAAGGGAGGGAAGACAACTACTTGGCCCTCTACCCCCAATACTATAACATGGCTCAACAAGGGTATATTGACCCCGATGGTCCTAAGCCCTCTTGGGCACAACCGGAGCTCTTGTTCCCAAATTATGGGGACCAAGCTTGGGGTCGAGGAGACGGAGGGTATTCTAGCCATGGCGGAGGGTACTCGGGTCAAGGGGGAGGATTTGACCAAGGAGGATATTGGGGCCAAGCGCCCGGACATGATCAAGCCGGAAGTTCTCATGGTTATGGCTATGATCAAAATGAGGATGACGAGTGAAAGAGGCCTAATTTACCACTTCCATTTGTATGATACCCATCTCTCCCTTTCTCTCCTTTATTTATACATTGCATTTAGTGTCGCTTTTGCATGCATTTGTATTATATTTCATATTGCATTTACATTAGTTAGTTCATAGTATAGTTGCATTGTAATTTAATTCATGTAGATAGTTGCATACAGACTAGAATTCATGCATAGTTACTAATGGCCAATCCTATTCATTTCTACATTAGAAATAGTGTTTAAATCGGTTTGGGGAGGTTTGATCATAGGTGACCATAATTCACTAGAAATCATGCATCACATAGTATAGTTTAGATTGCATTCATTTGTTATATATGTCATAAAGAATTGCATTTAGTTAGAGCATGCATTCATTCATATCAAATCATTGCATTTGTACTTCAATTTCCAAAAAAAAATCAATAATCCAAAAACATGTATTTCTTTTTTCATTCCTACTCCTACATGTACATTGAGGACAATGTCCAAAATAAAGTGAGGGATGAGAATTTATATTCCAAAAATGCATAAAAATTGAAAAATTTCGATAACAATCCCAAAAATATGTCTTTTAATTTCATAAAATCAAAAACCATAAAAATTTGAAAAATTGAAAAATCCAAAAACAAGTTCATTTCCTTTGTAGTGTAGTCATGTATATATTGTTGTATATATTTTGTTTGTTTTATCCTTATTTACATTGATTGACTACGCCACATCCGAGACATGAGGATATTGAAGACCGCATGGTATGATCTTTCCAATCTCCCTTTTTCTCTTTATGTTAATGACTATGTTGCTTTATTTTGATTGATGCGGTAAAAACAATGTGAATTTAGGAGTTGCATTTAGTTTATATGGCATACTAGTTGGTAGAATCATTTGCATTAGGTTGTATATATGCTAGTTGCATCATGGCATGTAGTTGCATGTTAGAAAAATTTTTAGAAACCGTCTACTTGGGAAGTTTGACAAGTGTTTATAGGCCCTATTAGATGCTTTTTCTTCTTAAAACTTTGCTTGTTAGAATACTTGTAAAACACCCTAGGATGTGTCATGTTAGTATCCTTTGACCCATGGTTTAAGGCCTAGTCAAGAGTACCTTGTGGTGTGATAACTCCTTGGCTACCGTTTATTCCAAGGTGACCCTTGAAACCATGCATGCATCCATCATCCATCTTCTACCACATTTTTGTCATCAAAGGGAATGGGCACAAAAAGAAATCAATTTGAGTTCAATGAAATGAAAAGTGAAAGAAAGTTTGCAAAAATGCATCAAATGAAAAGAGGAGCAAAAATAGACTCCTAAGCTTCAAATACAAGGCACCCTCGTTACTAATTGGGGTGACTTTGAAAATGTTCAAAAGAAAATGCAAAAAGTTGAAAAGTTGTCAAGTGTTGAAATGCCAAAAATCAAAAAGAAATGGCAAAAAGAAAGTGTTCTCAAATGTTATATGCCACATGAAATTGGGGGGAAAAACAACAAAAGCAAACTCCCAAAGTGAAACTCAAATATCTATCGATCCCTTTTCCATCTTATCCATTTTTGTGCATGGTAGAGAGGGGACGACCCTTCTTCTTGTCTGGGCAAGAGGGGGAATTCCGCGATCCTCCAGTGTTTCTAACACCATAGGGAGTCTATTCTTGACAAAAGCATTTAGCGATTGAGGACAAAGGTACCCTAGCTTGACACAACTTGGAGGTGATTTATTGGTATCCTTCTAGGCTTAGTAGTTTGAAGAAATTGCATCTATGAAGGAGTGTGTACCCTTGAATTGCTTCCCTTGTAGATAATTTCCGCCACTTAGATGAGGAAAGTGGCTATTCTTTTGTAGATGCATCCATTATTTGATTTTGTGTGCTTAATGATTGGATGTGTCGCCATTTTGGCAAGACCCACCTTGCCTTACAAGAAGGCATCCTACCTCATGGTTGTCTTGTTGTGAGTTGAAGGGGCGGAGTGAGACCCGCTAATTGTCTCATATCGGCTATGTTATTAGGTTAGTTTAAATAAAGGTCTAGTTTTAGTCACCTCTTTACTCGGGACGAGTAAAGGTTCGGTTTGGGGATATTTGATGTGAACATTATTTGCGCACATTTAGTCCCCTAACACTACTACAAATCCAGGCAACTACAACGCCCCTTTAACAACGATTATTCACGAAAATCACAATAGACGTTGTAGAATGTATGGCGCGAATTTTACTAAAATCAATTACAACGGGTATGGTTATAAAAACCGTTGTTATTAGTTTTAACAACGGGTCACACATGCACAACCGTTGTTAATAATTTGGCGCAAAATTGGCGCAAAGTTAGTGAAAAGTAATCACAACGGTTATTTTTGAAACCCGTTGTTAAAACTTATTTAACAACGGGTCTTTTTTACAACCGTTGTTAAAACATATTTCACAACGGTTGTTGTTTAATAACCGTTGTCAATACCTTCCATACTATAAACCACACAAATGTAAGTCCGCTGCTGCACCACAAAACACAACCCTTAATACACAAACACAAACAAAGCAGACAAACAAACACAAAACACATACACACTCTCTTTCTCTCTTTCTCTATTTCTCTCTTTCTCATCGTCGCTTTATCTTCTCGCCGTCACCGTGATTTCATCGTCTATTACGTTCTCGTATTTATCGGGTAAATCTCGCCGTCACGGTTAGTTTCATCGTCATTATTTTCTTTTTCTATTTATTTCTTTTGCATGTATGTGTTTTTATCGACCATTATGTTATTTGTTTAAGTATTGTTCGCATAATTAGTTACTAAAACAATGAAGAAGCAAGATGAAGAAGTAAGATAAACATAATTAATATATATATATATATATTTATAAATACATAAATTAAAAAAAAAAAAATACATATGTAAAAATGCAATTCTTATATTTTCATGGAGGATCTTATTGTGCTCTATCGTATCCGTCCTCTCCTCCTTGGCTATTTGGAGGTTCCGTTCAGCGATTGCTATATCGTCATATAGCCGCAATCGCTTCTCCGTCAAGCCATCTTCTTTGGCGTGCTTCAATGCGGATCGAGCTTCCGCAAGGTAGCTCCTGAAACTTTCCTCAATATGGAGGAACCGGCGGATGAAGTTGTTGTTGTTCTCGATCATGGTAAGAGTCTTTAGGATGAAATCATTCATTTTCTTAGAGTTTTTGAGTTTGATTTGAAAGATTAAGTAGAGTTTGTTTTAACAGTTAGAGTTTGGAGATGAATATATGAGATAATGGAAATGTTAGTTGAGATATGCAATGTATTTATACTAAGCAATGTGTGGGTTGAGTTAATTGCTTTTTAATTAATATATATGTTAGGAAGTTGTGCCATAATAATCATCATCATATCTCTCAAGAATGTCTTTTCAAATCCTATTACTAACCCTTCTCATTCCATATTATCCGTTCATATGTACAAAGGATGTCGGTAATAATGCATGCATCGAATTCTAACAGCCGTAATTATGCATGCATCTAGTAATATTTAATTTTTAATTTTTTTATTTTTTAAGAACAAACAACAACGGTTATTGAGAAACAACCCGTTGTCTTTAGTTATAACAACGGTTTTGTATATTACAACCCGTTGTTATAACTTTCCCCCCAAAATTGAGTCACACTTTCCACAACGGGTTTTTATACATAAAACCGTTGTTAATAGTTTTTGACAACGGTTTCGTTAAGTAAACCAACCGTTGTTAAAACCTTCTACAACGGACGCTTTAACAACGTCCGCTTTTTTATATAACAACGGTTTTTGACCGTTGTTATAGCCTGTATCTGTAGTAGTGTAATTGAGCCTATTTTGCATACTATTATAACATTCTATGGCCATTTTATCCGTCAAAACCTTCCTATTTGCTTCTCTATCGAATTTCATATGTTTTGTAGAAAAGGAGATAATAAGGCGGAAATTCCCGTCTTTCGTGCATATTTGGAGGCTACTTGACGATACTAGATGGACTAGTATGAAGAGGAAGCAAAGACTAAAGACCAATCCCGCAAGAATAAAATAGGAATGAGCAAAAGGGAAGAAAAGAAGGAGAATCATTGCTGAAGAACAATCCGAGCGGATTGTCTACAATCCGCCCGTCTCCACACTACACAATCCGAGCGTCTTGCTTCGAATCCGCTCGGATTGCCCCACCAGAATCCGCCCGGATTCTAGCGAATCCGCCCGGATTCCCCTACCTGAATCCGCCCGTCCCGACACCAATCCGCACGGATTCCCTCACAGCACGGTTGTCTTCTTCAAGCTACGAAAAGAGACTCCCTTCCTCCGAAAAATACCGGTTTCTCCCTGCTCAAATCTCAAAAGTGTAATTACTAGTTTAGCCCTTAGTTAACCTAATGCATCCCACCTAATTTCCACTATAAATACTCCATCTTTGTAATTAATCAAGCATGTTGTTTTTAGAGTAGAAAATCCTTCTTTAGATTAGATTAGGAGTAGATTAGAATAGATTACTCTTTAATCTTTCCACAAATTACACATTAATCTCTCTTTAATTATTGTTCAAGTTTATTATTCAAGTTTATTATTGGGTAATTGAAGATTATTGGGTCATTATTGGGAGATTGACAACCTTCCATCAATCATCAAGTTCTTCTATTATTCTTTGCATTATTATTTGGATCATCTTAAGTTGGTATAATTCCTTTACTCTTTAATCTTTATTGCTCATTTCTTCATTCTATTATCATGTTTATACTTGTTGTGATGATTGACACCATTAATGACATGTTTCCCATGATAATGAGTGAGTAGTCTCTTGCTAGGATTAGTGGGTAATTAGGGGAAACCAACATGGGATTGATTCATGCTTAATCTAATATGTTCACATGATTAAATTGCTTGCTTGTTGTGATGTCAACTTTATGCACATGTTATGTTTGATGAAATGCTAAGCCTATGAATCCTTGCATTTACAACCATCTCTTATCTATTCAACTTGACTTGTAAGATATAAACCAACTCGAGTCTTGTTAGACCATGCATTGAAGTTGATTAGGAGGAAAGTAAGTCGACTTGTAGGTGTTGTACAATCTAATCGATTCGGCTCCGGGACCCAACTCTTCCTAAGAACCGTAAGATATAACCCAACTCGGTTCCTCCACAACATTAATCGCTTGCAACCTTGTAAACATGTTTGTATGATAAACACCATGAATCCCCCATGACCCCATGATATCCTAGCACTTTTAATCAATTGTTTACATCTTTCCTTTTTATTTGCTTGTTTTACTTTATTGCTTGCATTAGTATAGACACAACTACAAACCCCATCAATTGTGACACTAGCATAAATTGAGATAGATAGACTTAGAACCCAAAGCACACCGTCCCATGGATCGACCTCGACTTACCGCTAACTAGTTGTTTGTTGAGTATTATAAATGTGTTTGATTGGATGAGTGACGACCTCAACCCACATCAACAACGGTTTGTTAAATAGCCGTTGTCACCTTATAATAACAATGGTTGTTTAGGGAAACCATTATTCTTATTAGCGCGGTCTAGGTTTCCGTCAGTATTTGGAAAACGGTAATCTAAGTGTCATTATTATATGTATTAAACCGTTGTGATACGCTCGTTATTGATGCCCGGATTTGGTGTAGTGTAGTTATGGTTAATGGGAGATTAGGGGGATGATTAAAGGGTTAATCTATGCTTGTTGACTCTATTAAAATGGATTAATTGTTGTGGTTTCAACTAGTGCATATTAAGTGTTTGAGAAATGCTTGTTTGACAAACTCGTATGAATCTCTATCTATTCAACACTCTTATAAGATCGAGAACCTTAGGAGTTGTTAGACCATGCACTATGTTGGTGGGTAGAACGGGTGTACGTGAGAGCTAACCCAACTCGACCTAGGCAGGACCGTAAGATCGAGAGCGTTAGCCCATAGTCCGACTACAACCTTTACCCACTTTAGGCTCACATGTGTAATTCCTTTGATCAACCCTATGAACCCATGACACCCAAGTGCTTTTAATTAACTGTTTACATTATCTCCTACTGTAAATATTTGCTTTAGTTTACATTTCATTAGTTTAGCTTAAAACCTTGGTATCTCGGTTTAACCTCGTCGTCAAAAGCTACCAACCAAAATAATATTTTAACTCTACAAACTACTCTTTAGTTGATTGGTAAGTAAAGGTCGGATCCCAAGGGACGAAAATTGATTTAAGATTTCAATTGCAAGTAGCTATGTCTTAGGGTGTCATAAAATGGGTTGAGGTGAGATGTAATCTAAACTAATCAACAAGATAAATATAAATTAATGAAAACAAGGTAAAGCAATTTAAGGGTCTGTAAACAATTGACTAAAAGCACTAGGGTGTCATGGGTTCATAGGGGATTCATGGAAATAGATCATACAAACATGTTCTCAAATGGATGCAAGTACTTATTGTTGTGATGGGACCGAGTTAGTGTATATCTTACAATCCCTTGGAAGATTTTGGTCCCGGGGCCGAGTCGATTAAGTCTTTACATCACCTACAAGTCGACTTAGTCTCTTGTTATTCAACTCTATGCATGGTTGATACGACTCATTTAGTCGTAGTTATTTGGAGCGAATTAGTATGGTTTTTACAGTTTGAAGTATGTTATGGACTTTAATTACAGGTTATTTGTTAGTGAGTTTTGGTTAGCTATTGGGCCGGTTTTACAAGTTTAAACGGAATCCAAGTCCGAGGAGAGATAGGCTCGAATACCTATGGAGATATCTGAGACGTGTGCGCTTAAGGTGCGCTAATTGAGCACGCGTAAATCAAAAGAAAAGGGATGCGGCAGCAGCAATTGCGTGACCTGTGTTCAACCTGCATTCGACCTATGCGCGACCGAGGTGCGACCTATGCGCGACAAAGGCGCGCGCCTGCTTGTGTCCGCATCCAGCTTTGCGCAACATTAAAGACTTGTGTTTTGTTTCCTTATTTGACTCGGTTTGTTCCGATGAATTTTATTATTATTATTATTTTTAGTACTTTATTTTCTACTTTAATTATTTACCTATTTTACTATATAACTTGAGAGGGGAACTTTAGTAGAAAACTTATACAACTTTGAGAAAAAAAACCCTATTTTTATTATTAGCAGACGATGTGTAACTAATCTTTATCTTGGATTCAAGCAATTGTAGCGCTCTTAATATGATTGTGAGTTTTAATGTTCTAATTTCTTTTCTTGATTATTGTGAATTGCTTAGTTATTAATTTTATGAATGTCGATTGATTATTACTAGGTGTACAACTAGTGATTGATTTCTTAATTCTATTGTTAGTATTGTTAATTGAATAGGATTTATTGATTAACTCTACGCTAGTAACAGCTAGGAATTAATATTGAACAGGATACGTTGATATTAGTACTTAGAAGCGATTCACATAAATATCTAAAGGGCAACTGGATTGTATGCATTATTTATTCTCTATCGAGTTCTCTGTTTTATATTGCTACTGTTGAATTAAATCTTGAACTGGATTGTTAAGGTTGTTTAACAGTTAGGGTTGATTAAGAACGAGATTCGTTTTAATTAACTATTCGTAAGGAGAATTGGAATTTGTCATTCACGATAGAGTAATCAAGATTAGTAATTGAAATCGTCTTACAGTGATCAATTGTTATTGAGTGTGGATATATGCTTGGCTCTAAGACCCTTTTAAATCATTTGATACACCGAAAGTCATTAGTTTTATTACTCAATTTGCATTAGCTATTAATCTTAGTTTATTAGAAAATCAACTGAAATCCTCCCCTTTTGTTACTACGATCTTTAATTACATTAAAGATCAACTATTCCGACATTATAAATTACATAAATTGTTAATCAGATTCCCTTAGGTTCGGCCCTTATTTCCGCTTTACTAATGTTTAGTATTTGGTTTTAACTGATATAAATTGTTAATTCGAGGCATACGACTTTAGCCTGTCAAATTTTGGCGCCGTTGCCGGGGAATTGGCATTAAATATTTTTGTGTTTTAGTGTAGGGTTTATGCATAATACTCGTATTTCTAACCTGAACCTCGAGCCTTTCAATCCAGAGATTGAGCATACTCTTTTCAGGTTACGAAAGAACAAACGAGGTGCAATAGTAAATGTTCCTGAAGGCAGCAAGTTCGACGATCTACATTCAGATTCTGAATATTCTGAAATTTCTGAACAACCCTAACCTTTGAATATGGCTAGAGAGACCCGCACGCTAAGGGAGCTCACAGCTCCAAATCTTAACGTTCAACCATTGTGCATCACTTTTCCAGCATTAGATGATGGAGTTACTTTTGAACTGAAATCTGGTTTGATACATCAATTACCAAGTTTTAGTGGTATGAGCATTGAGGATCCGAATAAGCATCTTTCAGACTTTCATATTGTGTGCATTGGTATGAAGCCACCTGCTATTACTGACGAGCAGTTGAAATTGAGAGCATTTTCTTTCACCTTGAAGGACAATGCGAGAGACTAGTTAAACTATCTCCCACCGGGAAGTATCACTACTTGGGTAGGTATGAAGAAGGCATTCTTGGAGAAATATTTTCCTTCTTCTCGATCATCTCAGCTGAAAAGAGCCATCAGTAATGTTGAACAATAAGACGGGGAAATTATGTATGAGTATGTTGAGAAATTTAAGAAACTCTGTGCTAGTTGCCCTTACCATGGTTACTCTGATCAGGATCTCATTATGTATTTTTGTGGTGGACTGAACCAAGATGACCGTCGCATGATTCACTCTACTTGTGGAGGAAATATAGCCAACAAAAATCCAGATGAGGCTTTGGAGGTTATTTCAGAGCTAGCTGAGACCTCTAGACAGTTTGAGAGGAAACCATCACGAAGAGGAGTGAATGCTATTGGTGTTAGTCCTGGCTTGGAGGAAAATTTTGATAATATTGTTTCCACTCTCCGTGACATGTTATCTGGGAGACAAATGGCTACTGTTTGTGGCATATGTGCTACTGAGGGTCACCCTAATGATTTGTGTCCTTACTTGCGAGAAAGTGGCCAAGAAGTGGTGAATGGTGTTTGGGAGAGTACTACAAATAACAGGAAATAAGATTCATATTCCAAGACCTATAATGAAGGATGGAAGGCTCACCCTAACTTTCGTTGCGGAAATTCTCAAGCCGGTCCATCGTTTGACCCTCCTAGAGGTCATTTTCTCAAAAGACCACAAGGACAACAATTTAATCAACAATTACCTCAACAAGCAGCTGAGCCAGCACCACCGAGTTCATCAATGTCCACGGAGGATATGATTCGGGCCCTTACTCTCAGTGTTACTCAAGATAGAGCAGATAATAAGAAAAATTTTAAGAATCTTGAAAATCAGGTTAGTCAGCTGGCCACTGCAATTAATCGGTTGGATGCTAGAGATTCTAATGCACTACCATCTCAAACGGTGGTGAATCCTAGGGAGAATGTGAGTGCCGTATCATTAAGGAATAGTAGGCAATTGGTCGAGATTGAAAAGCCAAAAGCTAAGCCTAAGGTGGTGACCATTCATGAAAAAGATGTTGGTCGATCGAGTTGTTTTGAATGAACTTGGCCACTTGTTTGGCGGTCAAGACTGCATATGACTGTGCTTCCACCCATTTGGTGAAGTAGTCGATGGCGACGAGGACGAAGCAATGCCCCTTGGTGCCTACCGGGTTGACTTTCCCGATGATGTCGATGCCCCAGGTTGAGAAAGGCCATGGTGACGTGATGGTGTATAAAAGTGATAGTGGTATGTGTTGTATGTTGGCGAAGATTTGGCAATTGTGGCAATGTTTGACGTAGTTACGGCAATCGGCTTCCATGGTGGTCCAGTAGTAACCTAGCCGCGTGATTTTGCAGGTAAGCATCATTGCGCTCATGTGAGGGCCACATTCTCCGTCGCGGACCTCTGCCAGGACTTTTTTGGCTTTGTGATGGTCAATGCAAAGGAGGAGAATTCCTTGGGGTGTTCTTTTGTATAGTTGATCTTGGTTTATCACGAATTGTGATGCAAGTAAACGGATGGCTCTTTGTCCTCTTTGATCAGAGTTGGGAGGGAATTTATTTTTGGTTTTGTAGTTGAGGATGGCTTGGTACCAAGGTTCATCATGACTTTCCTCGTCGTCGTTGATGGCACAAATGTGAGCTGGCTCGCTCCTTCTCTCGACACATAGGGCCATTGATGTCATATCGTCAGGTATGTTGATGAGCGTGGCGAGTTTCGCCAGGGTGTCAGCAAAATGATTTTCCTCTCGTGGCAGATGGAAGTAATCGACTTGGTCGAAGAACTCGGCTTCTTGATTGATCTTTGCTTGGTAGGAAGCTAAGCTGTCGGATCGTATTTTCCATGATCCGGACACCTGGTTGATGATGAGCGAGGAATCGCCGTGGACCCTCAGTCTCTTGATACCAAGTGTGATGGCTACTTGTAGGCCGATGAGGCATGCTTCATATTCAGCGGCATTGTTGGTGACGGCAAAGTCTAGCTTGACCGAGATCGGAACATGTTCTCCTTCCGGTGATTTATTAGAAGGATTCGTACCCCGAAGCCTCTCAGATTAGATGCACCGTCGAAGTATAGGTCCCATGCGTCGGAATCGGCACAAAGGATGTCTTCGTCAGGAAGTGACCAGGTGTCGGTTGTCGGATCCTCGTTGACGGGATTTTCAGCTAGGAAATCGGCAACTGCTCTTCCCTTGATAACCTTGACGGGTACAAACTTGAGATCAAACTCAGACAGCATGAGCGTCCACCTAGACAGCCTTCCGTTTAGTACGGGTTTTTCGAAGATATATTTGACCGGGTCCATCTTGGAGTAGATGTGGACCGTGTAGCTAAGCATGTAATGCCGCAGCTTCTTTGTTGACCATAATAGGGCAAGGCATGTCTTCTCCAGTTGGGTATACCTCGTCTCGTACTCAATGAACTTTTTGCTGATGTAGTAGATGGCTCATTCTTCGGCGTCGACTGTTCGTGCTAACATTGCTCCCATGGCTGTGTTGGTAACAGTCAGGTATAGGGATAAAGGAATCCCCGGTTGAGGTGGCATGAGGACAGGAGGCTTGGATAAGATTTCCTTTATCTTATCGAAGGCCTTTTGACAGTCGTCGTCCTAATCGGTGTGATCGGAGGCGCGAAGCTTCTTGAATATCGATTCACAAATCATGGTGAGCTTGGCAATGAAGCGGCTGATGTATTGGACCTGACCGAGAAATCCCCGAATCTCCTTCTCGTTCCTAGGCTGAGGCATTTGCTGAAGGGCTTTGATTTTGGTTGGATCAATCTCAATGCCTCTTTTGCTAACGACATGCCCCAAGAGTTTTCCGGAGGTGACCCCGAATGCACACTTCTGAGGATTTAGTCTCATGTTATATTTCCGCAGACGAGCGAAGAATTTCCGAAGGGCGTTGATGTGGCCATCCCGTTCCTTTGTTTGACAATCATGTCATCGACATACAGCTCTACCTCCTTGTGCATCATATCATGTAGGAGAGTGGTAGAGGTTCTTTGATAAGTAGCCCCGACGTTGATAAGACCGAAGGGCATGACCGTGTAGCAATATGTACCCCACTATGTAGTGAACGCAGTCTTGTGCATGTCTTTCTCAGCCATTTTAATCTGGTTGTACCCGGCATACCCGTCCATGAATGATAGGAGGGCATGTTCGGCGGTGTTGTCAACCAGAATGTCAACATGTAGCAAAGGGAAGTTGTCCTTTGGACTCGCATTGTTCAGATCCCTGAAGTCGACGCAAACCCGAATTCTTCCGTCTTTCTTTGGTACGGACACAATGTTGGCCACCCAATCAAAGTATTCAGACACTTTGATGAAACCAGCCTTGAACTGTTTATCCACTTCTTCCTTGATTTTTAGGGCCCATTCAGGACGCATTCGGCGTAGCTTCTGTTCACGGGTTTAGCTCCGGGTTTAATGGGTATCCGGTGCTCTGCAATTTCCCTGTCAATCCCGGGCATATCTCTGTAGGACAAGGCGAACACGTCCTTGTATTCGTGTAGGAGGTCAATGAACTATTGTCTTTCTGAGGGGTCCAGGGTTGTCCCTATCCTAAGTTCTTGGGGTGTATTGTCGGTTTCTACGTTAATAGGTTCGGTCTCCTCAATGATGGGGGTTCTGGTTTCCTGTTTGTCAAGTTCTTTGGCTATGTGAGGTGGGTAGTCACTCAAGTCAAATTCCTCATAGTCATTCAGAATTGCATTGCAGTTAAATCGAGACGAGTTATAAGCAAACTTAGCGTTCATTAAGTTGACACGAGCGAAAAGCTCGGAGAGGACATACATCTCGTGGTCAGTCAGAGGCGACACAGCAGAGGATGTGGCCCTTGGAACAGGCTCCAGGTTGCCACCTTTCATGGGAGTGGGGGTGACCTTAGTAGATTCAGCCTCTGAATCAGCCACGACTTTTTGATAGAACAGTGGGAAGGGGACCTTGACTGGGACATCAGGAGTATTAGGAGCTATGACAGACTCTGACTCCGACTCAGACTCAGATTCAGATTCTTCTTCACTTCCCTCCTTGAACATAGGGCCTTCTCCAGTTGTGATCTTGAGAATGCGACCTTGGCGATCGGTCCACTTGACGGTCTTCCTCCAACCCTGTGTAGCTTTCTCTGGGTCAGTATCAGAGATCAAGGCGCTGGGGTCAAATTGATTGTCCTTCAGGGCGATGTTGATGATGTCCTCATTGTAGAGGTGCTTGATGTTATCTTCCCCAAAGAGGAGAGTGACAGCTTGTCCGTCGAGGCATGACGACGGCTTAGACTCAGTTGATGCAGCTTCGGTGTTGTCGGGGATGAAGTAGCAATCCTAGAAGACTTCCACACCCGGGTACCTAGCCTTGGCCACAGAGTCATAGATCGGCTCCGGAAAGCCATGGTAGAGCTCGGACTCTCCCTCGGGGATTAAGTATCCCACTACAACAAATTGTCACTTGCGCCACGAATTATGCCACGGGAATTTATAATTCGTGGCTAAATTATGCCTAGCCACGGGAAAAATTTACTCATTATTTTGGAAAAAAATTTATGCCACGGGATAACTTAATAATAGCCATGTTCTTGTTTTTCCCGTGGCTATCTCTTTGCCACGGCCACTTGCGCCACAGAAGGTATTCCCGTGGCCAAATGATTTTGCCACGGAAATTTAACACTTGCGCCACGAATTTAGCCATGGCCCAAGTGCTCATTTGTAGTAGTGTCCATTGAGGGTCAGATGATAGGGACGGAGGCTAACTCCGTGCTTCTTGCGTTTTCGAACTAGGAGGTTCATCTCCTGGATATCTTCATCGGTAGTTTCATATCCCAGCCCAAAGGGAATGTTGGAGACCTTAGCCTGTTTCAAGGGAGGCAAGGTATCCTTCAGTGGATTGAGGGGCAAACCCGGGAAGTAACCCTGGCGCATCATGATACGGTTGACTGTGAGGTTGGCAAACGGGTCACCATCAAAGGGTGTTGATTCATCAGTTATGGCATACACGGTTTGGAATCCCCACATTTCATTATCATCTTCCTCAATGGCCTGGGATGCTATTCCCTTTCTCATGACAGCTTTGATCGGGGAAACAGGAATTGTGATTGTTTTCCCGTTGAAGGGGACCCTGATCTTCTGGTGGAGAGTCGAGGTAACCGCCCTGACGGCGTGGATCCAGGGACGTCCCAGGAGCATATTGAAGGAGCCGTCGATGTCGAGCACCTGAAAACTGGTTTGTCTTTCCAGCGGTCCGGTTGCGACAGTCATAGTGATGAGCCCCGCGACCTTGCGACGAGTGCCGTCGCAGGCGCGTACTCCTTGGTTCGTTGGGACCAAATCGGCTTCCTTAATCCCCAGCTTGTGAGCAGTCTTGAGGGGAATGACATTCACCGTGGATCCATCATCCACAAGGACCATGGGCACATTCTTCTTGAGGCACTGTACGGTGATGTACAGGGCAAGGTTATGATTGGATCCGAAGGGAGGGATATCTTCGTCAGAAAAGACAACTGGGTTGTTCAAATCAGGGGCGTCCCTTATCATATGTGCCACTATTTCTTCAAGAGAAGAGGTGGAGGGCACGGTCAGTTTTCCCAAGGCTTGCAGCAAAGCTTGTCGATGCTCAAAGGACGTTGCGATCAGTTGCCAGATCGAGATCTCGGCTTTTGCCTTCTGAAGATGTTTGAGGATTGAATTCTCAGGAGCCCTCGGTTTAGTGTCTACTTCCGGGATGACTTGGTCATTCGTTGTTGGAACGACCGTTGGATTATTCGGGTTCTGATAAGGGCGTCCGGACCGGGTAAGGTGACCGATATCCTTCGCCGGTTTCTATTTCTCTGGGATAAGGTAGACATCTTCAACATCATGTCTCCAGATGCCATTGATTTCAGGATCTCAAAGGCACCTTGGGGGAGTATTTCTTGGTGAGTAGTTTTTGTGAGGGATATTTTTGTGAGGGTGATTTTTATGGGGGTAGTTTTTGTGGTGTTGATTATTGTGAGGTTGATTATTGTGAGGTGCATGCCAGAATGGTCGCGGTAGCAATCCGTCCTGGTGTGGGTAGTTTTGGGCGCTCGGGAGACTCTCCCTCGGGCATGGTGGCGAAGGATTGAAGATAAGTCGACGGTAGGCATCGTCAAGTCAGGTGATCCTTTCGGAGAGACTGGCTATGGCTTCCTCAACCTGTTGGAACAGGGTGAGCATAATGGCAGCACTAAACACAAACACTCCGTCCGAGGGATCTTTCTCCAAGGCATTCACCTCGTCATCAATGAGCAGGATGAGGTGTGAGCAGTCCAGAGTTGGCTCATCGTTGGAGATAGCGTGGATTCCAAGAGGATTTGTTTTGTTGTTTGGCTTAGTCGGCGGGGGTAAAGGCAAAGCCCCTTTCTCAATCATGTCTTGGATGATGTGTTTGAGTTTGAAGCAGGTTTCAGTATCATGCCCCTTCCCTTGATGGTACTGACAGTAGGCATTGGGGTTCTATAACCGGAACTTCTTAGCATCGGTCGGATCCGGGGTGGGTCCGATTGGTTGTAATTTTCCCTGGTCCATGAGCCTCTTTAGAGCACTTGCGTAAGTTGACCCTATATTAGTGAACACTCTCTAGGGGCGCTCAGCTCTCTTAGCAGATGGTTCAACGAGGTTAACCTCATCGATCTTGTTTGTTTGGCCGTAAGGGCGAGATCTGGTCGAGGTGGATCCTTGGTAGCCTCTGCCAGTAGTCTTGGCCAAGACACCCTTCCGGAGGTCATCTTCAATGCGTGTCCCCAGAATTTGCAGATCCTGGAAGGTCTTGATATTTTGATACCTTAGTAAGTTGGCATACACTGGGCGGAGATTGTTGACGAACTTTTCCACCAAAGTTGATTCACTCGGTTTACTGACCAATTGAGTACTCACCCTCCTCAAACGGGTTAAGAACTCGGTGAATCCCTCCTTATCGTTCTGGGTTAAAACCTCAAAAGTACGGGTATTGGCATGGATTTCAACATTGTCGGCGTATTGTTTGGCGAATTAAACTGCGACCTCATCCCAAGTAGCAAGGTTTTTCGGATCAAGTGATTAGTACCAGTGGCGAGGGATCGGTTCCAAAGAGGACGGGAAGATCCGGGTGAAAAGTTCCTGTTTGACCCCTTTAATGGCCATGTAGTCTTTGAAGGCACGGATATGATTGAGCGGGTCCTCCACTCCTTTGAACTTAGGCACATCAGTTAGGGTAAAGTTGTCGGGTAATTGATCCCCAACAGGTTCGAACCTTCGGTTGTTCTCAAGACGGATAGTGTTACCCCGGGCTAGGAGCTGTTCTTCCAAGAGCTTTAGCCTCTTCTCAGTTTCAGCCAGAGGTGGAGTATTATGTTCTCCAGTTTCTTTGTTTTCCAGGGCGTCGATACGGGTCTCGACGCGATCTAGGGTGACCTTAAGAGCGGTGAGCAGGCTGGCTAGCTGATCAGTCGTGACATCTCTGTTGTTATCATTGTTGTTGTTGTTGACAGACGAAGTTGAAGATGGGGCCATGGATCTGAGGCAGAAAAACGGCTCACATTACAACTCAATCCGACACGGTTCAAAGACTGAACGAAGACAACGCAAGGGACGAGACAAAGATCAGACTCAACAAGACGAGGGTGACTGTGTGTGGTTCCTCGGTGCTGAGTCGATTTATGACATGACGGTGTTGACCGAACTTTTCACACGAGTCCAACATAACGGCGCGACGCCATTGGACGGGTCTCGCGGTGAGACGACCTATAAGTAAAGACCCATAAGTACGTTTGCTTCGACTCGATGGACACGAGGCGGAATTGGAGTGATGGACTGAAGTTTTCTAAAGATTCATTCGTCATTTTATGGACGGCTTCCGAAGATAGAGATCTCCACAAGTCGATGAGTTGAAAAGGTTATCTTAAGTTTATTTGCAAAAGACGGTTTTGAGTTTGAGTCGGCTCGGAAAACAGTGCATTGTTTCCCAAGACGGTTTTGAAATTAAAAATTGTATGTTTTGAAAATCGGGTTTGTAAAAGTTTGAAGAGGTCTCGGGGACGGTGCATGGTCCTCGGGATCTCGAAAATGTCTCGATAAAAGGGTGTGTGCTTTTCTCAGGTTTTGAAAAAGCCATTGTCGGCGCGAAACGGGTTAATGTCCGTGTCTAGACGCGGCGATTATAACGGCGTAAAAAGGTGATTTGAAATTGTTATAAAAACCGGGTTTTAAAATCGTCATTACGACGGCCTAGAAAGGCGTGTTGAAATGGTTATAAAAGCCAGGTTTGAAAATCGTCATTACGACGGCCTAGAAAGGCGTGTTGAAATGGTTATAAAAATTGGGTTTGAAAATCGTCATTACGACGGCCTAAAAAGGCGTGTTAAAATTGTTATAAAAACCGGGTTTTGAAAATCATCATTACGACGGCCTAGAAAGGTGTGTTAAAATGGTTATAAAAAACCGGGTTTGAAAATCGTCATTACGACGGCCTAGAAAGGCGTGTTGAAATGGTTATAAAAACCGGGTTTGAAAATCGTCATTATGACGGCCTAGAAAGCCGTGTTGAAATGGTTATAAAAAACCGGGTTTGAAAATCGTCATTACGACGGCCTAGAAAGGCGTGCAACGGTCGGCAAAAGACCAAGGTTTGAAATGGCCATTATAACGGCGCAAAAGGGTGATTTTGAAAATGACACGGAAGGACTTATGATCAAGTAGCACATAAGCACTCGCAGTTTCATTATATCATGCATTATGCTGACACGAGTTTTGGCTTAGAAGGGTGGGTTACACACCAAGCAATCAAACCCCGATTTGCCAAAGGGATACCAATCCAAACCAAATGTGTAAGAAGGGTGCCCTAGCCTCGTGCTCGAAAGTGATGAAAGCTCTTTGACGAAACAGAAATGTGTAACGTCAATGGTATGCTTGACTCAATCGAGATTCGAAACGCGGGGATGAGAAAACTCACGCCGACGAGACGAGCCAATTGGTCGAAAAGGGTTAGGTTGTGCGCCCGGACAAGGAACTCGACCGTGACCGTAATATCAATTAATGCATTCCAACCAAGACCTCGTTCGAGTCTCACCATCTAGGGATCACAAAGACGTAAGTGTCCTAGTTATCCCCAGCGGAGTCGCCAAACTGTGGACACGGGCCACGTGCACGCCTACCCAATCTGTGGACGTACATCGGTCTTTTCTAAAGCCACGCTCGGCGGCGTATAAATGCTTTCAACCGGATCGTTTTAGATCGGTCGGTTTCGTCTCGGTAAGGGTCTCGAAACGATTAGAGATGTTCGGAGTCGCCACCAAGCATTTGTGGGATGCTTGGAACCCGTTCGAAATCAACTTTATACCTCGGTCAAATCGAAGCACAAAGCAGCGTTTGACATAGGTACTAAAGATAAGGAAATCGTCCCTCTTTAGCATCCTATCTCTAGAATGACTCTCGTACGCCCTGGATAAGGTCATCCACTATCCAAAGTTTCTGATTAAGAGGTGAAGGTACGTATTGGGAAGCCCTTTAATCAGACACCCAATCCCGCCCGTGGTAGCGATCGCTACTGATTGATCTTGGTTGGTTGAATGTAAAAGTTGATAAAACGGTTTAAATGCATGAATGCGCATCCAATAATTTAAACCTAACATGTGAGAGCTTTCTAAGTCGGTTGATTTAATCCAAATATCAAGTATAAGACGTCGAGTTGGATTAATGATTGATTTGCATGCAAGACGGAAACTAAACATCCATTTACCAAATTAGGTTTATGGTGCATAACATGATCCATTTGTCTTAGTAAGGCATTTTGCAAATGTGATTTTTAATGAGCAAATAGTCATCTGATCCATCCTATATCCGGGCTAACCGGAGTCAGGATCGTCCTAGACTAATGCTGGAAAGGGAACAGGCCCTGTACCAGACGGCTACATGAGGCGCGAGCCAGCCGGGGGTATAAAGGGGCCTCCCCTGATTCTGAAAATGAGAATTGAAGGGCATGTTTGAGGCACGGGTCACTCTACGGTTATATGCCGTATTCTGACCATTTAGAAAACGTTATAAAACGTGTTGAGAAATGGGTATTTGAACCCGATTTGGTTTGAAAGGGTCGTTTAGACCGCATTTGTTGATTTGAAGAACTAGACTCGAATAATCATCATTATTTTGATAATATTCGGTGTCGGGTTCGACTTGACAAGCCTGACATGAATAGTTTTGAAAATGATTATGAACTAATTGTTTTAATTTCATTTGAATGTAATTAGTCGATACTCATCATCGTACCCGGGTTAAAATCCGGCATGGTATGTAGAACCAAGGATGACTTTGTGTTGGGGACTAATGTGTTTGTTTCAAAAATGTAAAGAAATGATGAAAGGCTTTAAAATACCTCGCAAAATGTAAAGAAATGAAATAAAAGGTTTTAAATACCTTTTAAATGTCATTAAACAAATATTATCATCGAAACACGGATTTAACCGTCATGGTATGAGGAACCAAGGGTGAAAAATTCTTTATGGTTAAAACACATGATATGAAATAAAAAAGGGTTTGGTAAAAACCGATTACAAATATGAAATCAATTAAAGAGGAAAGACGAGAACAAACACGGTTGATCTCTGACCTCAACACCCCATTTAGGCGCGGGCAAGCCGGTGAACCAAGGGGCTTCTGTCTCGGGCCAAAAATCAGTTTTGGCTCGTTTATCCCATGTTTTGGTTCATGTTATGCACGTTTTAGCATGTTATGGTCCTGAAACAAATAAAAACATGATAAAAGAAGGATTTTTACACCCTCATACTTACATGTTTGGTTATGGCGAGTGACCGACGTAAGTGTAACAATTCGTTTGGTCGGAAAAAACTCGGGTTAAAACCGTTTTGGTAAGTAAAAAGAATGTTTTAAGATTAGTGACGGTGTAGTGGTCGAAGTGGTCGGTCAAGTGATTTAATGCACGATGACGGTGCCAAACAATGTTTAAGGCTTGTATTTACGATCGGTAGGTCGTAAATACGCGTCGGATTGTGACTTAAGAAGTCGAGTCGAGAATTTTAAGGGAGAAAAGAGGGGGCGGACACTCGCGTAAGTCTCAAATGGGGGGCATTTGAGGGGTATTTATAGGGAAATGAGTGGTTGTGTGAGTTTTGAGTGACGTGGCCACCTGGGCTGCTCAAAGAGGCGCGAGCCACGTCGCGGGTCTTCGAGGTGAGTTGTCGCTTTCACACAAACGCAATCATGATTTGTTCTATCCTAGGTTTTGTAGTCATATGTTTGGTACTTGACCAAACATAAATCTGGGAAAACTTAAGGTAGAAGGTTTGAAATGTTTTGTTTTTGGTGGTTGACTCGGTTTGACTCGTTGTTGGAGTCATGATTTGAATTTTTGAGTAGGTTTTTGGTCCGGTGTCGGTTTTGACTCTAGTTAGTGTCATTGCGACCCCGTCGTCGTGCATCAAACACTCCAGGTATTTTTGAAATGTTTTGAGATGTTTATTTTCAAAATCGTTTTAAGTTTTCCGACGTAAAGTTGTACACAAACTGTCGATCAAACGCCGCGATTCCAAAACATGTTATAGTCCGATAATCATCGGGTGTTTGTCGGAGTCTCAGCAGATACTGGGTATCTACAATTTCACATTACAGTGATATGTACATCTACCAGCCAAGGAGATCACATTTAGAAATTAATAAACTATGTCATCATGTTGGACAGATGTTAGCATGTTAAGAGCAATTCCAAACATTAAAACATACGTACATATCCTCATAATGTGGTTACATTTTCGCCAATCACATATTTGTCACCATGTCTAGTGTATTATGTGTGCATGTTCAAAATAATTTGTTACACAAACACAAACAACCTTGGCAAATTCCATAGCTAAGACGGTCACATTCTCACCTAAACTGGTTACATATACAACAATATGCATATGTCACAATGATGACACAAATATGCTACCATAGTAAGCATAAGGCGAAAATATTTATTATTACTGCTTTGGTCACAAAATTCAGATACTATGGTCACATTATGACCACCTAACTGGTCACATTTTTCAAGCATAAGGCAATTATAATACATATCATAGGCATATCGTCTTCCGCAGACTTCGCCTTTTGGCTCTTCTTTTTCACTCCAACAGCAGTTGCCATCTGAACTGCCTCCTCAAGCGCCTCTACACTACAAAAATAATGCGGAAAACTGACGGAAACTCTGACGAAAAAATCAAACCGTCAGATAATTAGGACTCTTGACGGATTTGTGACGGATATTCCGTCAATAGTGAAAAAGTGACGGAAATTCCGTCAAGAAACGTCAGAGATCACTAGCAGGTAAAAAAAAGCAAAGGCGCCAACATATATTGACGGAATTTCCGTCAGAAATTTAATTATCCTGATTGAAATTCCGTCAGATATTACCTTCAATAATCCTACTAGGCAGCAATATTTCATAGTTCCGGTCTAACGGAAATTCCGTCAGACAAGTCAATGTTTTGTTGACTTTTCTGACGGAATATCCGTCAGGAGTGAACAGAAACAAAGACTTCCAACGGAATATCCGTCAGATGTTTCCTCTTAATTATTGTCCAACTGGCAATAATTGAAAGAAACCTTCTGACGAAAAAACTGTCAGGAATCTGCTTTTTTGAACACTCCTGACGGAATTTCCGTCAGGAAAGTCAATGAAATCCGACAGTCCCTTCATTGTATCGCGTCTTATTTTTCTCCCAAATCAATTTTTCTCCCAAAACCTAACTAAATCCGACACCACCACTACCACCCTCCTCTCCTTCCAACCACCTCCATCTCCACCTCAGGTTTGTTCTTTCTCTCTTATTTGTCCTTTTCCTTTTCCTTTTCCTTTTCTTGTCTTTATTGTTTTTATTTGTATAGGTTCCACCGCCATCGCCGCCGTCCACCGTCGTTGTCCCCCTCCACCTTCTTTCTCATCCTTCCTTTTTACTTATTAGTAAAGTTAATTAGGTATTTTTATTCTCCTTTTAATTTATTTTTTTGTTTAATTATCTTAATTAGTAGTAGTTGGTGTTGATGCATGTTGAATTAGCATAGAAGCCATTTTGTTGTAGTTTTTTGTGAATTGTTAAATTTTATGTAGTAGTTAGTAGTAGCTTAATTAGCTTAATTAGTAATAGTTAGTAGTAGTTTTGTGAAGTGTTAAATTTTGTGTAATGTTAATGTTTTTAAAATGATAATTTGAATTAATGTTAATTAGATTAGATATTTAAAATGAAAAATTAGTCATGTTACTTAGTTTTTGTTAATTGACATTATTAAGAAAGTAGTCATTGTTGTATGTTTTGTTTTTAGTATTTTTGAAATTAATGTTCACATTGACTTAGTACCCGTTCAAAAATTAAACGGTTTACCAAAATCCATTAGCAGTAGCCAGTAGACAACATAATCATATCATTAACCACCAGATTAAACGGTTTACCACCTTCCAAACCTTCACATTCAGGCTCCGACGACTCCGCACCCTCCTTAGCACTAACATTGGTCTCATCACTTTCTTTGCAATCTGAAATCTCCTTACTTTCTCCATTTTCTTCAAGGCCCTCCACAGGTTCCAGAATCAATTTACCTCTCCTCCTTGGTTGTTGCTCTTTACGAACCGTCGTTGGACGCTTCCCCTTTCGCTTTTCCCCAGCTACAACAACATGCACGCATACAACAACAATTAATTAATCCAAAGCGACCAGTTTATAAAACAATTTGTTGAGCTTATTGTGTTGATGATGACAAACCAAATGTTACTAACGTTTTCTCTTAAGTTTACTTAATAGGAATTGTCGACTTGTTGATTCAAGACGATTGAAGTATTGGATGAAGACCGCCTTGTATTTAATTTGGGTCATTAGAATGGAGTTCGGGGAAGTGGTGATTGAGTTTGCTATGTCAAGGCAGCAGTGTCGCCCACTGTTGCTGTTCTGGACGAATAAACCATGCTTTCACAAAGATGTCTTTTAAATTGTTAAACAAGTTTGTGAAAAATTCCAACCAACTATTCTGAGCAGTTGGTTTAGTTGGTATCATGTAAGCTTTGCCCAAATTGGTTAAATGTTTTAAGGTTGATTTTTTTGAAAGCACTTTTACAACCTTCCTTTCTTGTCCAAGTCACATGTGTGACTCTTGGCTAGGAAAGGAAACTTATCTTTTCAAAAGATGGTTTTCAGATTAACCATTTTGGTGCAAGAAAGAAAACTCCAACTGAAATGTTTTGTCACATACTACTTGTTTTTGGATTGACTTTCAAACTTGATTTTTTATATTAAAAGACTCCTCCTTTTTTCTCTATAAAAGGAGTGCTTCACTCCTTGAGAATGTACGCACTTTTCACTTTGTCAAAATCTGAGAAAGAGATAGAAAACATTTGCAAAAGCTCTTAATATTTTCAAGTGTCTAAAATCTTTTAGTTGCAAATTTTTCTTATTTCTTATGAGTCTCAATTTGGTTTATTCATCTAGTATGACATAGCTCACTATCTTCTTTCTCTTAGTTAGATCGACATTGAGTCTCTCCCGTTCTTAAGTGAACAAATAAGAGACATTTGATCTTGTAACTACTTGAGAATTAGATGAGCTTTAGAAACGGAGTAGTTTCTTGAATAGCACAATCGGAGTAGATTGTGGGGATCTCATTGTAATAGAATAATTGTAGTTAGAGTTAATTACATTATCAAATTATTAATGAGAAGTAGATTGGATGTAGGCCTATAGAGTGTAGGCCGAACCAATTCAAAACTGATTGTGTTGAACTTATTTCGTTTATTTATTTCCGCTGCAATTCTAAGTTTGTCGTTTTTATTATCTTCAGCAACAGTCTACTATATTGTCACGTTGGTCTGTTGTTTACAGTTTATACAAAGACAACAAGTTACAGTCCGTTACACTGTTGCCTTCATCATAACCAACGACACTTCTTTTAATCTCCATTTAAAAGAGGTTGTGTTAGGTATTTGAGATATCATTTCATTTAACTAACTTAAATCAATTAAGTTAAGTTAAAATTTTAAAAGGTACCTAATTCACCCCCTCCCCCTCTTAGGTATTTCGGGATCCTAAACTCTTCAATTGGTATCAGAGCCTCGGGCTCTTGATCGAGGTTTATCACCTTAGAGTTTGAATCTTGGGAAATGGATCACTCAAAACACTCCAAGATCCCGGTCTTTACCGGTGAGAATTTTGGATGGTGGAAGCTCAAAATGGAGCATTACATTAAAAGTATTGATTTTCAATGTTGGAAAATCATCGAAAACGGACCTCTTACTATTGAGGAAACCGACATCCTTACGGGTTTTACTAAGGTCAAAGATGAGAGAGATTACAATGAAAACGATTTTAAATTGGCCGAGAAAAACTCAAAAGCGATGTCGATTCTTCAACGGTGTGTTGGTGAGGCCGAAGTGAGTCGGATTTCTGGATGTCCTACGGCTAAATTAATTTGGGATTCCCTTGTGCTTGCCTATGAAGGGACGTCTCAAGTTAGAAAACACCGTATTGACCTTCTTATACAACAATATGAGATGTTTCACATGTCAAAGGACGAGTCCATAAATAGCTTTTCATCTCGCTTTTCGTGTATTATAAATGAACTAAAAAGCCTAGGAAGAAATTTCGAGTCCGAGGACATCATTCGAAAAATTCTTCGTAGTCTTACCACTAAATGGCAACCTAAGGTTACCGCCATAGAGGAAGCCAAAGATCTATCCACTCTATCTCTTCATGAACTAATGGGATCACTAATGGCTCACGAGTTCAATCTCGATAAGCATTCTAGTGAATCCTCAAGGGGAAAGAGTCTTGCTTTAGCATCCTCTTCAATTGATGACGAGGATGAAGAAGAGGATGAGTTTGCTTTGTTCTCTAGGAACTTAGTTGGAATGGTGAATGGCCATGGTCATAAAAGGTTCAATAATAACTACACGAAAAAACGATTTTCAAAGAAAAGACCCTCCACCACTATTGGATGCTTTAAATGTGGTGACAAATCACATCAAATTAAAGAACGTCCTAAGTGGGATGATATTAAGTCTAAAGATAAGCGAGATAAGGCTAAAAAGGACTACAAAAACCGAGTCATGTCCGCCATATGGGGAATGTCCGACTCCGAGGACGATGAAATCATCGAGGAGGAATTAGAGGCTAAAATGTGTATTACAAGTCGTCTCAAGGACAAAGTCTCAAAACCCTCTAAAACCGAACATCTTAGATGTCTTATGGCTCACCCCGATGATTCCGACTCCGATTCCGACAATGAGGTAAAACTTCTAAAAGCCAAAGCTAGGACTTACTCCAAAGAAAAAGTATGTAAGCTTCTTGACAAACTCTTTGATAAGTGTCGTTCACAAACTGAAAATTTGGATCTCATGCAAAATGAAATAGAGGAAATTGCTCAAGAAAACTATCATCTTAAAAGTGAACTTAAGGCAACACAAAGGTCATTGTTGCCTCTGATGAGGTGAAAAGAGTAAACAAATTGAACAAGGAGTTGTCTAACGAACTAGAGTGTCTTAGGTCGAATCCCAATGATGTTTCTGATCTTGAAAATGTCAATAACACTCTGATCTTACAGATGTCCATGATAACTAAGGAACGTGATGAACTTCTAAATGAACAATCCATATCTAAAGGTGTAATTAATGACTTAGTTGATGAGATAGAAGAACTTAAAACAACAGTGTCTCAGACTGTTGCCTCTGACAATGTCAAGGAAGTGTCAAATGAACTAGTTACTAATTTATCTAAAGAGAATGGGTGTCTCAAAGTCAACTTAGATGCCTACAAAAGGGAGATTAGAATACTTCATGAAAAACTTGTCAAAATTCAAAATGAATCTCCCGAATGTAGTTCATCTAGATCCAAAATTGTTCATTTAGATAGTTGCATATCGAGTCTTAAGCTTAATGCTCAACAAAAATCTTAAAGTTTCATAGAATTGAATTCCGAGTATGTTCTAATGAAGAAGGAGTTAGAAAATTCTAAAGAAAGGAACAAGTATCTCACCTTTAAAGTCGAGGAACTAAAGAGAGAACTTATTGAGGCTAAGAATGTGTCTAAAAATTGGGAAGGAAGTCAAAATGTCTTAAATTTCCTCACTAATCAGTCCAAGAGATGTGATAAAACTGCCGGTCTTGGTTTCAAATGGAACAGTCAGTCCGACTGTTGCCTCAGAAAACCGGATCCAACTCAAACCGACTTTAGAAGAAGGAAATATGTTGGTCTTCCCGAGTACATCATTTGCAACTATTGTTGTAAAACCGGTCATGTCTTTAATGCTTACAATAAAAGACATAGTGACATTAACAAAAATATTAAGGTTGTAAAACAAATTTGGATTCGAAAAGATTTGTTGCGAAATGTGAAGGACAAGAGGGGACCCAAATTCATTTGGGTTCCTAAACTCAAAGTCTAAATTTTGTGTAGGGCTTGGTGAGAGGCGGCCGCAATTGGTACTTGGATAGTGGATGTTCTCGTCACATGACGGGAGATAGAAGCCAATTCCTCTCACTAGAAACTTATGATGGTGGCAAGGTAACTTTTGGCGACGACAAGAAAGGTGAAATAATAGGCATGGGAAAGGTCGGTAAGTCATCGTTACTTTGTGTCGACAATGTGCGGCTTGTCAAAGGTTTGAAACATAATCTCCTTAGCATTTCTCAACTTTGTGACAAAGGTAATATTGTGGAATTTAGTGCTAATTTGTGTCGAATAATTGATGCCACAACTCATGAAATTATTCTCGAAGGAAGACGTGTCAAAGATGTTTACTTAACCGACTTAAACACGTTATCCGGTCATACCATGTCATGCATGAGTGTAATGAAAAATGATCCTTGGTTGTGGCACAAAAGGTTTGGACATGTTAGTGCTAAAACTCTTAATACTCTTAAAAGACTTGACTTGGTAGAAGGATTTCCTAACATGAAATTTGACTTTGATAAAGTATGTGATGAATGTGCTAGATGTAAACATGTTAGAAGTTCCTTTAGGTCTAAAAGAATTTTGAGTACTCTTCGCCCATTACAACTTTTGCATATCGACTTATGTGGACCAATGAGAACTAGAAGTAGAGGAGGTAGTCGTTATGTGTGTGTCATTGTTGATGATTATTCTAGGTTTGTTTGGGCACTTTTCTTGAGTTCCAAGAGTGAAGCATTTGATGAATTTTTAATTTGGTTGAAAAAGATTCAAAACAAACTTGATCTCAAACTTGTTTCCATAAGAACCGATCATGGAACCGAATTCGAAAATTCATCATTTAGCGCTTATTGTAATGACAATGGTGTAGACCATAATTTTTTGGCTCCTAGAACACCACAACAAAATGGAGTGGTCGAACGAATGAATAGGACCCTTGAAAGTATGGCTAGAACCATGTTATTGTGTTGTAAATTGTCAAAAGACTTTTGGGCCGAAGCGGTAAACACCGCTTTCTATATTCATAATCGAGTCATGATAAGAAGCATAATCAATAAAACACCCTATGAAATTTTACGTGGTAGAAAACCCAATATCTCATACTTTAGATGCTTTGGGAGCAAGTGTTTTGTTCACAACAATGGTAAAGAGAACTTGGGAAAATTCGATCCACGTAGTGATGAAGCGGTTTTTATTGGTTATTCCGACCATAGCAAGGCCTATAAAGTTTATAACAAACGAACCATGCTAATTGAAGAAAGTGTCCATGTCATATTTGATGAATCTAGTATTCTTGGACAGGTACAAAATGATGGAGAAGATGATGAAGATGATGAAGATGATGAATTTGAGATAGGTCTTGTAAGAAAAGACTTTGTGTTTGAGGATGAAGAAGCTCCAAACAATGACGTTGGGCAACAGTCACAAACACTGTTTCCTTCTGATGCAAGCACCAGTTCAGGGGGAACAAACAGAGACACTGTTGCCTCTGTTTCGACATCTCATTTAGCAACAGTTCCCACGACTGTTGCCTCCACTTCCAGAACAGCAACAGTCTTGGACACTGTTGCCTCAGGAGAATCCTCAGACACTGTTCCAGATCCTTCCTCTAATCAACAGACAACAGTCTCAGAGACTGTTGCCTCTGAGGGGGAAGAAACCCCTTTCGTCCTAAGAAAATGGAAGCATCAAAGCTCTCACCCTCTTTCCAACTTGACAAGTGATCTAAATTCGGAAATAAGAACAAGGGCATCCTTACAAAACTTTTGTGCTCACAATGCCTTCTTATCCCAAATTGAACCGTCAAACATTTCAAGTGCCTTAGCCGATGATGATTGGCTAGTAGCCATGCAAGAGGAACTCAATCAATTCAAAAGAAACGAGGTATGGCACTTAGTCCCTAGACCATCCAACCATACCGTCATTGGTACTAGGTGGGTCTTTCGCAATAAGCTTGATGATTCGGGTGAAATTTTAAGGAATAAAGCTAGGCTAGTGGTGCAAGGTTATAATCAACAAGAAGGAATCGATTATGATGAAACATATGCACCGGTAGCCCGGCTTGAAGCCATACGATTACTCATTGCTTTTGCGGCTCACAAAGGCATTAAACTCTTCCAAATGGATGTCAAAACCGCTTTCTTAAATGGATATTTGGAAGAAGATGTCTTTGTGGAGCAACCTCCGGGTTTCTTAGACAATGATTTTCCTAAACATGTTTTCAAATTAGACAAAGCTCTTTATGGTTTAAAACAAGCACCTAGGTGTTGGTATGATAGGTTGTCTAAATTTCTCATTGAAAACGGTTTTAGAAGAGGTTCCGTTGATAAAACATTGTTTTTAAAGACACGATCTGCTTGAATGTTGATTGTCCAAGTATATGTTGATGATATTAGATTTGGTGCAACTAATGAACTTCTTTGTGTCTATTTTTCTAACTAATGAAATCGGAATTTGAAATGAGCATGATGGGTGAGTTAGGATTCTTTCTTGGGCTCCAAATCAAGCAATCTAAGGATGGAATCATGATCCATCAACAAAAGTACATTAAAGAAATGCTAAAGAAATTTGGGATGACTCAAGGTAACTCTCACGATACACCTATGGTACCCGGATCCAAATTGGACAAAGATGAACATGGTAAGAATGTTAGTGAAAAGGTGTATAGAGGTATGATTGGATCGCTACTTTACCTAACCGCTAGTCGTCCCGATATTCTCTTTAGTGTTTGCTTATGTGCTAGATTCCAAGCAAATCCGAAAGAATCCCATTTCAAAGCGGTCAAACGAATTCTTCGGTATTTGATTGGAACACAAAATCTTTACCTATGGTATCCCTTATATTGTCCCTTTGATCTTATAGGTTATTCCGATGCGGACTATGCGGGGTGTACGGTGGATCGTAAAAGTACATCCGGTGTTGCTACTTTCTTGGGCCCATGTCTTGTTTCTTGGGCTTCAAGAAGCAAAATACGGTCGCTCTTTCTACGTAAAAGCGAATATGTCAGTGCAGCGCACTGTTGCTCTCAACTCTTATGGGTGAGACTATAACTTTCCGACTTTGGTATGTTTTACGATTCCGTTCCCATTATGTGTGATAATACAAGTGCTATAAACATTTCAAAAAATCCCATCCAACACTCACGAACTAAGCATATTGAAATCCGACATCATTTTCTTCGTGATCATGTAGAAAAAGGTAATATTAATCTTAAATTTTGTAAAACCGAGGATCAAATTGCGGATATTTTCACTAAACCACTTGCAAGAGCACAATTCGAAAAACTTAGGTTGGAGATTGGCTTGATTAATAACATGTAAACGCATTATTTATTTACATTATCTCGCATGATTGACTATTTAGAGTGGTTAAGTGCAATTTCGGTCACCTAATAAGGCATTTTAAGAAACCTGGTTGATGAACGTCTTTTTAATATCACTTAGTCGACTTATTGTCTTACCATTCCGAGTTTTGCGTACAATTTAATAAGGAAAATCCCTCCAAAAAAAAAACCTGTAAACCTCCACCTACCTTCTATAATTAACCCCCTTTACTCACCTCCCACATTCAATTCCAATTAACTCCTCACTTTCAAATCCACCGTCCCTCCATCTCTCCCAATTTACCTCAACCCTCGTCAATGGCACCCAAATCGTCCTTCCCGTCGTCTCTCATACAACCTACCACTAACCCCTCTTCAGATCCCACATCCCCTGAACGCACCCCTTCAGTCTCACCTCCTAAATCCGAGTCTCGAAAACGCAAATCCATTCCCGGACTCTCCTCTGATTCTGATGAAACCACCAAGGCAATCACCATTGCTCCGATAACCACCATTGCTCCAAAATCCACCATTGCTCCTCCTGGCAAAGGTCGGGGTCGCGGTAGGAAGGGGAAATCCGTCATCAATGTTCCCCCCAAAGTTCTTGCTCGGTATGCTACCCGGTTTCCCAAGCGGGCCCCCCCTCCAACCTCGGTGGAAACCGAGATGACTCCGGCTTCCTCCCCTACGGAAGACATTCCCATGGATGACCTTGATATAGAGATTGCTCACTTGCTGGCACACCCTACCTCATCCGGAACTCAAAATAAACCGGAAATCGGCAGTGCATGCGCCGGTGATGGTCGGCGGCGAAAGCGTAAGAGTCATCGCATTGAGGAAAATGAAAAGGAAGTAGTTGACAGTGAGGCCACCGTAACGACCAGTGACGGAATGGAATCGGGTGACGGTGAAAAAGAAAAAGAAACTTACCCGAAAAAGGGTAAAAGTCCTCTATCTGATAACATGGTACCCAACATTGTTTCCGAGTCCATTCCAACTCAGGCCCGGGTTATCCCTAAATGGGATGTGGTTCTTCTTCAAAACTCGGTCTCCAAGCTAGCCGTTCCTACCTCGATCCGGAATGAGTGCTCTCGTCTTATTCGGGGTATAGGATTCCGTTCCGGTCGCCGGTTTGAACCATCCTGGTACAACTCATCCCCTGCTTTTTTCTTTTTTTAAGGATATCATTAATTCTCAAGGATGGGGTTCCCTGTTGTCCTATCAAACGGCCGTTCTTCCCCTTGAGGTGGCTCAGTTTTATGCCACCGTATCAGTCTCTACTGATTTTCAGAGTCTGTCGGCCTCAATTAACAGTACCCCCTTTACTCTCACTACAGCCGAGTGCGGGACCCTCCTTGGTATTCCCTCCGTTGGGTATGACCTCCTACCCAATCGGGAATGGCCTGCTTTGCAGAACCTGTCCGCCCTAAAAATTGTCCAACACTTTTTTCCAAATGCCACTCAACCCGCCACTTTTGTACTCGATGTCCTCTCAAATGAACAACATTTACTTCACAATTTGATTCAAAAGACCCTCACCCCAACACAAGATCGGTCCAAATGCACTATCTCGGACATTATCCTCATCTATCACCTTGAAAAACGCCTTCCGATTAATCTTCCGGCTATAATGTTCCATACTTTTGCTGAAATCCGTCAAACAATTGTGGATAATTCTTATACCTCCAAGTCTCGGCTCTCCTTTGGCATGTGGTTATCTAAGATTTTCTCGGAGAAAAATCTTTTGTCTAGTCACAGTGTCGGTGTTGCTAAATTGACCGACTCGATGCGAGCCTCTGAAAATCTTAAACGGATGCATCTTGCTATCGATGAGTCGGGTCGATTAATTTCCACTAAGGCAAAACCTTTCTCTGTTAACAAGCCTTTGGGTACGGGTGCGCATGAGGACGGCATTTCCTCTCTGCCTCGGTCTGAAACGGTAATGGGTGCAGGTTTATTGGGCTCTGGTTTTATGAGTCATGGGTCTTCCTCTAGCTCGCAAATGGACTCTCTCCGTCAGATAATTCGTGAGGAGGTTGACACTGCTTTAACAGGAATTACCACTCGTCTACTTGGGGAAATGCGCCTTCACTTTAAATCTCTTATGAGCCGTCTGAACTCTATCGGAGGACTTCCCCTGCCTTCCCCTTCCAGTGACTCGGATTGTGACGACTCCCCTCCCCGTTAAATCCATTCCCTTGAACCCTTCAAAACTGCCACCCTTCTCTTTTTATCTTTTGCCTTGTTTTATTCTACGCATTTAAGGATGGTTTGCTTTAAACTCGTCTGTGTATGTTTAAAAACTTTTATATCCTAACCTTGGTGCTTTGTTGTGGTGGTCCTTTTTTGCCGTCACTCTCTTGATGATGTCAAGAGGGGGAAGTGAATTTATAATGTGTACGGATGGTATTGTCATACTCATGCTAGTATTTATAGGTGTTTAATATTAGTAATTTTATTCTTGTGTTTACTCTCTTTAATTTCTAATATGATCTTATCTCATTGCTCACTACTTCTAATGACTAGTTGATTTTGATTATCTTGTTAAGGGGGAACCAAAAAGGGAAAGACACATTATATTTGGCTTGTCATCATCAAAGGGGGAATTTGTTGAGCTTATTGTGTTGATGATGACAAACCAAATGTTACTAACGTTTTCTCTTAAGTTTACTTAATAGGAATTGTCGACTTGTTGATTCAAGACGATTGAAGTATTGGATGAAGACCGCCTTGTATTTAATTTGGGTCATTAGAATGGAGTTCGGGGAAGTGGTGATTGAGTTTGCTATGCCAAGGCAACAGTGTCGCCCACTGTTGCTGTTCTAGACGAATAAACCATGCTTTCCCAAAGATGTCTTTTAAATTGTTAAACAAGTTTGTGAAAAATTCCAACCAACTATTTTGAGCAGTTGGTTTAGTTGGTATCATGTAAGCTTTGCCCAAATTGGTTAAATGTTTTAAGGTTGATTTTTTTGAAAGCACTTTTACAACCTTCCTTTCTTGTCCAAGTCACATGTGTGACTCTTGGCTAGGAAAGGAAACTTATCTTTTCAAAAGATGGTTTTCAGATTAACCATTTTGGTGCAAGAAAGAAAACTCCAACTGAAATGTTTTGTCACATACTACTTGTTTTTGGATTGACTTTCAAACTTGATTTTTTATATTAAAAGACTCCTCCTTTTTTCTCTATAAAAGGAGTGCTTCACTCCTTGAGAATGTACGCATTTTTCACTTTGTCAAAATCTGAGAAAGAGATAGAAAACATTTGCAAAAGCTCTTAATATTTTCAAGTGTCTAAAATCTTTTAGTTGCAAATTTTTCTTATTTCTTATGAGCCTCAAATTGGTTTATTCATCTAGTATGACATAGCTCAATATCTTCTTTCTCTTAGTTAGATCGACATTGAGTCTCTCCCGTTCTTAAGTGAACAAATTAGAGACATTTGATCTTGTAACTACTTGAGAATTAGATGAGCTTTAGAAACGGAGTAGTTTCTTGAATAGCACAATCGGAGTAGATTGTGGGGATCTCATTGTAATAGAATAATTGTAGTTAGAGTTAATTACATTATCAAATTATTAATGAGAAGTAGATTGGACGTAGGCCTATAGAGTGTAGGCCGAACCAATTTAAAACTGATTGTGTTGAACTTATTTCGTTTATTTATTTCCGCTGCAATTCTAAGTTTGTCGTTTTTATTATCTTCAGCAACAGTCTACTATACTGTCACGTTGGTCTGTTGTTTACAGTTTATACAAAGACAACAAGTTACAAATCCGTTACACTGTTGCCTTCATCATAACCAACAACACTTCTTTTAATCTCCATTTAAAAGAGGTTGTGTTAGGTATTTGAGATATCATTTCATTTAACTAACTTAAATCAATTAAGTTAAGTTAAAATTTTAAAAGGTACCTAATTCACCCCCTCCCCCTCTTAGGTACTTCGGGATCCTAAACTCTTAACAATTAATAAAAGTAATTTATCCCTTTTTAACATGATCAATGACTAATATTTAACAACTAATTACATAAAAACAAAAAACACCATAATGTTAATATTTTTATCACAAAACCTTCGACATTTTGCTTCGGGGTAGTCTTTTTCGCCATTGTTTTCTTCGTCATCGTCATCACTAAGGTCGGAAAAATGAAAATGGTCAGATGTTACAACTTTATTCTTAGCGAGGTGAAGATTAAAAATAGTCAGTGAAGAGAGATAAAGATAAAGAAGGATTTGAAGATTTTGAGGGAGCAAGAGTTGAAGATCTTTAATTTCTGGGATATTTAGAGAGAAGGTGAGGTAGAGTGATGAATTGATATTGTGATAATGTCGAAATGTCATATCTGAGTTTAGGTAGACTTCGTGTTCATGCTCATTGGGAGTTCCCCCTTTCCTTTTTTTTTTTTGAATCACATGACACAAATGGCCCACTAGTTACCATAATATCACAATACAGTACTTATTCGGCCCGTCTTCAGCTTGTGACGGATACCGTCACAAGGGAGACTAATTGTTCTCAATTAGAATTAAAATAAGGTTACTAAGGCTAGGGGTGTGCAAAACCGGATATCCGATACGATTTTGGAAACCGTATCGGATATCTAATTTTTTAAATATCCTTTTTTAGTATTCTTATCCGATACGGTTTTTCCGTATATACGAAAAGCTTATATCCAGTTTTTCCGTATATCCGGTATTCGGTTTCTAGCCTTACTTATGTAATTTAATATATATTTTTTCTTTTCTGTGTGATTGTTCGTTTTTTTAGTAGCTTAAAAGTTTTTAAAAAGTTATAAGAGAGAATAATTTATAAAGTTTAATATTAATAAGGTTTAATCACCAACATATTGGATATTTTGTGATTTATGTCTATGATATAATATTTTATTTTTTAAAAAAAAGGTAACCGTATCGGATGCCGTATATCCGGTTTCATATTTTGGCGATCCTTATCTGATATGGTTTTTAAAGAACCGTATCGGATATCCGGAAATCCGTATAATTAAATTCGTATAGCGTATCGGATATGTATAATAAAACCGTATCATATAATTTTCCTCAGCCCTAACTAAGGTTGTGTTTGGCAAGTCATTTTAGGTAGTTTATTTGACCAAAATTCCAACTACCTTATTTTTTGTCCGTGTTTGACAAAGAGCTTATTTAAACAAATAAGTTACTTGAAATGAAATGCTAACTAGAGTAGCATTTGTGATTTTTGGTACCTGAGCTGATTTTATTTTTCTATTTTACTACTTCAATTTATTATATTAAATTATTATCATATCCGTTTACGACATTTCACCAAAAATTAGCTATTTTTTCAGCTATTTTGCCAAATATATTTTTTATATAGGTGTTGTTTGGCCAAGTTTACTTAAAAGAGTTTTTACTTTTTAAAATGAGCTTTTTCACAAACTACTTCTTGAAAAAGTTGTGATTGTTTGGCCTAACTTTTGTAAAAATAGTTTTTCAAAATTTGATGTGTTTGGCCTAATTATTTTTATTCGACTTTTTTGATTTTTTTTGTTTACTACGAGTATATAATTTGGGTCTGCGTCACACTTGTCAAACTTTTCACCTTTAAGCGCATTTATTCTAATAAAAATTATGTAATGTCATAGTTACAACCGCAATTTTATACTGTGTAATACTCATAATCATGATATTCATAGCCGATGCTCCTCGATTAGAAAGTTGCAATATCAACTTATTATGTTGCAAGATGATGAAACTCGCCTACAAATATAATCAATTAGTCAAACTATAAACAAAAGCATTAAGCATTTATATTAGTGGGTACTTGAACTACTACAAAACAATTACTACGTACTTAGCCAAAGAAAAAATAATTATAAAATATGACCGTCTTATAATCTTATACTATGAGATATTACTTTTATAAGTCAAATATTTAATTTTTACATATAAAAGATCGTCTCACCCTGAAAGACGGTCTTATACATTATTCAAAGGGTTGTCTTATACTCTTTTCATCTGAAACCGTAAATTATTTTTCCTTTTTATATAATTAATATTGAGCTTATATTTTAAAAATAGCATAAGGAAAATCATAATCAATATATGGAATAAAGAACTTACAGTTAGAAGAAGCCGATTAAAAAAAAGGCAATAACAGAGTGAAAAATATTATAGTTATCGAGTACAAACAATAAAAAAACAAAACAATTGCCCATCTAATAGAAATTGTGAGAAGTAGAAGTAGAAGTAGATATTTGCTACTTCTGCTTTTAGTGACTTTTTTTAAAGTTTTAACTTTTCAAAAGTAGTTTTACATCCATCTAATTTATAGTGTTTGGCCTAGTTTCTATTTTTCCAGTTGTAAAAGCACTTATAAATCTTAGGCAAACAGCACCATAATCAGTTACCTTATGAGCCCTTAATTATTAGCAATCTTATTAGTTAACTTTTCAGGTTTCAGTTACCTTTTTCAGTTTTTAACTACCTTTTCAAGTAGTTTACCAAACAGAGCCTAAGGGTCTGTTTGGATAGCAAAAGTGGAAGGAAAGGGAGGGGAGGGGGAAGGAGGGAAGGGAAAGGGAGAGAAGGGAAGGGGAGGGGGAATGAGCTGTGGTTGTTTGGATATAATTTCCCTCCAAATCTTGCCTATTGTGAAGAGATTTTGATTAGGCTTGGAGGAGGGAAATTGGATCCCTCCAAATCTCTCCCCCTCCATTTCTCCATCCCCATTTGATATCCAAACAAGGGATTTGAAATTCCCTACTCTCCCTCCCTTTCTTTTCCCTTCAAATCCCCCAATCCAAACACACCCTAAATGAAAATGAGATCGTTGTAGTGAAATTAATGAAGAAAAAGTTAAAAGAATGTGGATAGAGGTGAAAGGTTGAAACAATCTACCAAGTTAGTTGCTTGACATATCACGTTTCTTTCTTCTCCCAAAACAATCTATATTTAAAGGAGCTGTTGTTTAGCTACTATATATACCTCCTTTTCTTATTAGTTCCATTGAATTCTTCCGTACAAAAACCCCTTTATATTTTCATACATCCTCATCGCTTCTTTCCTTTAATACCAAAACACCAAGATTCATTGAACATTTCTTTAAACTCTCATCCTTATCTTCATTCTTCCCCTTGTTTTTAAACCCCTTTTTTGCATCATTTGCTCTGTTTTTCCTCCTAACTTTCCAGCCAAACTTACAAACTCATCATTATTCTATTTATATTATTATTATTTAAAGTTAATTCATGGAAATGGAGAATAATTACTCCGGAGTAAACATGGATGATCAAGAAATGGAATTACCACCCGGGTTTCGATTCCACCCTACTGACGAAGAACTAATAACTCATTACTTGTCTCAAAAGTATCTTGATACCAACTTCAATGCTATAGCCATTGGCGAGGCAGATTTCAACAAGATTGAACCATGGGAATTACCAAGTAAGTAAGATTTTATTTATGTTTTCATTTACACTTGTGCATCAAAGTTAGTATCCTGTCAAATATATGCAGCCATGTATATTAATTTGTATTCGTCCGAAATGATTTGATTTTTCAGACAAAGCGAAATGGGGAGAGAAAGAATGGTATTTTTTCTGTGTAAGAGATAGAAAATACCCAACTGGACTAAGAACAAACAGGGCAACCGAAGCCGGGTATTGGAAGGCTACTGGAAAAGACAAGGAGATATACAGGGGTAAAATACTTGTTGGGATGAAGAAAACCCTTGTTTTCTATACAGGAAGGGCTCCCAAAGGCGAAAAATCAAATTGGGTCATGCATGAATATAGATTGGAAGGCAATTATACCAAGTTTAACCACCCTCAAAATATTAAGGTATATTTTGCTCCATTGAAAAGACCGACTAAAATAAGATTGTTTGATTACTAGTACTATATTTGATGATTTGAGTATTAACAATATTAAACTATGGAATATTATTTATCATGATCAACAGAATGAATGGGTCATATCCCGGGTTTTTGAGAAGAATTCGGGCTCAAAGAAGTCGAATGATCCAGGTTCCATGAGTTCAGAGGAGTCCTTACCCCCATTGATGGATTCTTCACCATATGAAAATGAGACAAAGGTCACGTGCAGTACCAACACATCTCACGTGACCTGCTTCTCCGACTCTTTAGTGGTGGAGGACCAAATAAATCCAACAAAAACAAAAGAACATGACTTAGCTTCATCCTCTTTATTGTATTCAACCAAATCATCACTTGCCAGCATGTTCATTGATCATGAAATGGCGGATTTCGGGTTTCTCGATTCAATTTTCGCTCAAGATCAACCAATGATGAAGCTTCTGCTTGAACGGAAGGGATCTATCAAGGAAGAATTATCACAAGATATTGGATTAAATGGCGGAGCTGATATGAATAACTATATTTCATCCGGGTCAAATGGCCTTGATTGTTTATGGAGTTATTGATTTAAATAATTGCCTCTATTTCTTTGGTAGATCATTAGATTCTAACAGTAAGTATAGTAATTTGCAGTTTAAAGTTCACGATTTCTGACTGTATGTATGTATGTCGACGACTGGATGTATAGTTATTGTATTATATCGCAACCATTTCATATTTTCATGCGACGATATATATTAGTCGATATCAAATCATTTTCGGTTAACTTTTCTTTGATAATAATGTAGTATTGTCAATGCTTAAATCTCTTCAACTTGGGTTATAGGTGAATCAGGTTAACAACTTTATGTTTTCCCCCATTTTTCTAGGGATGTGATATTGGTAGATAAGTTGGTGACAATATAACATATTTTCTTCCTTTCACTATCAAGTAGTATCAATCTACAACCGTGATGTGATTCATTATTATTCATATGAATATGAACTTATATTATTGAATTTATAAGTATTATGTTAAATCAAATTAGTGTAAAACTCAGGCTTACAAGGCAGGACTACAACATATTGATTGAAAGAATTCTAGGTAAAGTGAGGGGAATTGGTGCAAGGAAACTAAGCTACGCTCGTAGACTTGTGCTCATCAACTCAGTTTTTAACATACTACATAACTATTGGGCCTCTATCCTTTTGATTCCAAAAGGGGTCGTAAGGAGAATTGAGGCTATATGCAGGAACTACCTATGGAATGGGGATACTGAATATCACAAGAATCCCCATTGTGGCCTAGGACAAAGTTTGTTGCAGTAAGAAAGGAGGGTTAGACATTAAGGAAGCTGGGGTGTGGAACATAACCAATGTTGACAAGCTAGTTAACTGGATTTACACTAAGGCAGATAGACTGTGGGTGCTTTGGATTGATCATGTCTACTTAAAAGGTGCAGTTTGGTTTACTTATCAACCTCCTCCTGATTCCAATTGGAACTGGAGAAACATATGCAAAGTCCCATACACTGGCTCGTGGTTATCAAGGTAGTCAGTGGATAGCTGGCATTAGAGGATAAACAATTGGCTCTGGATATCACTGGATGCAAGGACCACATTCCCCTGTTCAGTGGTATAAGTCTATATGGGATAACTGGAATGTTCCAAAACATTCCTTTATTGGTTGGTTAATTCAGCATGAGGCATTGAATACTTGGGCAAAACTGTTCCAATGGGGTTTGTGTGAGACTACTAACTGTGTTTTGTGTGAACATGGAGAGGAATCACATGACCATCTTTTTAAAGATTGTCTATATAGTGCCCAGATTTTAGCAGGGATTGAGCAATGGCTGCAACTGAGTTTGGATGGAAGTGGTAACTATTCAAAGTTGCAAAGGAAGGTGTGCAGGATGGCTAAGCTTGCTTGCTGGTATATTATTTGGCATGAGGGGAATCCATGTCGAATTGAAATGAAGCTTAGGAGGCCTGTGCAGATTCTTAGAGAGTTGCAGATGATGCTTCACTCTAGGATTTTGCAGAAAATGGAGAAGCATGCATGTCTTGAATCGAGATAAAGAATGGCTAATTGGACTAGATATCAGAATCTTATAATTAAATGTATTGGAAGTTATGAAAGATTTCAAATCGAGACAAAGAATGGCTAATTGGACTAGATATCAGAATCTTATAATTATGTCCTAATTAAATGTATTGAAAGTTATGAAAGATCTCAAATTGTACTAAAAACTATGTAATTTGTTGATATATTAATCAAAGTTCACATTTTACCAAAAAAAAAAAAAAAAAAAAAAAAAACTAGTGTAAAACTATAAACACAGAAAAAGGCATTATATCATGATACCTTCAATGTAACTTATGGTAATTAAAAACACTACACTTATTAACATTTTAGTAAATTAGTATTTGTGCTATTTTGATGATACAAACTAAAATGTGATTTATGAACTTAGGAGACATGGGTATAAATAAATTTTGATTGCTCTTTTAACTCTCTCCTATTCACTATTTTTTTATTTCTTATTTCCTTAAACGGATTATTCAGATTTTCTTCCCCTTTCTTATTTTGGAAACTTTTACGCTTATTTTATTCATCTCTGTTTGCTATCACTAAAGCCCAACCAACATTTTTACTCCTATTTTACTCATTTCTTTAATGTTTGTGGTCCACAATTCCTTATTTAACTCATAATTATTCATCCCTCTCTCCTATCAACAAACCCCACCCAACTCTTTTACTCCTATTTTATTTCTCGCCTTAATACTCGTACCCACAAATAAAGGTAAGAAAACAGAGACTAGGAGGGAGTAGTTTAGATTACGATATAGGTAGGACACAAATTAAATTTTTGAGCAAATTTGTCGAATTTGTCAAGTTATTTATGAAACCGACAACCTTTAAAGTCGATATTTAAAACTATAAAATTAACTATTTATATCTTCACTAAGTATTGATTAAAAATTTAAAAGTAACGCGGTGCTGGGCAAGGGTTGAACCCAAAGAAAGGTAGACCACTAATGGTCTTTAAATGTGTAATTAGAACGATTGCAAAAGAAGTAACAACAAAGCTATAAAAATGGGGGTTTTGTTTGATTGAGGAGTAACAAAATGATCGATCCTAGACACAATCAAACTCTTATTATCCAAATTCTTCTACTATGACGGAGGAAACCTTCTTAATCTCCTTAATATTAGCCAACAACAAGGAAATCACACTTATTATTGACGAAACTTATCAACCATTAAGTAGAACACATACATTGATTAGATTAACAAGAAGATAAAATATGAGGGATTTAATAACAGTAATTAAGTGCAATGAACACAATTAATATCTAATTACAAGTTAATCTCTTTCTTGTGGATCAAGTTAGGAATAAATCACATTCACTAGCTTAAGCACAATTTGGTGCTTCATAATAATTGACAGGAAATCACACTTAACAATTCTAACAACAATAGATTAAGGATATTACAAGATTTGTAAACAAGGAAATCACACTTAATAAAGTTAATTATATAAGAATTCCATAACAAAACATTGATACAAAAAGATTAACAATAATAGGGATAAATAGGGAAGGATTAAGGTGACTTACAATCAAATGATTAAACATTGGGATTGAATTAAGATGAGAGGATTAGTTTCTCATTCTAGATCTAAAACCCAAATAGATGATAATTATCCAATTACAACTTAATTAGAAGAGATAACGAGAAGAGATGAAAACCTAAATTTAACACATATTTATAGTTTTAAGCATAATGTAAAGTAATGGGCCTTGATTAACAAGGTTAATGCGATTTGGCAAAAAGAGGTTGTAGGTACGCGCACTGTGCGCTTCTCAGTCTGATGTTTTTGTTTTTTCAATTTCGCATAAATATTTTGCTTCCCCATACCTTTGAGGGTCGTCTTTCTTTGTTTTGAATATACTTGTGCAACGGTTGATCTCAAGACATGCTTCCGCTTCCGAGTAGTTCTCAAATCTCCAATATTGAATCGACATTTGGAAAATGGCATTATTGTGACAATAATCATGTAAAACCACATCCAAATGACGCTTTATTGTACTTAAAACCGCTAAATAAGGTATTAGCAATACGAGCCTATCAAATATCGTACCCCACACTTTAGCCTTTACTTATCCTCAGCAAACTATTATAAAACCAATCAATCAACAAAAGCTCACAAGAAGTATGTGTAAGCTCAATCGATCAATCTCTCTTCTCTCACACCCCATCCTAGTTATATCTCCCTCACACATTGTCATCATCGTCACTGTTCCCTAATCACCCCTATTAACAAGATAAGTGACCCAAATCCGCGTACAAGAGTCGTTCTTCTCTTACGCGACTTCCTTATGTGTTCCCTCGAAAAAAAATGTTCCTAAATTCTTCCAAAAACAAGGTTACCTAAGCATCACAATACCTCCTAGCACAACAAGCAAGTAGACAACCAGAAAACTCTCCAATACAATGCAATACATCACAATCGACTATCAAACACAATTGCCTAGTGTACCAAGCACATGGCATAATGTAATCCTCCAAATTCCGCCTTATCTAACCTTGCTACACACTATCATACCCTTCTTACCCTCTTTATCTCCTTCACTTATATTGTCAACACCAAAATATGAGTAGTACAACAAAATGACATGTTTCCATGATTGTTTTTTCTTTTTCCTAATTCCCTCATTTTGCCTAAACTACCCGCCCTTACCGGTTTTCGGTTTAGCTTTTTCCTCACTTCTACTATTGTGGCTCGCACTCGATTTTCTTTTCGCCCGGAACGCCCTTTAGGGTTTCACTCTATCCTTGGCCACCTTCCCCTTTTTGCATAAAATGCCGTTCAGGGTTTTTAATCTAGCTGGCGCGTTTTTATTATGTGGGTCTTTATTAGGCATGCCCTTGAATTGACTTATTTTCACCAATTGAATGAATGCGGTTTTAGCGATAAATTTCGCGATTAAGTTGGCGGCAGTAGGTGATCCATTTGGAAGTGAGTCTTCAGGGGGAATTAAATGTGAAGAAAATTTTGGCATTTTTGGTTGATTGTTTTTAGCTGGGTTTAAGTTATGGTTGGCTACTCCTTCTCTTGCAAACGAGTTCAGAACCTTAACACGTTCCACTACCACAATCCCAACATCTACTAAACTATCAACACCAAAAGAAGTAGCTCCCTCCGTAGAGCCTATTTCTAGAACTCTAAACACTCTTCTTATATTGCGCAAGGTCCTCTCAATATCTTGATCGATTGGTACTTATACCTTGCGTGAAGATCACCTAGGCATGCAACAAACAACTAGAAGTAAATTAATACTACCTTAAGGAGTTAGGTTCCCTAACGCAAAGAAAACACAACTAAAAGAAAATAAAAAGCCAAAGAAATTACACCGTCCACGACAACATCGACATTTTGATAGGTTGTTAATCTAGCAAACAAATATTTATAAACTTTACAAACAAGTTAGTATAGCATGTAAACGGAGATCGGTCTACGAGGATGGTTTATATAATGAAATGCGATTACATAAAGAGGTGTGTTGTGTGACAAGTAATTGGGTTTAAGGTTAGGTCAAAACTAATGGATGAAAACACCAATAAACAAAAGCAACAACTAAGAATAATGGTTGTAAATAGTCAAGGAAAGGAATTAGGGTGTCATGGGTTCATACTTCATAGGGGATGATCACTCAATGAATGCCGAGTCTTAGTCAAGTTGGGATTCTAATCGGACTATGAGTCGAGTCTCTTATTCTAACGACCCTACCTAGGTCAAGTCGGGTTAGCTCTCACGTACACTCATTCAACCCACCAACATAGTGCAAGTTCTAACACATCCTAAGGCTCAAGATCTAATAAGAGTGTATAAACAATGAATAAACCATGTAAACATTCATTTACAAAATTCATCAAACATGTGGTGTGCACTAGTTGAAACTAGAACTCGGGCGGGTTGATCTTGACTCGGGCGGGTTGAGCAGCACATTCCCTTTTCTTGATTTTATACCTATGATGCTTCTATATAATTCTTATTTATATCATCTTTGGTCATCCTTCTTGCCTCCTCTTCATACTAGTCCATCTAAGATCATCAACAAGCTTCCTAATATGCACGAGAGATGGAAATTCCTTCTCATTATCTTCTTTCCTACAAAACATATAAAATGCACCAGGAAAGCAAATAGGAGGCAAATGATGAATAAAATGGCTATGAAATGCTATATTAGTATGCAAAATTAGGTTCAATTAGGGGACTAAATGTGTGTAAATATGAGCCACATCAAATATCCCCAAACCGAACCTTTACTCGTCCCGATTAAAGAGGTGACTAGAACTAGACCTTTATTTAAACTAATAATACTAATATAGCCGATGTGAGATGATTAGCGGGTCTCACTCCGCCCCTTCAACTCACAACAAGACATCCATGAGGTAAGATGCCTTCTTGCAAGGCAAGGTGGGGCTTGCAAAAATGGCGATGCATCCAAACATTTAAGCACACAAGATCAAGTAAAATGATGCATCTACAAAAGAATAGCCACTTTCCTCATCTAAGTAGCGGAAATCATCTAAAAGGGAAGCAATCTAAGGGTACACATTCCATTGTAGATATTATTTCTCCAAGTTACTAAGCCTAAAAGGATACCACCAAATCACCTCCAAGTTGTTTAAAACTAGGGCACTTTTGTCCACAATCGCTAAATGATTTCGTCAAGAGTAGACTCCCTATGGTGTTAGAAACGCTATGGGATCGCGGAATTCCACCTCGTGCCTAGACAAGAAGAAGGATTGTCTCATCTACACCATGCAACAAAAATGAGATCAATGGATAAAAGAGATCAACATGCTTTGAGTTTCACAATGGTAGTTTGCTTTTGATTTGTCGTCTCCCTCCTCCCCCCCCCCCCCCCAACAAATTTCTTGTGGCATTTATCATTGAAGGATATTTCTTGCCATTTTGATGTTTGGCATTGATACTTGGTAATTCTTTTCAATTTTGCATTCTTTTTGAACAATTTCAAAGTAACCCCATTTTGTAGCAAGGGTACTTTTATTGAAGCATAGGAGTCTATTTTTGCTCCTGTTTTCATTGCAATTTTTGCAAACTTTTTTGACTTTCACTTTGGTACTTTAACTAAAATTGGAGATTTTTGTGCCCACTCCCTTTTTGTTTACAAAACATGATGATAGAAATGAAAGGACGGTTGCATGGCATTAAGGGTCACCTTGGAATAAATAGTAGCCAAGGAGTTATCACACCACAAGGTACTCTTGACTAGGCCTTAGTCCATTGGTCAAAGGATACTAGTATGACACATCCTAGGGTGTCTTGAGGGTATTCTAGCAAATAAAGTCTCTAGGAGAAAAATTATTTACAAGTGCCTTATATACACTTACCAAGCTTCCCGAATAGGCATTTTCACAAAAATCATCTTTGGTCATCCTTCTTGCCTCCTCTTCATACTAGTCCATCTAAGATCATCAACAAGCTTCCTAATATGCACGAGAGATGGAAATTCCTTCTCATTATCTCCTTTCCTACAAAACATATAAAATGCACCAGGAAAGCAAATAGGAGGCAAATGATGAATAAAATGGCTATGAAATGCTATATTAGTATGCAAAATTAGGTTCAATTAGGGGACTAAATGTGTGTAAATATGAGCCACATCAAATATCCCCAAACCGAACCTTTACTCGTCCCGATTAAAGAGGTGACTAGAACTAGACCTTTATTTAAACTAATAATACTAATATAGCCGATGTGAGATGATTAGCGGGTCTCACTCCGCCCCTTCAACTCACAACAAGACATCCATGAGGTAAGATGCCTTCTTGCAAGGCAAGGTGGGGCTTGCAAAAATGGCGATGCATCCAAACATTTAAGCACACAAGATCAAGTAAAATGATGCATCTACAAAAGAATAGCCACTTTCCTCATCTAAGTAGCGGAAATCATCTAAAAGGGAAGCAATCTAAGGGTACACATTCCATTGTAGATATTATTTCTCCAAGTTACTAAGCCTAAAAGGATACCAACAAATCACCTCCAAGTTGTTTAAAACTAGGGCACTTTTGTCCACAATCGCTAAATGATTTCGTCAAGAGTAGACTCCCTATGGTGTTAGAAACGCTATAGGATCGCGGAATTCCTCCTCGTGCCTAGACATGAAGAAGGATTGTCTCATCTACACCATGCAACAAAAATGAGATCAATGGATAAAAGAGATCAATATGCTTTGAGTTTCACAATGGTAGTTTGCTTTTGATTTGTCGTCTCCTCCTCCCTCCCCCCCCCCCCCCCCCCAACAAATTTCTTGTGGCATTTATCATTGAAGCATATTTCTTGCCATTTTAATGTTTGGCATTGATACTTGGTAATTCTTTTCAATTATGCATTCGTTTTGAACAATTTCAAAGTAACCCCATTTTGTAGCAAGGGTACTTTTATTGAAGCATAGGAGTCTATTTTTGCTCCTGTTTTCATTGCAATTTCTGCAAACTTTTTTGACTTTCACTTTGGTACTTTAACTAAAATTGGAGATTTTTGTGCCCACTCCCTTTTTGTTTACAAAACATGATGATAGAAATGAAAGGACGGTTGCATGGCATTAAGGGTCACCTTGGAATAAACAGTAGCCAAGGAGTTATCACACCACAAGGTACTCTTGACTAGGCTTTAGTCTATTGGTCAAAGGATACTAGTATGACACATCCTAGGGTGTCTTGAGGGTATTCTAGCAAATAAAGTCTCTAGGAGAAAAATTATTTACAAGGGCCTTATATACACTTACCAAGCTTCTCGAATAGGCATTTTCACAAAAAATTTCTAACCATGCAAACTACATGCCATGATGCAACTAACATATATAAAACTCTAATACATATGCTTCTATCAACTAAAATGCCATATAATCTAGATGTAATTCTTAACAACACATACATACACAAACCGCAACAACAAAATACACCACATCCTCCTTGACATGTAAGCCCATCCTCCTCATATGACTAATGAAAAGAAATGGAAGGGAAATATGGATTAGAGCGATCATATCAAGCGGTCTTCATATTCCCTTGCTAATGCCTCAAATGAAGTGTCGTATCTATGGGAGAAGAGGACAAAAACACAACTATATACAATTCTACACTACTAAATTAAAGAACATGTTTTTGGTTTTTGAAATTTTCAAATTTTTATGGATTTTGTTTTCATGAAATTAAAGGACATATTTTTAGGATTTTTCAAATGTTTTCAAATTTTGATGTATTTTGAAATATAAATTCCCATCCCCCACTTTATTTTGGACATTGTCCTCAATATACATGTAGGAGTAGGAATGAAAAAGAAATACATGTTTTTGGATTTTTTAAAGTTTTATGCAAATTGAAGTACAAAGACAATGATAGGATATGAATGAATGCATGCTCTAACTAAATGCAATTTTATATGACATATATAACAAATGAATGCAATCTAAACTACACTAGATGATGCATGTTCTCTATTAAGCTATGGTCACCTATGATCAAACGTCCCCAAACCGATTTAAACACTATTTCTAGTGTAGAAAGGAATAGGTTTGGTCATTAGTGACTATGTATGAACTCAAGTCTATATGCAACTAACTACATGAATAATGTGAGATATACTACTATGCAAACTAATCTAATCATGTGAGATATATAACAATGCAACTATACATGAGAGATAGGGAAAGAAAAGGTTCTTACAATCACGATCTCAATCAAAGCCTCCATCATCGAGGTCATCATCATCTTCACTCTCTTCTTCTTCTTCTTCTTCTTCTTCTTCTTCTTCTTCTTCTTCTTCTTCTTCTTCTTCTTCTTCTTCTTCTTCTTCTTCTTCTTCTTCTTCTTCTTCTCCTCTTTGATCACCTTCATTCATGCCTTGGTTTGGGAACACAAGGTGTGGTTGCACCAAAGAAGGCGTAGGACCGTTAGGATCAATAAACCCTTGTTGAGCCATATGGTAATATGGTGGGTAAAGGGCCAAATAGTTGTCTTCATGCCCACGGTGGATCCTAAAATCAATGTCTCTCATCATAACCATAAAGATATCAATGCCCCATGGCGGGGTGCTAGAAGGAGAAGGAGTTTAGGGTCGGTAGAAATGGGCATATGGTGGTATCTTCGCATAAGAGGACCGAACACCATAAAGGAATGGCGGGATGCCAAGGCTTGGACCATAGGATGGTGGTGGTGCATAGGAAGGAGTAGGAGGCGCCTCCTCATGTCTCCGAGGTGGTGGAGCCACAACCCTCTCAACGGGGAGGAGGTAGCTCGGCATAGGTGCAAGTTAGCTCGACCTAGGCTCGGTAGGCGGAAGGTCCCAACAAGGACGGGTGCATGTGGTGTTCCCCTTAGTGTACCAATAAATGCTTCCCGAATCACTATACTTACACCATTTGTGATGCCTAAAGATAGCCTTCTCATCAATCAAAGTATCCCGAGTAGAGCTATATACCTCTCATCATCATTAAACCCCGGACACAACACATTGGCCATCCTAGTCACAAGTCCACCCATCACAATTCCCTTGGACTTAGTCCTACCCCTTGCTAGAGCTCGGAACCGAACAAGTAACTCAAGTGCGGGATTAAAGTTGTATTTTGGCAATCCTTGGACATTCAAATAAGACTCAAGAAAAGTCATGTCAAGTTGGCAGACACTTCCCGTGCCACTCCGACCATTGATAGTCCCCGCAATAAATTGATGCCATACTATAATGACCGGATGATGAATCTAGAAAGCATGACACCTTCTAAAACCATGTAATTCCAACCCGGTAATCGCTCTCCACAAGTGTGACTCCGTGAACCCTATGGGTTTCTCAAGGTCGGTCTCGGGTATCTCAAGTACAAAAATTTCACCAAAAGTACCCAAATGCATCCGGTAGGTTTCATTACACAACCTAAATTCCAAGCCTACCCCATATCTTTCTTCTTCAAAAACATTGAGACTACACAATAATTCCAATGTGAGGCTAAGATATGTCACCCCATGCATATTAAACATCGTCTCAAGACCCATTCCTCTAAACAAGGATTCGGTTTGACTCTTAATACCAAGCTTATCCAAAATATTACGACAAATGAAACGAGTAGGCTCAAATTCCATACCTAGTAGTTTCACAAATCGTCTCCTATGCTCATCTTTGATGAATACTACTTCCGAGAAGTCCCCAAGTTGCTTTATTCCCGACACTAGCTCCTCCTCTTGCCTTTGGAACTCCAGTGGTGCATTAGAACCACATCCCTTCACTACGCCAAATTTGACAATAAATAAGGAGCATATCACAATGGTTTAATGCATTCAATAACGAGACTTAGATGACCGTTTTCCAAATATTGGCGGAAACCTAGACCGCGATAATGAGAATAACGGTTTCCCACGAAAACCGTTGTTATTATAATGTGACAACGACTACTTAACAAACCATTATCAAAAATGTTTAACGGTTTCCAAAAGCTCGTTATAAAATCTCTCTTATCAACGGTTGTTAAACAACCTTTACCAATTCGAAAATCGTTACTAAATTAGCACCATCTATGGTTTGTGGTACCCGTTGTTATGTTATAGATACGGGTTTCCTGTAACCATTATCATTTATGAAAGAACGGATTTTCAATTCAACTGTTGTCACTATTTGATTAGGTTTCTCAGTTTGACCACTGCATGCAAAACTTTATCAGAACTTTAATAAATATTCAATTTGACCAATAATATTCAATTTGACCAAAATAATTCTATAAATATGTCTTCATAATGTTTTAGGTTAAAATCTAAATTATCAAACATTTACTCTTTAATTTCTCTCTAAAAAAATATGCCTGGTGTATCGGAGCTACAATCACGTTGTCGTTACGCACAACCTTTTACTTGCATTCTCCATAATATCCTGGTTCGTTATGATGTGAATGGAAAGGGTTTAAACCCTAATTTTGGGTGGCTGACGCAAATGCTTCATGACTCCGGTTTCACTGCGGTTAAAAAAGTGTACCATGTGTCTACAAACAAGCAAGGTTTTGTAGGCTTTTCTTTTATCGAGCTTGACGAAGCCAACTGCCATGATAGTTTTCGTCAGGCAAGAAAAATAGGGGCTAGATTTGCGGGGAAAGATGCAGGGAAAGAGGACTTCTATTCGTATGCTAGACAAAAGGGCCCTTATCTATGCGTTGCAACCCATGTTGATCATCTTCTGCTGAGACATTACAGGAGGCATCACATTTCTGCCACCGTGCCTATGTCATAGGAGAAAGAGGTCATTTCACCTGCGCTGCCCGCTGATGATGAAGAGTCGATCTACGACTTGATCTATGCCGAAATTGGGCATGAAGACTATCCTAATACTTCATCAGATTCTAATTAAGTCTTTAGTTATTATATGACATTATGAGTTGTATTTTGATTATGGTGGTTATTTGAATTAAAGTTTAATTATTTATGTTATTTGTTACGTTTTTTGTTACACCAATTTCATGTAAATTTTTATTTTCATTTTAATGAAAGCAGCGCGCATCCCTTCAAAAAAAATATAATATAATAATAATAATAATAATAATAATAATAATAATAATAATAATAATAATAATAATAATAATAATAATAATAATAACAATAATAATAATAAGGGTTAATTGATAAACAATATCAATATAAGGACCCTTTTTCATAATCAGTACCAACATAATCAATAATTAGTAATCGGTACCAAAATATTAACTTTTTTCTATGATAGGTACCAAGTCGCCTAAAAATCCAATCTTAACCTACTCGAAAAAGTCCAAAAAGCCATCCTTCAAGTACAAATCTCCACTCACCCACGTTCAAAATCCCTCTCTTAGATGAAAGCACCTTTAAAGTAGGAAAAAAAATTAGAGTAAGAAGGCGACTTGGTACCTATCGTAGAAAAAAGTTAATATTTTGGTACTGATTATTAATTATTGATTATGTTGGTATTGATTATGAAAAAGAGGACTAAAGTTGGTAGTGTTTATCAAGTTGATAGTGTTTTTGGGTCTGTCCATCTTCCTTTTGATGCCGCTCTTCGTTCTAGCTTGGAACGTATTGTCACCGCGTCGGGGCCGGGTTTTGGGGATTGGCAGTGACGCCTTGCTACATTCCCTTTTCATCTTGGTGGTCTTGGTGTCTATGCGGCGGGAGATGTTTTATTTTATGCTTTTATTGCGTCCCGCTTGCGATCTGGGTTTGCGAGCTAAGCTCCTCGGCCCTTCTGGTATTGTAGCTGCTGTCCCTGCTTTTGATGATGCTGCGCAGGTGTTTACTGCGACTACAGGTTCTGGTATATTAGGTCTCCCTAGTGAAATTGCTGCCCCCAAACTTATGAAGAAATTGGCAGACATTTATTTCACGACGGTTCTTTCTTTGCCTCGTAGTCTGTTTTCTCTTTGACACCACGCCGACTTTGCTTGCTTTATGGCGATCTCGGCGGGGTTCTCACTCCTCCGATTGGTTACGTGCGGTTCCTATCTCGGGGTTGGGGCGGACTATGAATGGGAGGACTTACCGTAGTGTCTTTGGGTATCGTCTGCAGGTGTTCCGTTATTCACGGTATCTAGGCCCCGTCTGCTTGCTCTCGGGTTTTTTTGCTTTGGGATGTTTTTGGGGACCACGCTGTTTCTTATCTTTATTCTTGTGGGCGTTAAACATCAGCATAACCTTGTCCGGGACACTCTTTTCGACATCCGCTATAGATCCGGTATTACTGCGGGGAAGGAGGTTGATATCGGTTTGGTTGATGGGCAGGGTGGCTCTCTTCGTCCTGCGGATTTATTGCTTTATTCTTGGGACGGGGGCGTGATGTGTGCGTCGACCGACGGGTTCTTCACCTTTGACCGGGCCCGGGTTGGCGCTTTTGTGCGGGCCGGGTTGTCGGCCCGATCTTTGCTCAGCGAAAGTGTGCTAAGTATGGGGATTTGTGCGCGATAGCGGGTTATGGTTTCCTACCTTTCTCTTTCTCTTCACTTGGGGAGCTGGGTTCAGATGCTGTTGCCTTGCTCAAGCGGATCCAGAAATTCTCGGTATCTCAGGATGCGGGGGCTCGGGTTGCCGCTTACATTTTTACTAGACTTAGCTTTGCTATTGCTAAGGGTGTGGGAGCCCAGATTGTCTCTCGGCTCCCCACCAATTTCATGTAAACTTGTATTTTTATTTTAATGAAAGTTGCGCGCATCCCATAATAAAAAAAAAAAGTAATAATTATAGTAATAATAATAGTAATAATAGTAGTAATAATAATAATAATAATAATAATAATAATAATAATAATAATATGATATGACATATTATAACAATTGGTAGGTTTCCTAACAATTTCCTAGTTCCCCTACCTTGACTACTATAAATACAAGGGTAGACCTACTCATAAATCACTTTTCACTTTTACAAATATCACACATAAGTTAGAGAGGGAGAGGGAGAGGGAGAATAAGAAAGAAAAACAATCAATTTGGGGATTTTGCATCTGCTTCTATTAGATTCGATCTTTTATTTTGTAAGTTGTCTTTAAACTTTCTAAGATTCAATTGTTCATATTTAAGACTTAAATTATAGTAGGATTATGGTAGAAGTCGTGCTTAATTACATAAAAATTAGGTTAAACATGATTAAGTTAAAGATAGAAAGTTACAGCAATTTTGTAAATCTGTAAGTTGTCTTAAATGAGTTATCAGACTGTCTTAAAGTTGTTATATTATAAAACGTAAAGAATAAATTTAGGTTATTTTCAAGTCTAGTTTATGCCTGTAAAATTTCGTGGCAAGTGGCCTTGTAGATCTTTCAGAATAAATTCGTTATGAACATGTCGACTAAGAATCCACAAATACACTAGTAGTCAAAAGTTTATTTCGTAAATGTAATTTATAAATTGAAACTTAGTTGGGTCTTTTGAATACATTAGCTTTGAAGATCTAGATGATGCTAGGCATTGAAATTTCTCAAAAATCATACTTTAAACGTGTTTTATGAATCGATACTTTTATGCGACGAAATTCGTCTGTATTTATAAATCTTTCAAGAAAACCTTGACAAGTATGGAATTTGAGGACAGTCTATTTCACAAGAACTTTTGATATGTGTCTTAGAGTTCCAACCCCACTGGTCTTGCATCGTTTGGATTTTTATTGAATTAATTATGAATTTTATTGTGAGGCTGAACTGTTCTGTAAAACGGTAGAATTAGAGATTTAGCTTTGAAGTTGTCAAAAGGATTAGGACGTGATGGCATAGGATAAATGCATAATTAGTTGGTTGGTTATGTAGTATTGTACATAGTTATGTTATATAGGTTTAGGATTTGTAAACGATCGATTTGATTGCTTATGTGACTCGAAGATTTGCTATCAGGTAGGAATTTCCTACTCAACTCGGGTTTTATTGTTAAGTGAATGTATATTTAATTGTGACGGTTGATGAGATTAAGGTTACTATTGAGATTTATTATTGGAGATAGAGTATTTGTGTATGCTAAGATTTTGGCTGAGCTGTATGACGGGATTGTTATTGAGTATTTGTTGTTGGTTATATATGGTATGGAGAGTCGATTATTAAGTTTAGCAGAACACGGAGGGTGTTACTACCAGTTGTGCATAGTGAGTGATCGTTACTGCCAGATATGCATAGTAAGTAATTATTACTGCCAGAGATAGTTGTGCATAGTAAGTAATTACTACTGCTAGGTGAGCATGGTACTCAAGTACTACTGCCAGTTGAGCATAGCACGATGTTAAGGGGGTTGTGCTACTGCCAGTGACGTAAGTGAGTTGTACGGATGAAGTGATGAGAATGTGAAGGATGTCTATTTTGGTTGGATTATTATTGTTGTTTGGTTTATTCCTACTCAACCTCGTGGTTGACAGTGTATTCTGAACACCTGTGACGAACCGTAACTAGGGAGCAAACTTGATAGGTACTTGAGTTAGCTGACTTTGGAGCATATGGGGATGCGTGAGGACTTCGGCCAGCCTATCTAGAAGTCTAGACCACATATTTATTTATTCACTTTAGTTTATTCCGCTGCGAGTTGTAATAAATTTTATATTAGTTTTAATTTGGGTAATTTGTAATAAACATGTAATCGCTTTATTTTATCTAATGTACTTTGGTTTGTTGTACTTTATTATTCACTATCTCGGGAAACCGAGATGGTAATACTCTCGTTTACTTGGGAGGCCTAGCTAAAGACTCCTGAATAAATGGGGGTGTTACATAAGAGTTTTCCGGATCTTCTAGCTTTGCTATGTGACATGCTTCCTGACGGTAATGTTCTTCCGAGTCGGACATATGAGGCGAAAAAAATGATTAGAGAATTGGGCATAGAATATGAGAAAATACATGCTTGTCCCAATGACTGCATATTGTACCGTAAAGATTATGAGAAATTATCATATTGTCCACACTGCTCTGTATGGCTTTATAAGATAAGGAAGGGATCCCAGCAATAGTGTTGTGGCATTTTCCAATAATACCAAGATTCATAAGGATTCATTTGAATGAAGAAGATGCAAGAATGTTGACTTGGCATAATAGTGGAAGGATTGAAGATGTGAAGTTAAGACACCCTGCGGATGGTCAACAGTGGAAAGAGTTTGATGCTAAATATATATCCTGACTTTGCCAAAGAAGCAAGGAACTTGCGTCTAGCGCTCTCCACAGATGGAATGAACCCTCATGGAAACATGAGTACCCAACACAGTACTTGGCAAATTGTATTGGCCATCTATAATTTGCTCCCATGGGTTTGCATGAAACAGAAGTATCTGATGTTGTCTTTGTTGATATCTGGCTCTCGACAACCTGGAAATGACATAGATGTGTATTTGGAACCACTTCTAGATGATCTGAAGATTCTGTAGGAATGAGGGATACCAGTGTTTGATGGTTATAAGAAGGAAAGTTTCGATCTGAGAGCTATGTTATTGTGTATAATAACTGACTTTCCGGTGTACGGCGATCTTTCTGGACATACTGTACATGGGAAAGAGGCTTGCCCATTGCGTGGGGGGGGGGGGGGGGGGAGGATGTTGGACCAGAATATTTGAAGCATTCTCGCAAGCATGTGTACATGGGAAATTGTCGATGGTTATGCCCTGATCATCATTATCGTAAGCTTCACAAGGCGTTTAATGGGTGTCCTGAGCAACGTGGGAGTCCTAAGATTTTGAATGGTCATGAAGTGTATGAGAAAGTGAAAGATATTGAGATAACGTATGGGAAGAAGGGACCTAAGTTGTCTACTAGTGGTTATAAAAAAAAACATATTTTTTACCAAACTTCCGTACTGGCGTGACCTCCCAGTTAGACATTGCCTAGATTTTATGCTTTAGCTGAAATCAAGTTACTACTTGATATGTGTATTAGCCGAAACATTTGTACCAACTATGTTCATCATATATGCAGTTAGCTTGCGTTGTCCCCGAAAAGTATGATAAGTACCTAAAAAAAGACAGGAGAAGCCCTCAGATCTTGGAAGTTAAAGATTGCTAAGAACCACTTGTTAAACAAGCAAACCGGGGAGATGAACAAGAAACCACCAAAAGAGAAGTATC